>NC_138028.1:12014015-12565149 GCF_964106645.2 Podarcis pityusensis | reverse complement strand
TTACCAGGAAGTAAGCCACATTGAACCTAAGTGGACTCATTTCTGAGAAGATGTATATAAGGTTGGGCTCGAAGATCACAACCACACCATACATTTACAGTGGTACCTCTGGTTGCGAACGGGATCCGTTCCGGAGGCCCGTTCGCAGCGTGAAAAGAGCGCAACCCGCAGCAGCGCATCTGCATTCGCGCAGGTTGCAATTCGACGCTTCTGCGCATGCACGTGATGTCATTTTGCGTGTCTGCGCATGTGCGAGCGGTGAAACCTGGAAGTAACCCTTTCCGGTACTTCCGGGTCGCCGCAGGACGTATCCTGAAAGAACATAACATGAAGCAGACGTAACATGAGGTATGACTGTACAGCTCATAGCTTCTCCCAAAGAATCTACAATTCCCAGCACCCTTATGGAAGTAAAGTTCCCAGGATTCTTATGGGGAAGCCATAGGCCTTTAAATGTACCATGTGGATGTGACCTGCGTTAGATGTCCTGTAGACCTATCTGTTTAGCCCATTTTAGTGTTGGCTAAGTTTTAAAATCTTCCTGGATGTTTTAACTGTGTATTGACAAAATGTACTTTTTTTCTGACTGACGGTCGAATAAAAAGGATGATGAGATGTCCTGTAGACCCACTGGACTCCATGAGGCCAACTGAAGTCCTATTGATTTCCAACTCTCAACATGCCCAGCCAGCAAAAGCAGAAGCCAGAGAGAGATGGGAGCTGTAGTTCAACAGCCTATGGAGGGCTACAGGCTCCCCAACCTTGATGGCTTTAAAAGAAGATTAGACAAATTCATGGCTAATGAAGGTTACTACCCATGATGGCTCTGCTCTGCCACTACAGTTGGAGGCAACCATGCTTCTGAAATCAGTTTCTGAAAACTAGAAGAGCGGGCAGGGCCCTTGTGCTCAAATCCCGCTTGTGGGTTTCCCAAGGGCATCTGGTTGGCCACTGTGGGAACAGGATACTGGGCTAGTTGGGCCATTGGCATGATCCAGAAGGCTCTTCTTACGTCCATCTCGGATGTGCAGTGAGATCGCATCCAAAGACAATCTCAGTATAGAAGATCATTCTGGAGCATTCTTCCCCCTGGGGCCATTTTCACTGATGGTTAAATCGCCTGCATTTCCGACATCTGCCAACCAAGTATGATACCAATGGCTGCCTTTCCCTTTCGATCCAGTTTTAACAACATCCACAGATAACGCAAGAAAGCTGTATTGGGTGTCACCTCTGGCAAGTTCTTTCCTTTTCTTTCTTTCTTTCTTTCTTTCTTTCTTTCTTTCTTTCTTTCTTTCTTTCTTTCTTTCTTTCCTTCCTTCCTTCCCCTGCCAGGCACAGATGGGGAGCTCAGAAACTGGCACCATATTTGGGCAGGAGCCTAAAAGTTCCTCTGGACAAAGCCAAGCACTCCAGCCATAACAAACAGAAGAGCATTCCAGGGTAAACTTTGCAGTACCCAGGAACACACCTGCCTCTCCAATTGTTTAGTCTTTCTTTGTCGAGATAAAAATCAGCCTTTCAAACTTGCTCCGTGTGGTCTGTTTGACAGCCCTTGTTCTGATGCTCTGTGTATCTGCTTTGCTGGGTTGTTAGACCAGGTACCCATGTTTATTCTGGGCGCACTCTGCTCACGTTTTCCCGAGCGCATTGATGCTGCCGCTACAGCTCTTGCTGTTCCCTGGCGCTTAGCCACAAAATGCCACGCTATAAATAATGGAGCAGGGCAGCCAACATCTTCCAGTAAACCAGTCTGCTTGTATTTTCATCATCACTGAATTCTGCTGAGATCAGGCTCTCGGCAGCATCTAATATAGGTAAGTAGGGAAAGAGTTTTACACTCAGCTGTTTGGGGCCCTGCTCCATCAGAGCGATGTGGGGCTCATCCGGGCTTGCGCTCATCCCATGCCTAGAAAGCACAGTTCCAAGCCTCATGACAACACTGCTAAATAAATAGATAAATAAATAAATAAACCCCGCCCTTCTTGGTTCAGAAAACCGGGCTCAGGGCAGCTAACAAATTTAAAGCACTTACAGCGGTACCTCAGGTTAAGTACTTCATTCCAGAGGTCCGTTCTTAACCTGAAACTGTTCTTAACCTGAAGCACCACTTTAGCTAACGGGGCCTCCTGCTGCCGCTGTGCCGCCGGAGCACGATTTCTGTTCTCATCCTGAAGCAAAGTTCTTAACCTGAAGCACTATTTCTGGGTTAGCGGAGTCTGTAACCTGAAGCGTATGTAACCTGAAGCGTATGTAACCTGAGGTACCACTGTAACAGCATAAAATACAGTATAAAACGGGAGTAACAATAAATTCAGAATTCAAAAATCAATTTAGGGGGGAAATCCATCCAATAAACATTACATGATCACCAGGGCTAGCTGGCTAAATTAGTCCTATTTGGGCCAGCGAGGAGACGAGGGGAGAATTAGCTGTGGGATCCCAGAGCGGGTTATCTTCATAAAAAGGGGAGAGGGAGGGAAGGAAGGGGAATAAAAGATCAGGCTAAATTCAAATTGAAAGCCAGGCAGAATAGCTCTGTCTTACAGGCCTTGCGGAAGGAAGTTAAATCCTGCAGGGCCCTAGTCTCATGGGACAGAGCATTCCACCAGGTCGGAGCCATCACTGAGAAGGCCCTGGCCCTGGTGGAGTTGAAGTCCAAGGTGACATGGTTCGCTTCATAGAGAGTTGGGAATCAATCTCAGGTCTCAATCTACGGCTGGTCTCCCCACTTTCTGCCCTGTCACCCATAACGGGTAGTAGCCACCACTGCTTAGAGAAATAAGATTCTTCCCATTTGTCAAATAATGAGTCTATACAAAAAGGAATGTTCATTTTCTTTATTTTATTTTCAAATCCTGGCTTATTTCAGGCCAGAGACACAGAACAACTACGTGATGGCAAAGTTCCTGGATGAAAGGCTGCCTTAAAGAGACAGCAAAATGTGCACCTATTTATTAATAAATAATATGACCCCACTGATGGGCTCCTGTTTTACGATGAATTCACATCTGCTTTCCTTTCATATTTGACAAGCTCGTATAGTTTCCCCCCATTGGAGCTTATAATGGAATCTCCGGTTTCCTGACTCAGTTAGCTTGTGAAGTTCTATTTTCCTTGAGTCAAGATTTCGAGAAGTGATCATTAACCATCAAATTATATGTGGTCAATACATCAAAGGCACTTTGCTCTGACAGGAACAACTGCTTCCCCCCCCCTTTTTTTTTAAATGCAGCAAAATTCAACTTGGGCAGGTGAGCGAGGAAAGAGAAGTAAGCTCCCCTGCCTTATTATCTTTAGAACAGTTATCTCACATGGCATAATGTCTAAGGTGAATCGTCAATTGTTGGTACCCAGGCTGATCCTCAAATCAGTACCACATGGGAGAACTGAAGAGCAGAGCCAGGAGTCCATCACATGATTCTGCAGTTCTATGTGCAAAGTCTCCTTTCTCTAATTTTGCCAGAGGAGCAAGCTACAGGATTCTGAGGACACCATCAACTTCGTTGGAGTGGCCGCTGTTTGCCCCCACTTAAACTCTTGTATATTGGGACGTGGGTGGCACTGTGGGTTAAACCACAGAGCCTAGGACTTGCCGATCAGAAGGTCGGTGGTTTGAATCCCCACAACAGGGTGAGCTCCCATTGCTCGGTCCCTGCTCCTGCCAACCTAGCAGTTCGAAATCACGTCAAAGTGCAAGTAGATAAATAGGTACCACTCTGGTGGGAAGGTAAACAGTGTTTCCGTGCGCTGCTCTGGTTTGCCAGAAGTGGCTTAGTCATGCTGGCCACACGACCCGGAAGTGGTACTCCAGCTCCCTCAGCCAATAAAGCGAGATGAGCGCCGCAGCCCCAGAGTCGTCCGTGACTGGACCTTATGGTCAGGGGTCCCTTTACCTTTAAACTCTTGTATAATTGTAAATCAAGCAAAATATTGCAGAAACGGCAAAAGTCTTTGGTGCACTGCTCTGAGAATGGCAGTCACCAGTCATGATGGTGATGTTCTACCTCCACCGTCAGAATCAGTACTCCACAGAATGCCAGTTGCTGGAAAACACAAACGTGGAGGACGCTGTACCACTCTTCTTCTGCTCACAAACTTCCCATAGGTATCTGGTTGGCAGCTGTGAGAACAGGAATCTGGACAAGATGGGCTCTTCTTACATTACAAAACCTGGCATTGCAGTGATGCCTGTTCAGAATGAGGGAAATGCTTCCTGCTCTCGCTCTGATTTGGCCTCACGACATGAGCACGTAGCCAAATCTGAGGTTATGATGACAACCAACCAGGAGGGCCTGGAAAGGGTATTAGATTAATTCATTGAGGATACAGCTATCAATGGCAACTAGCTGTGGTGGATGTGTTCTGCCTCCACAACTAGAGGCAGTATGGCTTTGAATATCCATTGCTGGGAACTGCAAGTTGGGAAAATGCTATTGTTCTCATGTCCTGCTTTCCAGCTTCCCATCAGCATCTGGTTAGATATTGGGAAAACAGACTGCTGGACTATATGGTCTTTGGCTTGATCGAGCAGGGCTCTTCTTAGAATCATAGAATGGCAGTTGGAAGGGACCTCAAGGGTCATCTAGCCCAACCCCCTTCAATGCAGGAATCTCAACTAAAGCATCCATGACAGATGGCCATCCAACCACTGCTTAAGAACCTTTTTCCAGGCTAAACAAACCCAGCTCCTTCAACCACTCTTCATAAGGCTTGGTTTCTTGTGCTCTGAACATCCTGGGTTGTACATTTCAATGTTCACATGAAATAATCTCTACAGAATAATGAGTATAGACCATTTTCGCATCACTGCATTCTTTAGGGACACTTTTGGGGCATCACTTTTTCTAACATTTGCAGAGTTCTGAAGCAAATCACAAGCCACTTATTTATCTTAGCATCTATTCTCCCCTCCCTCCTTTCAAAATCTGCTTTTACTGGCTATTCTGAACACTTCTGTCCCATTTCCTTTGCACAGAAGGCTATTTGGAGGAAAGGAAGCATCTGTCTTGATTTCTCATCTTATTCAATAGTCTAAGAGACATCATTTTATTAAGCTGGTGATCACCTTCGACCTGACAAAATGACATGCCATCCTCTATCTGATTATTATTTCATATTAATCAGATTCTGGGGATAGAAGAAAAATGAGTGTCTGCAACAGAATGGACATTCAAGGCAATTGCTGAAAAGGTTTCTCAGTGGGTGTTTTCATTTGCTTGTTTCAAGAGAGCTTTGGTTTTTGGTATATATAATAGTCGCCTTGACTATTCAGCCATTTCTAACAAATTGGGGGAGAAAGGAGCACTGGTGGAGATCAAAACAAGTTATTGATCTCAGGCTCTTGAATGGGGAAGTGATAGAGAGTCTGCCTTGGATGCAGAACGTCCCTGGTTGTGGGCTTGGTGGACCAAAAGTTTTACATGAGTCAGCAGTGTGATGCAGCAGTATAAAAAGCAAATGCCATTCTAGGCTGCATCAACAGAAGTATAGTCTCCAGATCAAGGGAAGCAATTTGTTGCTGTTTAGTCGTTTAGTCATGTCCGACTCTTCGTGACCCCATGGACCAGAGCACACCAGGCACTCCTGTCTTCCACTGCCTCCCGCAGTTTGGTCAGACTCATGTTGGTAGCTTCGATAACACTGTCCAACCATCTCGTCCTCTGTCGTCCCCTTCTCCTTATGCCTTCAATCTTTCCCAGCATCAGGGTCTTTTCCAGGGAGTCTTCTCTTCTCATGAGGTGGCCAAAGTATTGGAGCCTCAGCTTCACGATCTGTCCTTCCAGTGAGCACTCAGGGCTGATTTCCTTCAGAATGGACAGGTTTGATCTTCTTACAGTCCATAGGACTCTCAGGAGTCTCCTCCAGCACCATAATTCAAAAGCATCAATTCTTTGGCGATCAGCCTTCTTTATGGTCCAGCTCTCACTTCCATACATCACTACTGGGAAAACCATAGCTTTTACTATACGGACCTTTGTTGGCAAGGTGATGTCTCTGCTTTTTAAGATGACTCTATTCTGCCTTGGTCAGACCACACCTAGAATACTGTGTCCAGTTCTGGGCACCACAGTTCAAGCAGGATATTTGACAAGCAGAGGAGATCAACCAAGATGATCAAGGCTCTTGAAACCAAGCCTTATGAGGAATGGTTGAAGAAGCTGAGTATGTTTAGCCTGGAGAAGAGGAGACTGAGTGGAGATATGATAGCCCTCTCCAAATATCCTAGGGACTGTTACATGGAAGAGGGAGCAAGCTTGTTTTCTCCTGCTCTTGAGAGCAATGGCTTCAAGTTACAAGAAGGGAGATTCTGACTACACACCAGGAAGAACTTTCTGAGAGTAAGAGCTGTTTGACAGTGGAACGGTCTCCCTCAGGAGGTTATGGACTTTCTTTCCTTGGAGGTTTTGAAGCAGAGGTTGGATGGCCATCTGTCATGGATGCTTTCGCTGAGATCCCTGCATTGCAGGGGGTTGGACTGGATGACTCTTGGGGTCCCTTCCAAGTCTACAATTCTATGATTCAACCCCCAGTATCTGCAGCTAGGGGTGGGAGACGTTCCCTACCTGAAACCCTAGAGAAGCCAACCAGCTTCTTCGTCATAGGCAGCTTCCTGTGTTCCTGTGATGCAGAGCAAGTGAGCTCCAGTTCAGACATTTTGTCCTACATCCCTTCCATTGCCTTGCCTCGATTAAATGCCAATGGAGCATTTGTTAGAGGCAGTATTGCACAGAGTGTCAATGTTATTGGCTTTAACGGAGCACAGCCAAAGGAACCGAGAATTCCCCAGGGAGCCATGCCTGACTCCTCCCATCTTCGTGTGACTCATATCTAGCACTCCTCTCCCCTCCCTTCTTTCTGGGGATCATGGAAACCTTTGCTATAGAAGCCAATTCATCACTGATCTAACACTTGGCTGTACAACCCTGGGCAGGAACTGCGAAACCTCAGCGAAGGTGTGAAGCAGGGCACGGCTCGTCTGGCTTTGTCAAGGGGAGGACGAGAAACTGCGTTGATGCCAAACAAGCAAGGCTGTTAAGGCCCATGAAAACTCGACAACATGGTGTGACAGTGCAATCCTGCAGAGGCCTGTCCCCAGCAAACCACAAGATCCACCAACTTTAAGAGGCGGTGTCCTGCTTTGTATTGGCACGTCAGTGGTATCTTGCAAATGACACCTTTTTAAGCTGGGAGGGGTGAGAGCAATCTCCCCGTATTCAGTTGGCCTTCCTCCTTGCTGAGTCATTCCAGCCGTTGCAAAGACAGTTTTCCAAAGCCGCAGCAGCAACTATCTTCTGCTGATGAGTCAGTAAATATATCTCAGGTGCCTGCAATTATACGATGGCAGACAGGAGTCAAGTCATATGAGGAATAGCTTCTGGTTGCATTTAGCCTAGAGAGAATTTCAAGTGAGAGGGAAGCATGTTATGGGCCCCTGCAGATTGGTGCTTTAATCTGGGGGTTCCTTGACCCAATAATAGTACATGAATGGTGGGTTTATTCTGCTTTTGTGTCTTCTGCGATGTTTCCCAAGGCTACCACATTAGTGCTTTCCAGAGGGGCTATAGCACAACAAACGTGGGAATAAGATAAACCAAGAAGTTGTGGTATTGTAGCACCCTGCTTGTGGTTAACGCTTAGCTGGAATGAAATATTCAACGCAGCAATAGAGAAATTAAAATAATAATTTATTTGTCAGACAAATAAATGAGAGGCACAGTGGTATATGGTTACCAAGCTCTGGCCTGGTCTCCTGCCATTATGGCCAGCACTTATATTCCCTCAGCCCAGCCCCCTTGCTCCTCCTTTGGCTGCCTCTGTCCAATCAGCCTGGTTGAATTTCCTATTGGCTGATTGCTATAACCAATCCTAAAAGATACACCCATTTCCTATTGCCTTTTATGGGATACAAAAAGCTATATATTCTTCTATCTATAAATGACAAATAAGCAGTCATATATCTTACATTTGTCTCAACAAGGAACCTTAATTACCAGCTCACCTCTTGCCCTCCTTGCCCTATTGCCCTCCAAAACAGATGGTTAATAGTTTTAAATTTTTATCTTAAACAGATGTCAGAGATCTTGGGTTCACATTCTCATGCATCATCAATGAAAGATCTCCTTTTTGAAGGTCTTTAAACAAAGGCCTGACAACCATATATCAGGAGTGCTCGATGGCGTCTCCTGTCTGGCAGGGGGCTGGGCTCGTTTGCCCCTCTGGTCTCCTACAGCAATATGACTCTATGAAATAAGAATTTAACATTTCTTTCTTTCTAGATCCTTTGCATAATTACATTTAAGCCAGTATATTTCATACATTATCATAGATAGCTTTTTAGAAGAATAAACCTTCTCAAAGTAACAGGAAGGAATCAGTTTACAGCCTCAAAATAAAATAAGAAAGAAGCCTCTTCTTCTGTTTACACTCCCCTTTCTCCAGCCAGTTGTTTTCTTTTCCATTTGTTCTTGGCCTTTAACCTTAGAAAGATATGGCTCAAGTTTAATGGTTTTACTATTTACCAACTCTTAATTATGTAGGGTGGTGTAACCTTGCTCTCAGCCTGTAATTCCCTTTTACGACTTTGAGAATTGTTTTCTGCTATAAATCAGGGGGCCCCCTTGTCCAGGAGGATAAACATCTTGCCAAAGTACTTAGGCAGCTGGTCTTCTGCCTGGCATAAAACATTTGAAAATCTTTAAGCTCATTTTAAAATACAGACCCTAATCAAACTATAAGCCTTGATAAAAATGCAGGCTATGATTAGATGCCTCAGTATAGATAGCAGGAAATCAAAAACTAAAAGGCAGCCACCTTTTGAAATGTGAACTTCTCTGCATTTTGCAGAGAAAGCATTGCTTCTCCAGCCAAGCAATGTATACAAAAATGCATTTGCTAAGGTAAAGTGTGCATAAAAGTGCATATTTCCGTGCAAATAACATACAAAAAATGCACGGCATTAGGAGAAACTGCTGTGTGAAGATGTGTATATTAGGGGAGATTGCATACAAAAATGGATATATTGGGAGAAATTCCGTGGTGAATTTTTGTGGTGACTAAAAGGAAAAGAAAAGAAATCACAATCTGATGTGAAAATGAGGAGAACTGAACTTAAGTTTGGAAAAATGAGAAACCGAGAAAAACTGAAATACATGGATTCACCCATGCCATTTTTTCCCCTTGTTGGAATTATGTTTGCTCTATAACAAGATGTTCCAAGAGGCCTTGCCTGCTGCTTTTGGCTATAAATTCGTAGGGAGGTGTGCAAGGTCTGTTGAAAGGAAATCAGTTACAACAGTAAAGGAGGAGATGGCTCAAAAGATAAGAAGGAACAGGAGCACACTAGCTGAAACCTCTGAGAAAGAGGAGGCGCAGGCAGTTGGCCCTGTGCTAAGAGAGTTTGCTTTTGTTAACCTCCCCAATAAGGAATGTTAATTTGCCGCTGACTCGCTTTCATCAGCAGCTCACTGTGTGAGGCTCTTTTTCATTCAACAGATGAGAGAATCATATTACCCCATTTCTGCTTCTCCGGAGGGGTGTTTCATGCTGCTTTCCTCTGTGTAGATAATAATTAAGGACAAGAATAAACGATCTTTCGTGGCACCAGCCTCCTCTAGTTATAAACTGAATTCTCAAATTATATCTCTTTCCCCCACCCTCCTTCTCACACAGGAAACCCGATACACCTTTAGGAATTAATGATAACAACAACAATTTTCTTAGGTTTGCTCGGCTTCTTTGATCCTGAAAGATCTGATGGAACATCAGAAGGCCTTGCTCCAAGCACTTCATCATGTTAAATGATGGTGTGCCAAGCCACCTGGACCCGTGCCAGGGATGAAAGCAACTCTTTTCTCCAGAAACGTTGGGTGAAAATTGGGAGCTAAGACTCACCCTCTTCCCCACCCCACCCCCACACAATCCTTCCCGATCCAGGGCCCACCTTGACTCTCAGCCTGCAACATCAGACACCCTTGTGCAAATTAATTGAAAGAAACAATGTAGTTTATTGTACAAAACTCACATATACATGTACAAAACTCACATTAGTAATGGATATGACCTCCACTGTTTTTAAGCAGCATTTGAACACGGTTTGGCATGGAGTCTACTAGTTTCGAACAGTCACTGTTGATTTTCGGATCCCTGTATCACACTTGAATCAGCGCCTGAATGAGCTTCTCCATAGTCGTACAGTCTACAGCACGGAGGCGACTTTTGCATATAGCCCACAAATTCTCAATGGGATTTACGTCCGGGGAATTCCCTGGCCAATCAAGTACCTGTATTTGCTGCTCTGTCATGAATTTCTTCACCACTTTCAATGTGTGATGGGGGCTAGGTCCTGCTGCAATATCCCAGTACTGTCAGGATACAGAGAGCCAGTGTGGTGTGGTTAAGAGCGGTAGACTCGTAATCTGGTGAACCAGGTTTGCTTCCCCGCTCCTCCACATGCAGCTGCTGGGTGACCTTGGGCTAGTCACACTTCTCTGAAGTCTCTCAGCCTCACTCACCTCACAGAGAGTTTGTTGTGGGGGAGGAAGGGAAAGGAGAATGTTAGCCGCTTTGAGACTCCTTCAGGTAGTGATAAAGCGGGATGTCTAATCCAAACCCCTCTTCTTCTTCTTCTTCTTCTTCTTCTTCTTCTTCTTCTTCTTCTTCTTCTTCTTCTTTTCCAGCTCTGAAGTAACTCTCTTTCGTAGAACCTCAATATATTGTGGCAAGCGCATCATTCCTTCTCTTGGCTTCAGGCCTCCGACACCATAATGATCAACTGACTTTTCGTATTTGTTTTGAGTACAGGATTACAAGTAAGCTAGAAAACATTCTTTGTTTCAATTAATTTGCACAATACTAACAGCAATCTCGATTCTCCTAAACATTGTCCTTACGTTGCCCAAATGCACAAGAGAAAGATCTTAGAGTGCTTGGGAGAACCCCAAGGTTTGCTGAAATACAAAAGAGGTGGAATTACGGGGGAAATGCAAAAAAATAGCTTGATGCAGACTAGAGATGGGCGAATCTTCCAATTTTGGTTTCTCTCCATTTCTCATTTTTTCCAATCCTAAATTCAATTCTTTGGATTTCTATAGTAATATGTGGATTTTTATTTTTTAAAAATCCTCACAAAAAATTCACCAGAATTTTATAATTCCTCCTAGTCTGCACATTTCTGTTTTGAGCAATATACATATTTGCTAACAATTTCCCCTAATATGGTAAAGCTGTGTATGCCATTTTCCTCCTCCCTTCATTTTTATGCATCCCCTAACACATGCATTTTTGTAAATATTGTTTTGTTGTGAAATTGCACCACAAAATTCAGAGAAGTGTGGATTTCAAAGGATAGTTTCATTTCAGTTCTTGATTGGTTCAAGAAGCATGATTTAGGTAGCTTCTCATTAAAAGGAAAATAAAATCAAAATTCCTTCCCTACCCAGTATCCACAATGGCCAGAGAATTCTGACTGGACTGTGGGGAGGCAGGATGGAAAACTGAGTGACAGGGGACCAGAATGAGCATCTTGAACATGGGTAGGCAAACTAAGGCCCAGGGTCCAGATACAGTCCAATCGCCTTCTAAATCCAGCCGACGGATGGTCCAGGAATCAGTGTGTTTTTACATGAGTAGAATGTGTCCTTTTATTTAAAATGCATCTCTGGGTTATTTGTGGGGCATAAGAATTTGTTCATTTCCCCCAAAAAAATATAGTCTGGCCCCCTACAAGGTCTGAGGGACAGTGGACTGGCCCCCTGCTGAAAAAGTTTGCTGACCCCTGATCTTGAACAATGGTATCTGCAACACAATACAGTGGTACCTCAGGTTACATAAGCTTCAGGTTACATTCTCTTCAGGTTACAGACTCCGCTAACCCAGAAATAGTGCTTCAGGTTAAGAACTTTGCTTCAGGATGAGAACAGAAATCGTGCTTCAGTGGTGCGGCGGAGGCAGGAAGCCCCATTAGCCAAAGTGGTGCTTCAGGTTAAGAACAGTTTCAGGTTAAGTACAGACCTCCGGAATGAATTAAGTACTTAACCCGAGGTACCACTGTATGGGACTTTACTGCAACACTTTAATATGTATTTTATTCTCTATCTCAGTTCACCCCGCACCTTTCTCTCTGTCTTTTGCCTCACTGAACTATGAGGAACTATGTAGAATGTAAGAAATAACCTCCACATTCACTATACATTTAAAAGCAGCATCATGCTATTATTATTACTATTCTCCCAAAGAAATTTGGGAAGAGTGTTTTTTTGTCTGAGAGTCTTTCGGAAATCCCTATAGCCCAGGGTGGCTCAACCCTCTATGCCTCTTGCCAGGGAACTTTAGCAAGGCTGGGAAAGAGACTGGCCTTGGGGGCTCTGAGGTTTCTAGGAGGGCACTGCCCCAGTTATCCAAGCATACCAATTCCCCCTGCTAATAACACTCCACAAAAAGTGGTACCCACATTCCTGAATCTTCAGCAGGACTTTGTGCTACGTCAGCACATGACTTTGTCACGTGAAAAACGATGGCATCCCACAGAAGAGGGAGCAAGAGACCTTTGTCTCACCCACCAAATGCCATTCTTTGTAACGATTATCAATCCCCGCCGCCGCCTTGTATGTCTCCCATATATGTGAGGCTAGCGATAAGTGCACATTACCCAATTTCCTGCACATCAGCATCTTGCTTGCTGGATATCTTTTTCTTTAATGCTGCTGCCTTAAGTGTCCATAAAAGTTTTCTACTTTAGAGTGGTCTTTTATGCTGATAACGATCCCCCAACATGTGAAGACCCAGTGCAGCTGCACTGATGCTGTGGTGGCGGCAGCAAACACACAGCCACCCAGGCGCATGTTGAGTAGAGTGGCACAGCAGGGTGAGGCTGGCGAGGGGCGCTCCCAAGCCACGGAGGCCCCCGGCCAGCGCCCAAACTGGCTGACTACTGGAGCCAGGCCTGCAGTCCAGCGTTCTCTTCTCTCATTGGCCAGTTAGGATATGAGAGCAATAGCACCTGCCCATTCATGACCCCCAGCAAGGGGAATTCAGAGGCATATTGCCTCTGGTGTCGTCAGAATGACTGGCAGCTGCTGATAAGCCAATGTGCTTTTCAAAGGCCCTTCAAAGAAGAGAAGAAGAAGAAGAGTTTGGATTTGATATCCCGCCTTTCACTCCCCTTCAGGAGTCTCAAAGCGGCTAACATTCTCCTTTCCCTTCCTCCCCCACAACAAACACTCTGTGAGGTGAGTGGGGCTGAGAGACTTCAGAGAAGTGTGACTGGCCCAAGGTCACCCAGCAGCTGCATGTGGAGGAGCGGAGACGCAAACCCAGTTCCCCAGATTAGGAGACTACCGCTCTTAACCACTACACCACACTGGCTCTCAAAGGCTTGTCTTGTCTTCATTCTGATCTCATTGGGGGAGTGAAGAGATAAGCCCAGGGGTCATCAACTTGCGGACTTTGGGCCAGATGCTGCCCAGGAAGAATGTTTTACCAGCCCACAAGCCGCCCCTGAACTGAGCCGCCCACTCGGCGAGTCCCCGCGCCACGCTGTGCTGGTTTAGGGCAGTGCGCAGGGGACTCCCCGAGCACACCGGAAATCGCGTCTGCACATGTCCAGACACCGAAAATTGCTTCTGCGCTCGTGCGATTTTTGACGCATGCGCATGCGCATGCGCAGAAGCAATTTCCGGCACCTCGGACATGCGCAGATGCGATTTCCAGCGTCACGCTGCTCCAGTCTGGCCCATGGACAATCTCTGTGGGAGTGATCCAGCCCATGGCCGGTAAACCTTGCCGACCCCTGAATACAGTGGTACCTCGGGTTAAGTACTTAATTTGTTCCGGAGGTCCGTTCTTAACCTGAAACTGTTCTTAACCTGAAGCACCACTTTAGCTAATGGGGCCTCCTGCTGCTGCCGCGCTGCCGGAGCCCGATTTCTGTTCTCATCCTGAAGCAAAGTTCTTAACCCGAGGTACTATTTCTGGGTTAGCGGAGTCCGTAACCTGACGCGTACGTAACCTGAAGCGTATGTAACCCGAGGTACCACTGTAAGCCACTTTCCCAGCAAAAAACAAGGCTCCCCCATTTCAGTCAAGGAGAAAGAACCCACACAGCTGCCTGGTACTTGTTTCAGCGATTGTTTACGTTGGGCTTCAGCATGGGCGCCAGGTTGAACAAAATATTGGAGGGCCACCTACTCTTCTGCCCTGCCCTGCCCTTCTGTGGAGTGCACCTTCCTCCGCTGTGCACAACTGGGTGCTGGCCTCCACTTTCCCTGCCACACCCACTCACCTTTCGCCCCTTCCCCCACATGCAAGATTTTTCTGCCTGCTCATCTGCCTCCTGCCCTCCACCCCATCTCCACCCAATTGTCTCTCCAACTGGCCTGCTTGCCTGCCTGCCTCTCCCCAGCTGCCCCAGGCTCCGAAGTGATCTGAAATGGGTTCAGAAGCTAGAAGGCAAGTTGGGAAAATAGGGCAGTACCTGGCTGGGGGTGGGTGGAGGTGGCTAGCCAAGGGAGGGAGAGGCACCAACTTGCACAAGATATTGGCGGGCCTAAGAATTTTGTTAGAGGGGACGAAGGTACCAGGAGCCCCTAGAGTTAAGTGCCTAAGGCCCGGAGTGATGCGGCCAGAGTTCAGTAGGAAAACTTTTGTGACTCAAAAGTAAATCCTTGTGAATAGACAAGACATGGGAGAGATCTATAGTCAGATCCTACAATGTTTTCCTTTTAAAAAAAAAATGCAGCTGGAAGGAGAATGCATGTGAAGAATTGGATCAGGACCAAAATGCTGAGACGGGTGTAGAACATGTCCCCTGCACCATATTCCCAATCTAAATTGCAGCGCGTGCCCCCAAAAGGTTGTCTTTTGGTCTCCAGTTTGTACCCATGGGTCCAAGCAGGGCAAATAACTTTCATTGGTGGCTGTGGGGAGGGGTGGCAGCTTTTGATCACGAAAATGCTAAAATATACTCGGAGTCGAGTGTGGATTTCATGCTCTTTATTCAGCTCATAGTGGTGAGGAATGCAAGTTCCCCCTAAATGTCTGCTTTATATACATTATTTACACAATGTATAAATTCCAGGTGATTGGCTAATTCCAGGATTCTCCTGTAGGCAAATCAAGCTCTGGATTCACTTCCACCTGGAGCTGGATTGGGTGGCTTCTGCGGACCAATCAGACTGCTGCATTCTGGATCCTATTGTTCTAGGACCAATCAGACTGCTGCATTTTGGATCCTATTGTTCTAGGACCAATCAGACTGCTGTATTCTGAATCCTATTGTTTTAGGACCCATCAGACTGCTGCATTCTGAATCCTATTGTTCTAGGACCAATCAGACTGCTGCATTCTGAATCCTATTGTTCTAGGACCAATCAGACTGCTGCATTCTGAATCCTATTGTTCTAGGACCAATCAGACTGCTGCATTCTGAATCCTATTGTTCTAGGACCAATCAGACTGCTGCATTCTGAATCCTATTGTTTTAGGACCAATCAGACTGCTGCATTCTGAATCCTATTGTTCTAGGACCAATCAGACTGCTGCATTCTGAATCCTATTGTTCTAGGACCAATCAGACTGCTGCATTTTGGATCCTATTCAACTCAGTACAAATGCAATGGAGAGAAAAGTTTTTTAAGAAGGAGAAGGAGGAGAAATCTTCCCCAAACAATGTGTTCATGTGTTCCCAATCCAAGGTTGCTTTGAAAGTGGGATTGGGGGTGAGGACATGTGAATTGCCCAGATTTTCTAGTATAGACCTTGCTCTCCAGAAAGTGTGCACAAAATAGCAGCCTAGCTACTGAAGCCAAACTGGCTACGCTGGATTTGAGCAGACCTTCCCCCTCCCTCTTCTCGATTGCCCACATTGTGTACAACTGAAAAACAGGATGAGGGCCTGAAGTCTGTCCCTGGTCCAAGGGATGTTTACCTTCTCCACTCTCCGTCTGTTTTCATGGAAACTTTTACTTCTGCAGCTCAACGTCAAGCCAATTTCCTTGCTTAAAGAGTTTTTGACCAAGGACGTCCTTAGGTGTGGGTCTTAATTGTTGCCGCCAGCTTCCGGAACAGGCTGGTCCCGGGAATGGTTTCCTAAGTGTAGCCATAGGGATGGAACCAAAAGCTGCCCAGTGGTCTATTCCAACAGCTCAGCTCCTTTGCGCTGGAGTGAGAAAGAGAGAAACCTTTCCAAGAATCTGCCTGTTTTCAGATTCTTTTTCCATCATCTGGTTTGGAGAATCTATCGCTGGCCATTTGCCAAACTCTTAATAAGGGAGGCTTCTGTAAATCAGATGACTCCCCCAGTCATTTGATGCTTCCATAGCCAATGTACGCTGAGTCACGAGGATGGGGGTTACATGGTGTCGAGTTAACCAGGCAAAATGAATTACTCAATAAATTCCTCTTTCAAGGATGGTTGGAAACCCTACTGATACATGTTTGTGTATGTTATGGTTTAAGAGGACATTATTTGAAAATGATATATCGTTGGTACCTAACACCAAGTAAACTGGCAAAAAAAAATGTATAAATCTAAATCAAACAAGTGCTGGAAGTGTGAAAAGAAAGAAGGTTCTTTTTATCCTATGTGGTGGACTTGGAGTAAGGTTAAAGCTTACTGGGAAATGATAAATAACGAATGGAAAAGGATGTTCAAAACAACCTTTGTTAAAAAAAACAACCTAAAAAAACCCAGAAGCTTTTCTTTTGGGAATTATACCTAAATTGTATAGAAATTTATTTATGTATGCTACTACAGCCACAAGAATGTTACTCACCCAAAAATGGAAAGAAGCCGAAGTCCCAGCAAAGGAAGAATGGATACAAGAACTTGTGGAATATGCAGAAATGGCAAAAGTTACCAGAAGAATAAGAAATCAAGATAACAAACTTTTTATAAAAGAATGGAAATGGTTTATGGAATATTTACGGATAAATTGCAAATAATAATAATAATAATAATAATAATAATAATTCATTATTTATACCTCGCCCATCTGGCTGGGTTTTCCCAGCCACTCTGGGCGGCTTCCAACAAAAGATTAAAAATACATTGAAACATCAATCATTAAAAACTTCCCTAAACAGGGCTGCCTTCAGATGTCTTCTAAACGTCAGATAGTTGTTTATTTCTTTGACATCTGATGGAAGGGTGTTCCACAGGGATAAAACAGATAAGAACATTGGCAGGATTATAGTAATAACCTGCAGTTTCATAAGAGTATATATTTAAAGTAGATGAATAAATGAGCAAATTAAATGAATTTGGATACGCAGAAGATATTTCAAAATAAATTTAAGGAACCGCAGAAAGAGGAGGAAGGAAGTCACACTTTGAAATGTTAAAATGATTGGAAAAATAATGAAATGTGAAAACTTGAAAAGTATAAATAAAAACTTTTTTTAAAAAAAGATACGTTTGTGTATCATGGAGGCATCACAGTGAAGAGCGAAAGCAAGTACAGTGGTACCTCAGGTTAAGTACTTAATTCGTTCCGGAGGTCTGTTCTTAACCTGAAATTGTTCTTAACCTGAAGCACCACTTTAGCTAATGGGGCCTCCTGCTGCCGCTGCACTGCCGGAGCACGATTTCTGTTCTCATCCTGAAGCAAAGTTCTTAACCTGAAGCACTATTTCTGGGTTAGCGGAGTCTGTAACCTGAAGTGTATGTAACCTGAAGCGTATGTAACCCGAGGTACCACGGTACATTCACAACCCATGTGGCTACACATTAGTGCCTTGCATCCCATGGCTCAGGGATCCTACATCCACCTTGCTCTTAAAAGGTTCCAGGTTAAACTCTTGACATCTCCCGGTAAGATGGGGAATAGCCCCTGTCTGAAACACTGGAGAACTGCTACGAATCAGTGTAGACAGCACTGAGTTATCAAATCAAATTTTATTAAACGGTCACAGACCAGATTAACTCGTACAGCTAGTCAGCGAAGCATAACACCGGAAAAAACAAAGGACAATTTCGATACATAACTGCAATTTAAAATTAGACAGCATAAATAAAATTAAGTATTTGCCTTCGCCTGCATATTGACATTGGAAAGCTCTTGTTTCCTGCGCCTAATAGCGGCTACACAAAATTTGGCCACATTGATCGTAATTTCAGGAACCTTATCTTCTACCAAGGCTCTCATACGTTGGAGTTCTGGTTCATTTTTAAGCTTTTGTAGAACTGGGGCAATAAAGGTCAAACGTAGATCCTCGTAGTAACTACAGTGCAGCAATACATGCAGACTTGTTTCCACTTCCGATGAGCCACACGGGCAAACACGTGACTCATATGGTTTGCCCTCATATCTGCCTAGCAGCAGGGCAGAGGGCAGAACGTTAAATCTGGCCAGGGTAAAGGAGTGTCTGTACTTAGGTATTTGTAAATCAGCCAAATAATTTGCGGGTGAGAACCCTCTCCCAAAGTCTCTAATTATGGCATGTTTATCCATTTTGCCCATATGACATTGCAGCTCTATGTCCCTAATGCGTTGGAGCACTTGACTTCTGGCTCTCTCATATCCTGCCGCTATCAAGATCTGCGGGGAGAATCCCAAGCTTCTTATCTTTTCAAACAGGGAAGCTTTCCAGGTGGAATGAAAGGTGTCTAAGAGTGTTAAAGGAGCCAAACCGGCCGGGGAAAAAATAAGTTTTAACCAGTAGTGTATCTTTAGAATCCACAGCCGCGCATTAACGGGTGGTTGTCCAACTTCTAAGCGGACAGCTATATTAGATACACAGGGGGGGATCCCCAATAAACACCGATAGAATTTTGTTTGAAATGCCTCCATAGGCGCAAAATTTTTAAAACTGCAAACCTGGGATCCATAAGTGAGTTGTGGGAGTATTTTTGCAGCAAAAACCTGGGAGGCCGCCGGAACGTATTTACCCCCTTTCCCGTGAAAAAATCTTGTAAGGGCTTTATTAGCCCTTCCTGCGTTGGCAATGGCGTTTTTCATCTGTTGGTGCCACGAGACCCTTTCCTGAAAAGTTATTCCCAGGTATTTGAAAGTTGCTACCTGGTCAATAGCAGTGGCGTAGCGTGGGGGGTGCCAGGGGTGCCGGCCGCACCGGGCGCAACTTCTGGGGGGGGCGCGAGTCCAGAGGGAAGGGGAACGCCCCTCGCTCAGCCCGCGCATCCCTCGCCCGCCGGCAGCTTCTCCTCCTCGCCTCGCTCAGCGCCGCCGCCGCGGATGCCGCCCAGACCCCCCAGCGCCCAGGGCCATTTCCCGGGGAGCCTCCTCTGGCACATGCCCCGCGCAGGAGGAGGAGGGGGAGGCGGCTCCGGGATGCTCCCTCCCGCCCCGGGAGGCAGAACGCAACGCACAACACACACACACCCTGTCGCCCCCGCGGCAGAGCAAGGCAGCCAGACGCGGAGCAGGGAGAAAGGCTTGGGCTCACCTTGGGGCAGCCTCCGGAGAAGCGAGTCCCGAGGAGGAGGAGGAGGAGGAGGAGGAGGAGGAGGAGAAGCCGCCGCTGCCGCTGCCGCCGCCGCCGTGCGCCCCCAGCACCGGGAGAGAGGCCGCTGGCCGCCCGGCGGGCCGTGGTTCCTTCCTCCGTCGGGCGCCCAAGGGGAGGGGGCTTTGGCTGCCTCGGCCCGCGGGGGCTCCACAAATAATAAATTTAATAAATTCCTTTTTTTAAAATAAGATATTTATTAAAGTTTTCAATTTTATACAAAGAGAAAAATGCAAAAAATAGAAAAAATATATATTAAAAACACATAAAATTCACAACTTATTTTTCAATAACATATTTCCCTGACCTCCTCATACCTCCCCTTCTTGTTTTCTAGTTCAAATTATTTGTTCAGCAAATCCTTATCTCATAGCATTACCGCTAAATAACACCTTATTTTCTATCCAAGTTCTTGAAACTTAAACTTTTACTTTAAAAAACCATTTTTTCATAACCTTTTATACCATTACAGCTAGAAACCACTTAACGTAATTTCAATCCAACATCATTCAACATTCCTTAATATTGCAGTATTTCTGTAAATAGTCCTTAAATTTCTTCCAATCTTCTTCTGCCGACTCTTCTCCCTGGTTGCGGATTCTGCCAGTCATTTCTGCCAATCCCATGCAGTCAATCAACTTCATCTGCCATTCTTCCAGAGTGGGTAAATCTTGCGTCTTCCAATACTTTGCAATGAGTATTCTTGCTGCTGTTGTAGCATACATAAAAAAAGTTCTATCTTTTTTAACACCAACTGGCCAACCCAGTGGCGTAGCATGGGGGGTGCAGGGGGGGCCGGCCACACCGGGCGCAACATCTGGGGTTAGGGCAAATCCATGGGTTAGGGGGCGCAAATCCACAGGTTAGGGGGCGCAAATCCATGGGTTAGGGGGCGCAAATTACTTGCCTTGCCCCGGGTGCTGACAACCCACGCTACGCCACTGGTCAATAGGTTGACCATTAATTCTCCATTTGACAGCACTGAGTTATGTAGACCAATGTTCTGACTCAGTATAAGGCAACGTCCTAATTTCCTTTTTGATGTTGCTGTCATGTACTGGTTAGATGCAAAGGAATAGGGGGAGGCACCAGCTGATGAACCCCCGAGGGAAGAAGGCTCAGAGCCCGGTGGGACGACGATGAGTGGTAAGATGTATAAGACTGAATCAGATAAGCGCTGGAGATGCACTGAGGTTGAGGGAATGTTCTTTCGTATGTGGTGGATCTGTAAAAGGGTAAAAGAGTATTGGGAAATGATGCATAACGAATTGGAGAAAGTGTTTAAAAAAACCAGAGTCCTTTCTGTTGGGGATAACTCAGACTGAAACTTTCAGCTGTCTAAAAAGGTTATTTATGTATGCCACTACTGTACTGTAGGGACGCGGGTGGCACTGTGGGTTAAACCACAGAGCCTAGGGCTTGCAAATCAGAAGGTCAGAGGTTTGAATCCCCACGACAGGGTGAGCTCCCATTGCTCGGTCATTGCTCCTGCCAACCTAGCAGTTCGAAAGCACGTCAAAGTGCAAGTAGATAAATAGGTACCACTCCGGCGGGAAGGTAAACGGCATTTCCATGCGCTGCTCTGGTTTGCCAGAAGCGGCTTAGTCATGCTGGCCACATGACCTGGAAGCTGTATGCCGGCTCCCTCAGCCAATAAAGCAAGATGAACGCTGCAACCCCAGAGTCAATAAAGCAAGATGTGCGCCGCAACCCCAGAGTCGGCCACGACTGGACCTAACGGTCAGGGGTCCCTTTACCTTTACTGTACTGTGGCCCATGTTTTGCTAGCCCCAAAATGGAAAACAAGTGAGGTCCCAGCCAAAGAAGAATGGCCACCTAAGTTGACAGAATATGCACAACTCGCAGACTTAATATATAGAATAAGAGAACAAGAAGAACATATGCTTAGAGAAGATTGGGAAACATTTACTGAATATATGGGAAATAACTGTGTACAGCTGAAAACGTTGGCAGCATTAAGATGAATTCAACAGTGTAAATAAGTTATGATGGATGTAATAATGGAATACTGAATGGTTTCTGTAAAAAAAGCAGGGATTTATGATGTGTAAAATGAACCGTGGAAAGAGAAGATGGGAAGACATTGATATTTTGAGGATGTAAAAAGGAGTACAGTGGTACCTCTGGTTACATACTTAATTCGTTCCAGAGGTCCGTTCTTAACCTGAAACTGTTCTTAACCTGAAGCACCACTTTAGCTAATGGGGCCTCCTGTTGCTGCCGCGCCGCCGGAGCAGATTTCTGTTCTCATCCTGAAGCAAAGTTCTTAACCCGAGGTAATATTTCTGGATTAGCCGAGTCTGTAACCTGAAGCGTATGTAACCTGAAGCATATGTAACTCGAGGTACCGCTGTACTTTAAATTGCAAAAAAGAAAATTTAATAAAAATTATATACAAAAAGAAAAAGACTGGGAAGAGGAGATGTCGGAAGCTGAAGAGGTAACAGGGCTTAGTGAGCGGGGAGAGTCTGTGGCAGAGAGAAGTCCAGAATCAGAGGCAGAATCTGGAGGCAGGAGAGGAGGGAGGCCAAGAGGCAGAGCTGAGTCAGACTGGTGGCAATCAATGGCTGCTCGCGAGGTTCTGCCTCCACAGTCGGAGGCAGAAATGCTTCCGAATACCCATTTGCTAGAAACCGCAAGAGAAGAGACTGTGCTTGTGCTCAGGTCACACTTCAAGATTTCCCACGGGCTTCTGTTTGGCCACTGTGAGAACCGGATGCTGGACTAGATGGACCAGTAAGCTCTTCTTAGGTTCTTAAAAGCCAACTGACTGCTGGCAAGAGGACAGAAAGCCAAGGGAAGGGAAGGAGAAGGGAATGGGGTATCTGGAACAGGGCAAGACAGGCAGGCAGGCTGGAAGCCTCACTCCCTGCTGCAGCTGTGTGTGCCAGGCCCCTCCTGCACTAGGAAGCCTCTTGCAGTTACAGTGGTACCTCGGCTTAAGAACTTAATTCATTCTGGAGGTCTATTCTTAACCTGAAACTGTTCTTAACCTGAAGCATCACTTTAGCTAATGGGGCCTCCTGCTGCCGCAGCGCCACTGCTGCACGATTTCTGTTCTCATCCTGAAGCAAAATTCTTAACCTGAGGTGATATTTCTGGGTTAGCGGAGTCTGTAACCTGAAGCGTATGTAACCCGAGGTACCACTGTATAGGTATGAGTGACTTAAACTGCACGGTCACAAAGGAGGAAGGCTTCTGTTCCACTTTAATGTGTCAAATGACATTGTCTTCAGACTGCCTTAGGCTGTTTCTCTTTCGCTGGCCAGCAGTTTAAATCTAACAGCCGTGGTTCCACACCCAAGCCCACGAGAATGATATAGGTAGCCTGGAGAGAAGGAGTTAACGAACCAAGCGGAAACGCACCTCCATATAGCTCCCCTCCCACCCCTAAGGCGCACTGGCAGTGCAAAGCATGTCTCAGCAATAAAGGTTCTTGTTCCCTGCAATGCTGGAATCTCCTTCAGAGGCTGTGGGAGTTGGCGAGGGAAGGACGGCTCTGAATGATTAGAGGTTTATGCCATCCGGCAAAATTAACGTTTGTTCGCTGCCTGCGTGCCGAATTTAGATGAGGATCTCCTGGGGGCAATCACAGCACTTTCCCGGCGCTGCACGTACTACTAGCAGGGCAGCCTTGGCATAAAATACAGGATACAGCACAGAAGAGAGGCTGTTAACCGTGTCCATCCCAGCCGAGACGGAAACACAAAAGCCACTGGCTTTCAAGCACTGTGGTATTCTTGCAGAGAAGCAGGTAAAATGTGGTCTACATGATTGTCAGGGAACTGCCATCAGTGCCGGAGGGAGGGAGCTCCAGAGGGATCCCAGAGAGCGTCACGGGATTGGGAGAGGTAGCCCATCTTCTGGGGAAGGGAATCAGCTCAGCTCCAGTGGAGAAGGGGGGCAGATGGGGGAATCTGAGAGGGAGTCACATGACTCCTTGCCTGGGACCAGCGGGGGGAGTAAGGGTCCTCCGCTGCCTACGCCTTCCTTGCGCAGAAGGCTTCTGCGCAGGGAAAGCAGGAGGAGGCTGGGCGTGAAAGAACTTCTTTGCTGGAAGAAGTTTAAGAAACGCCCACTGACGGATTCTGCCAGCGATTGAGACAGCCACGGGTGAGTGGCTGTCCGGACAGAAAAGGTTCACTTAGGCAACCCAGCCAGGTGTGGGCACCGGCTTACGCACGAGCAACCCCTTGAATCACTACAATGATGTTGGGTGAATTTGTAGCTGGTTGACGGACCAAAGCCAAATAATAATAATATAATAATAAATTTTTATTTATACACCGCCCTCCTCAGCCAGAGCCGCGCTCAGGGTGGCTAACACCAGTAAAATTACAATAAAAACATAATGGGGGGGACACACACAACCCCCCCCCAATTTATTAAAATATGGGTTAAAATACAATTTAAAATGCAGCCTCATTTTAATGGTAGCCCATCGATCAAAACCATAAGGGGAGGGAAACATAAAGGCCAGACTGAGTCCAAACCAAAGGCCAGGTGGAACAGCTCTGTCTTGCAGGCCCTGCGGAAAGATGTCAAGTCCCGCAAGGCCCTAGTCTCTTGTGACAGAGTGTTCCACGAAGTCGGGGCCAGTACTGAAAAGGCCCTGGCACTAGTTGAGACCAGAGTGCTCGCTAATGGTTCCTCATCGTCCTGGGGAAAGGTGGCAAGTGGGGTCCTGTCCTGGGAAAGCTGTTGCAAAAGAACAGGGCTTTCGGAGCACATCCCATCAGCAGATTGTCAGTGCCCACAATGAGCAGGGGCATAGCGTGGGCAGGCCCCTGGCACACAATTTTTAGGGGGCAAGAACCAGGCACACACACCCCAGGGGTCACCATCCTGCCTTGCCTGCTGCTGGAGGTCTCTGAGCCCCAGAGCCTGGCCTGACCTAGCCACCGTGTGCCCAGCCCCCTTGCTGAATGGCTGCCTAGCCAGCATCAGGGAAATTTGCCTGCCAAGGCCTGGCCGGGCTCCTCACTGCACGGTCAGGCAGGGGAGCAGCGCAGCGCTGCTTTGCTCTCGTGGCCAGCGCTGAGATGGCGCAGGGGCTCCATGGATCCTCTGTGCCCTGTGCGCATGTGCTTGGCAGCTTTGGTCGTGAGGCCGGGCCTGGTATGGTGTTGGCCTTGCCCCCCCCCCCTGCCCCTGCCCAGGCACCAAAAAAGGATGCAACACAGCTGACAGCGACCAAATGAAAACCGATCAGCTGGAATCATTGTGGGATTTGGTGCCCCCACCTACCTGTCAAAAATGGCCCATGAGTGATGAAGGTGGTCAGGATCCGGCCTCCAGGCTAGTTATGCTCCCTTCCCTAAAATAAGAATTGGGGAAGATCCACACAATACACTTAAAGCCCATTCAACAGACATTTAAAGCCCATTACAGTCATACCTCATGTTAAGCTTGCTTCAGGTTGAGTGTTTTCAGGTTGTGTCCTGCGGCGACCCGGAAGTACCGGAAAGGGTTACTTCCGGGTTTCACCGCTCGTGCATGCGCAGACGCGCAAAATGACGTCACGCGCATGCGCAGAAGCAGAGAGTTGCAACCCGCGCATGCGCAGACACAGGTTGCGTTCTGCTCATGTTGCGAACATGCATGCCTCCAGAACAGATCCTGTTTGCAACCAGAGGTACCACTGTACTTTCCCCAAAGAATTCTGGGCATACTCTAGTTTCCCACTCACGGACCTACAATTCCCAGCATCCTTAGCGAACTTCAGTTCTACTAAAATGGCAAACTGCTAATGGAGCAGCCTTCGTGGCTCCGGCTCAAAACGAAACAAAGGCCGGTGGGTAATGCAGGGCCACGCTCCGCTCTCAGGCTCAGGGGGAAGCACCTTGTTGTCGCTTGATCTCTCTGATGTAGCTGATTAAACCATCATGCCCCGATGCCTTGAGGGACCATAGATGCACATCTTGGCAGCTCAGGCATGTTTTTCCACAGCAGATTTCCTGTAGAGATTTAGATGCTGAACGTGAACAGATTGAAGTAGTGGCTATAAAAACTGACCCAGTCAGGAAATGATAAGTGACTCTGCAATTCGGGCTTTGGATTGGGGCAGCCAGCTGTTTATGGAGCAGCAAACATCAGTCAGAAACAGCTTTTGCGTGACAGGAGGCGAGCAGTCTGCTGACAGAGAGCAGCTGTGAACACTGTTAAGAGCCTGCTGAATCAGTGGCCCAAGGTACGAAATGCACCTGGGTGCTTTGGAACTAACCTTCCCAGGGGGTGCTCCAGACCACCCTGTTTGTTGACCATTCCTCCTGAGTTGCTTGCACAAAGTCTATGTGGAGGTTAGACAAGGTCTGGTTTTGATTTGCTCCCATCTCTTTGCAGCATGGTTATATAGTGGTACCTCGGGTTACATACGCTTCAGGTTACAGACTCTGCTAACCCAGAAATAGGTTAAGAACTTTGCTTCAGGATGAGAACAGAAATCGGGCTCTGGCGGCGCAGCAGCAGCGGGAGGCCCCATTTGCTAAAGTGGTGCTTCAGGTTAAGAACAGTTTCAGGTTAAGAACGGACCTCCGGAACAAATTAAATACTTAACCCGAGGTACCACTGTACATCAGTGAGGAATTGAGAACAAAGAAAACAATGAGAGCCTGCTGGATCAAGCCAGTGCCCCATCTGATCAGGACCACAATGCCTGAAGGACTGCCTCTCCCCATATAAACCACCCCAGACTTCATCATCTGAGGCCCTTCTTCTTCGTGTGCCTCCTCCACATGAGGTCCAGAGGGTGGCAACACGAGAACGGGGCCTTCTCTGTAGTGGCTCGCCGTCAGGCACCAAACAAAAACATTCCTCTTCAACCAGGCCGATTTGGGCTGATTACTATTCCACAGTCTTTTCAATGTGTTTGTGGGAGGGGGGATTATTGTTTTGCTGTTTTGTCTGCCCGGGGCTAATGGCGTGTCTTTGTTTGGGATGTGGCATATTATGGCTCCTGTGAGCAGAAACTGAAAATGGAATTGCTGGACTTTGGAAAACATCAGGGGAAAACATTTCACACAGAATTAAGAAGGTGAAAGTTGAACAGGCCAGTGGTTGTAAAAGTAAAGGAAAATTATATGAAGGATTAACAGCGGAATGGTTTATTGATTAACTAAGAAATGCAATGTGATTTCCCCCCCCCCCCAAAAAATGTATTGGTTTTCTCTTATAATACACAAACATAAACACAGAAAAGAACATTACATTTAACACAACATAAAAATTTAACAATAAAAGAGCAAAAGAAAAAAGAAAAAAATAGTTTTTTTCTGTCCCTTAGCCTAATCTGTTACTTCTAGGAGTTTCTTAATTTATCTTATATTGCAATATCTCACTAAATATTCTTTAAATTTCTTCCAATCTTCTTGTGTTTCCTCCTCTTTCTGGTCGCGGATTCTTCCAGTCAGGTCAGCCATCTCTGAAAAGTCCATCATCTTCATCTGCCATTCTTCTATTGTCGGTATTTCTTGCAATTTCCAATTTTTGGCTAATAAAAGTCTTGCTGCTGTAGTGGCAGACAAAAACAGTCTAACATCCTTCTTGGGAAATTCCGGTCCTGTTATTCCAAGTAGAAAGGCTTCTGGTTTCTTAATAAATGTATTTTTCAACATTTTTTAAAATTCATTATAAATCTTTTCCCAGAAGTCTTTCACCTTGGGACACATCCACCACATATGATAAAAAGTGCCTGCTTTCTCTTTACATTTCCAACATAGGTTATCATTAGCGTGGTAGATTTTTGCTAGTTTCACCGGGGTTAAGTACCATCTATACATCATCTTCATAATATTTTCTTTTAATACAGTACATGCCATGAACCTAACCTCTCAGAAATGCAATGTGATATTAGATGATCAGCACTTCGTGAAATTCAGAGCATGGGAAGTCAACCAAAGATATAAAATTCGGCATTTATATTTGGCTTTTTTAAAAAAAAATGTATTGTGATTTGGAATGTTTTAATGTGGTTTTTATTGGATAATTAAATCGGAAAGCTTAATAAATATTATAAAAAATAAAAATATTGTTTTGCTGTTTTGTTTTACTTATTTATTTGTATTTCTCCTGTATTTTATTCCGTGAACTACCCTGAGATCTTACGATGAAGGGTGGTGTATAAATGCAATGCAATGCAATCAATCAATATCCAGCATCCTATTCTCATGGTGTCCAGTCAGATTCCCGTGGGAATTCCGCAAGGCGGACCTGAGCACAAGAGCCTTCTCCCCACCTGTCATTTCCAGCAATTGGCTGCGCATTCTTGTGATGTCATAACATTCATTGAGTTATCCTGCGTGGGTGGAACCACCCATATATCTAATTTAGGGGAAAGGAAGTCTGTGAGCACCTAGAAAGGAATGCTGTGATCACCAATAGTCAGCATGGATTTCTGAAAAATAAGTCATGTCAGACTAACCTGATCTCGTTTTTTGACAGAATTACAAGCCTGGTAGATGAAGGGAACGCAGTGGATGTAGCCTACCTTGATTTCAGCAAGGCATTTGACAAGGTGCCCCATGATAATCTTGTAAAGAAGCTGGTAAAATGCGGTCTTGACTATGCTACCACTCAGTGGATTTGTAACTGGCTGACTGACCGAACCCAAAGGGTGCTCATCAATGGTTCCTCTTCATCCTGGAGAAGAGTGACTAGTGGGGTGCCACAGGGTTCTGTCTTGGGCCCGGTCTTATTCAACATATTTATCAACGACTTGGATGATGAATTCAAGGGCATCCTGATCAAATTTGCAGATGACACCAAACTGGGAGGGGTGGCTGACACCCCAGAGGACAGGATCACACTTCAAAACGACCTTGACAGATTAGAGAACTGGGCAAAAACAAACAAGATGAATTTTAACAGGGAGAAATGTAAAGTATTGCATTTGGGCAAAAAAAACGAGAGGCACAAATACAAGATGGGGGACACCTGGCTTGAGAGCAGTACATGTGAAAAGGATCTAGGAGTCTTGGTTGACCACAAACTTGACATGAGCCAACAGTGTGACGCGGCAGCTAAAAAAGCCAATGCAATTCTGGGCTGCATCAATAGGAGTATAGCATCTAGATCAAGGGAAGTAATAGTGCCACTGTATTCTGCTCTGGTCAGACCTCACCTGGAGTACTGTGTCCAGTTCTGGGCACCACAGTTCAAGAAGGACACTGACAAACTGGACCGTGTCCAGAGGAGGGCAACCAAAATGGTCAAAGGCCTGGAAACGATGCCTTATGAGGAACGGCTAAGGGAGCTGGGCATGTTTAGCCTGGAGAAGAGGAGGTTAAGGGGTGATATGATAGCCATGTTCAAATATATAAAAGGATATCACATAGAGGAGGGAGAAAGGTTGTTTTCTGCTGCTCCAAAGAAGCAGACACGGAGCAATGGATCCAAACTACAAGAAAGAAGATTCCACCTAAACATTAGGAAGAACTTCCTGACAGTAAGAGCTGTTTGACAGTGGAATTTGCTGCCAAGGAGTGTGGTGGAGTCTCCTTCTTTGGAGGTCTTTAAGCAGATGCTTGACAACCATATGTCAGGAGTGCTCTGATGGTGTTTCCTGCTTGGCAGGGGGTTGGACTCGATGGCCCTTGTGGTCTCTTCCAACTCTATGATTCTATGATTCTAAGTCTCAATAGCTGGAGGAAGCAATGGCACTGAACAGGGAGAGGAAAATATATGTATATTCATTGATATCTGTACTTATCAGAGGCAGGATTATTTTCCACTGAAACTGCTAAGTTTCTTTCTTCCTCCAGTTGGAAACTAGGTACTATTCAGTACAGCTATAATTCAAATCATAGCCCAACCCTAAACTTAGCGGGTGGCTTTCAGCAAACCTCTTATCATGCAGGATTTGTTTATTTTTTAATCCTCTGCTTGTTAAAATGAAAATAGCTGATGGGGCTGTTGGGATGAAGAATGAGATAAGAATTCCAAAGCATTTCCCTGCCAAAGCTTTGCTATATAAATTACTTGCAGTCTTTTTTTTACTGGGGGAGGGGGTTACAAAAGGCAATTTTCGAGATGTTCACCTGGGTCTATTTTATGCCTCCCCAATATATAACTGCAAGCAGAAAAGTAATTAAAAAGCCCTCCTAATTGAAGGGGAAGCAAGTTTATATATCATCATCTAACACACACACACCCCCCCATATGATGGTTATCAAAGGAAAACTCTGGAAAACCGTTTTCTCATCTAAGCAAGCAAGGCATGGCAGGTTGGTGCGTTTGCTGGGATTTCCTCAGGGAGGAAAAAGGGGGAGGCGAGACGCAGGAGGGAAACGTTTTGAGGTTTTGCTCAAAGGAAATTCCAGTAATAATGAATAAAACAAATAACGTTGCCTAAGCACCCCTTCATGGATCACTGCCTTGCCGTGGCGAAGGGGCTTGAATAACTCAGAGAAGCTATGAACTATGCTGTGCAGGGCACCCAAGATGAACAGGTCATAGTGGAGAGTTCTGACCAAACGTGATCCACCTGGAGGAGGAACCGGCAAGGCACTCCAGTATCCCTGCCAAGAAAACTCCATGGACAAAGACAACAGGTGCCAGCAAGTTTGGAAAACTCAGCAGTGGCCAGAGGATTGGAGAAGATCAGTCTACATCCCAATCCCAAAGAAGGGCAGTGCCAAAGAATGCTCCAACTACCACACAATTTCACTCATTTCACACGCTAGCAAGGTTATGCTTAAAATTCTACAAGGAAGGCTCAAGCAGTATGTGGACCGAGAACTCCCAGAAGTGCAAGCTGGATTTAGAAGAGGCAGAGGAACCAGAGACCAAATTGCAAACATGCGTTGGATTATGGAGAAAGCTAGAGAGTTCCAGAAAGACATCTACTTCTGCTTCATTGACTATGCAAAAGCCTTTGACTGTGTCGACCACAGCAAACTATGGCAAGTTCTTAAAGAAATGGGAGTGCCTGATCACCTCATCTGTCTCCTGAGAAATCTCTATGTGGGACAAGAAGCTACAGTTAGAACTGGATATGGAACAACTGATTGGTTCAAAATTGGGAAAGGAGTACGACAAGGCTGTATATTGTCTCCCTGCTTATTTAACTTATATGCAGAATTCATCATGCGAAAGGCTGGGCTGGATGAATCCGAAGCCGGAATTAAGATTGCCGGAAGAAATATCAACAACCTCAGATATGCAGATGACACAACCTTGATGGCAGAAAGTGAGGAGGAATTAAAGAACCTTTTATTGAGGGTGAAAGAGGAGAGCGCAAAATATGGTCTGAAGCTCAACATCAAAAAAACGAAGATCATGGCCACTGGTCCCATCACCTCCTGGCAAATAGAAGGGGAAGAAATGGAGGCAGTAAGAGATTTTACTTTCTTGGGCTTCATGATCACTGCAGATGGTGACAGAAGTCACGAAATTAAAAGACGCCTGCTTCTTGGGAGAAAAGCAATGACAAACCTAGACAGCATCTTAAAAAGTAGAGACATCACCTTGCCAACAAAGGTCCGTATAGTAAAAGCTATGGTTTTCCCAGTAGTGATGTATGGAAGTGAGAGCTGGACCATAAAGAAGGCTGATCGCCAAAGAATTGATGCTTTTGAATTATGGTGGTGGAGGAGACTCTTGAGAGTCTCATGGACTGCAAGAAGAACAAACCTCTCCATTCTGAAGGAAATCAGCCCTGAGTGCTCACTGGAAGGACAGATCGTGAAGCTGAGGCTCCAATACTTTGGCCACCTCATGAGAAGAGAAGACTCCCTGGAAAAGACCCTGATGTTGGGAAAGATGGAGGGCACAAGGAGAAGGGGACGACAGAGGATGAGATGGTTGGATAGTGTTCTTGACGCTACCAGCATGAGTTTGATCAAACTGCGGGAGGCAGTGGAGGACAGAAGTGCCTGGCGTGCTCTGGTCCATGGGGTCACAAAGAGTCGGACACGACTAAACGACTAAACAACAACAACAAGGACCCAAGAATGCCAAAAGCCAGCTAACTGCTGTAAACAATGATCTCGCACATCATGCTGATGTTCTAACCGGCTTCATCACTGCCATACACTGTATGACACAAAAGCCAAATTTCAGCCAGAACAGAGTTGAGGGAGCTGAGGCACTCGAGCTGTTGCTAGACTCCAACTCCCACCAACCCCAGTCAGTATGGCCGACAATCAGGGTGGACGTAGTTGGAGTCAAGCAACATCTGTGAGGTTGCGCAGCCTTGAGACAGTGCATGGTTTGTGTTCGTTCTTGTTCCTTGTTTTCATTATGTATCTTGTCTTCTCGTTTTGTATCGTTATGTTGTGAACTGCCCTGTGATCCCAAAATTAAACAAATCAGAAACAAGAAGTTAACGAATGGGTTCGTTGGCAGGACACATGGAACCAGCTGGCGTGTCAAACCCCCGTTGGCAGAAGTGTCCCGGTGGGAACATCATTCAGCTTGTGGGCAAAAGAGCACAAGCATTGAGCACCTATGACAGCCCAGCCAAATGCCCCTCTCGGGAATTGCAGGGAAATGCATCCTTTGCTGCTGCAGCAACAACATCATTTGAAGAAGAACAAAAAATAGGAGAAAAGATTGTTGCCTTGTTGGGCATCTTGTGATGGCAAGGGAGCACTGTGCCTGCTCTCCTCTTAATTCCCTTAATGTTCTGGGGGTGATGTGACTTTTCTTGTGGGGTAGGAGAGGGGGCATGGAATGGAATGAAGATGCCTTTAGGTGTCTTTCTATTGTATTTTGCAGTTATATAGATCATTCCTGTACCCCTTAACATACCAAGTTATCTCTAAGTGGTGTGCAGAAAACTAAAACAGCAGCAACAGACAACTTAAACACTGATAAATGTCACAAAAACACAGTTGCATAAAAATGTCACATCAGTATCAAATTACTAATGCATGAACTCAACATTGATTCCTTCCCTCTCAGCATCCTGGCCCCCAGCCAGGATTCCACCCATCCACCCAGGACTCTCAGCCAGGGCCCAGACAAATTCACAGCTCACCCACAAAAACCTGAGAATGAAGAGGGTTCCTGGAACCTGCTGACATCACCCAAGTCTCCCACACTAGGCTTGGTTTTGGAAGGTCAGGCACCAAGGCAGATGGAGCATCCTCAGGCTGCCCAGAGCTGTGGACCACCCAGCAGTCAGCTGCACTCGCCCCATCCACTTCCAGGTGGTGTAGTGGTTAAGAGCGGTGGACTCGTAATCTGGTGAACCGGGTTCGATTCCCTGCTCCTCCACATGCAGCTGCTGGGTGACCTTGGGCCAGTCACACTTCTCGGAAGTCTCTCAGCCCCACTCACCTCACAGAGTGTTTGCTGTGGGGGAGGAAGGGAAAGGAGAATGTTAGCCGCTTTGAGACAGACTCCTTAGGGTAGTAATAAAGCAGGGTATCAAATCCAAACTCTTCCTCAGGTACAGCAGGTTTGGTGAGTTTCCCAGAGGGCCCCCAGAAAGGAAAAATAATATAATAATAATAATTTATTATTTATACCCCACCCATCTGGCTGGGTTTCACCAGCCACTCTGGGTGGCTTCCAACAAAATATTTAAAATACAATAAAATGTCGCCCCACCACTCACATTTCTTCCTCTAGCTTCTGCCCTCTTCTCCAGCTTTTGGCACACCCATGTTCCTGTTCACACTGGTGTGCATTGGGACATCTTTTTGCATGTGCCCAGGGTTTATTTTTGCATGCCTGCGAAAAAAGGGGGAGGGATGCACAGACCCTCCAAGTATCCCTATTTTTCCAGTGACAGTCCTGGATTTACAAAAGCCATCCCTGCTTCTGATTTGATCCCAGAATGTTCCACTTTTCCTTAGGACATCCCTATTTTCATCAGAGAAATGTTGAAGGGTATGGAGTTATCCGACCAAGACATCTGATGGCAGCCCTGTATGGGGAAGGGTTTTTTTTATGTTTAATCTTTTAATATGTTTTAATATATGTTGGAAGCTGCCAGGAGTGTCTGGGGAAACCCAGTAAGATGGGTGAGGTATTATTTATTATTATTATTATTATTATTATTATTATTAACATCCCTATTTTCATTGGATAAATGTTGGAGGGTCTGGATGCATTCCCAAAGGGCAATCCAAATCTTTTTTTCCTTGTTTTCCCCACCGCCTTTCGAGTCGCACAATTCTCTTCCAAGCAACTGTTTGTTACAGATGGGTGGAAACCAAGGACAGTTGTGTGGCTTTGAGAGTGAGACTGCGTGCGATATGCAACCACAAGTTGTGATGGGTGCAGTGCAGCCTTTTCTCTTGGTGCTAAACCAGCAAGAGCAGCCAACTTGAAACCACACTTGAGTGGTGATCAGCACAAGACCATAGAGTGATCGGGGCAGAACTGTAAAGTTTAGTTCATTTTAGGCTTGGAATTATTATTATTATTATTATTATTATTATTATTATTATTATTAGACCTCTGCTCCCATACCATAAACAGTTGCCCTAATTACCATATTTTTTGCTCTATAAGACTCACTTTTTCCCTCCTAAAAAGTAAGGGGAAATGTGTGTGCGTCTTATGGAGCGAATGCAGGCTGCGTAGCTATCCCAGAAGCCAGAAGAGCAAGAGGGATTGCTGCTTTTACTGCGCAGCGATCCCTCTTGCTGTTCTGGCTTCTGAGATTCAGAATATTTTTTTTCTTGTTTTCCTACTCCAAAAACTAGGTGCGTCTTGTGGTCTGGTGCGTCTTATAGAGCGAAAAATACGGTAATTTCTGATTATTGGCCGAAAGGACTGGACTTCAACAATGTATTTCTAACTCTCATTTTATTATGAAAAATGTTAAAAGGTATATGAATCCTACGGTTTACCTGCAGCAGCAATCAACCTAACCCATATAATACTCATTATGTAATGCCATGAACCTCACTGGGTGAACTTGGGCCAATCACTGCCACTCACTTTAACCTACCTCACAGGGTCGTTGTGGACATTGAACAAGGAGGTGGAGAACCATCTGTGTCGCCTTGAATTCCTTGGAGAAATGCAATAAATGAATAAAATAAAATGCAGTGGAAAATGATGACTCAGCTGAAGCAATTCTCGTGGGAAGGTGACTTGTAACACTTAGGATATAGGTTTCCGGCTGCCAATTCTCTCCTGGGATTTTCTTAACTTAAACAAGAGTTTGGCAATACAATTACTCTTTGTATTTCATGGCTGGGCTGCAAGTTGATGAATGTGACACCTGCATTTTAAAATAAGAATTTAAAGAAAACACCGGCCACCTTGCCATTGTTTTACGGTGTTTGCCACTCTGAAGAGACAATAGAATGGGAACAAACTGACCAGGAACTGATTTATCAATCAGAATAAGAATCAGGTGACTTTAAACACAAACTGAATGGCGATTCTCAGTGGTTCGCCTCCCGCAGGTAATACTCAGCTGTTTCTCTTGGATGACATATAAGTCTTCACATTGCTTAGCTACTCACTGCAATCACCTTATCAGCAAGGTCGGCATCATATGGAGCGCAGGGCCGGCTCTCCCATTGGGCAGAGTGAGGAAATGGCCTCAGGTGGCAGATGTGGGACAAGACAGGACCGTGTGTGATGCGTGGCCTGGTATGCACCTGCTACAACAACCTGATGCCCTTGGGTGCTTTGGGGGCTGCCATCCCATCACCCGTTTCATATGCCAGTCCAGTCAGATTCTGCCCATGGACTAGAGGCTGCCATCTTGTTCTCGGCTTCAGAAGATAACATCATCTTAAACTATATATCTAATTTAAGGGGCTTGGCACATGGTCAGTGCAAATGGATTCTCTGAGCCCTTACACCTGCAAAAAAGATTAATGTGGATACATTGGCTGGGGGGGGGAGGCTTCCTTTGATCCATGGACAGATGACATGACAACCTTTGCAACCTATGAAAATTACATATGGACAAATGTAATGATATTTGGAAATTATTTATTGGAAGCATAGTGACTCATGAATGGGTGTATACACAAGGGACATAATAAGTCTATTTTATATTATTATAAGATATATTACTATATTAAAATATTATTATTATTATTATTATTATTATTATTACGATAAGATACTGCAGGGGGTTGGAATAGATGGCTCTTGCGGTCTACCCCAATTCTACAATTCTATGATTCTAAAATTACATTTTAATGGTATTTCATTATTGTTGTTATCAGGGCCAGATTTAGGTTTGATGAGGCCGTAAGCTACTGAAGGTAATGGGGCCCTTTATATGTCCAGCTGTTCTTTGCCAACAACAAATTGTCACTGTTTTTTTGTGTTGAATACAGTGGTACCTCGGGTTAAGAACTTAATTTGTTCTGGAGGTCTGTTCTTAACCTGAAACTGTTCTTAACCTGAGGTATTACTTTAGCTAATGGGGCCTCCTGCTGCCACTGCGCCGCCACTGCACGATTTCTGTTCTCATTCTGAAGCAAAGTTCTTAACCCGAGGTACTATTTCTGGGTTAGCAGAGTTTATAACCTGAAGTGTCTGTAACCCAAGGTACCACTGTATATGGTAATTTATGGACCTAACAGGTATCTAAAGCCATCTGCATGTAACAAAATATGCATTTTATCAAAGTAATTGTTGAACTGAAATACAATTAAGAAGAAGTATATTAATAGTGAAATACAATTAAGAAGAAGCATATTTGGGGGTAAGGGATGCAGGTGGCGCTGTGGGTTAAACTACAGAGCCTAGGACTTGCCGATCTGAAGGTTGGCAGTTCAAATCCCTGTGACAGGGTGAGCTCCCGTTGCTCGGTCCCTGCTCCTGCCAACCTAGCAGTTCGAAAGCACATCAAAGTGCAAGTAGATAAATAGGTACCGCTCCAGGGGGAAGGTAAATGGCGTTTCCGTGCGCTGCTCTGGTTTGCCAGAAGCGGCTTAGTCATGCTGGCCACATGACCCGGAAGCTATACGCCGGCTCCCTCGGCCAATAAAGCGAGATGAGCGCCGCAACCCCAGAGTCGGCCATGACTGGACCTAATGGTCAGGGGTCCCTTTACCTTTACCTGTATTTGGGGGCGGGGGCAAGAGAGTGGGGCCCTAAGCTATAGCTTGTTTAGCTTATATGTAAATCCGGTACTGGTTTCTTCCTTGCTTTCTTCTTCTGTTTTTCCTTTTCCCCCTTTTTCCCTTATTCACTTTCATCTGTTGTAAAAAAATTCCATAATTCGGGACTGAGTATAAGCAAACCCGCATTTAGGAAGCTTTGGCATCTCAGGGATTCGAGTTTCCCATCTCGCCATACATCTCTGGCGATGGGATGACCCTACACCGTCGTCTGATCTTGGCGAAAAAGAGAGAGAACAACAATCGCATCCTCTCCCAGTGCGCCAGTTCGCTCGCTCAGCTTCTGGTTTAATAGGAGAGCCGCAGCCAATCAGGTGAGCGCATGCAGCTGGGCATCCTCAGCCCATTTCGCTGGGAGTCTTTTCGGTCCCTGCAAGGCGGCGGCGGCGGCGTCTCCACCCCTCACCACCACTCCCTTCCTCTGCAATGACCTAAAGCACCAGCTCTGCAAGGCTGCTGCGATGGAGCAGGATTGCAACGCAGGGCAGACCTGGACCGTCTAGTAGTCTCCGGTGACCGGCGGAGAGTGCCAGCAGTTTGCTCCCACCTCGAGCCACTTTTTCCTGCGTCTCAAACCTTCCATTTTCTGCGCTGGGACTGAGCCTACAGCAGACAGGAGGCTGCTTTCCTCTCTATCTCTCTTTCTCTCCTCTCTGTCTCTCCTCCTCTCTCTCACATTGCTGAGCCAAGCCAAGCCACCAAGATGTGTGACTGCTTTCATCTAGTACTTCCAAACTGGCCGGGATCGCCAGGCAGTGGTGGGCTTAACTGTTTTTTCTACTTTCCTTCTGCGCCTCTGCTGCTGCTGCTGCTGCTGCTGCCGCTGCTGCTTTGAAATGCCTTTGCTAGCTGCGAACCCTCCCTCTCCGATATCCTCCTCTCCCTGCAGCTTCTTAGGGTGTGGCTTTGCCCAGATTACTGCATGCATCAGAGTTCAGAGCAAGCCTGTAAATATTCACACGGGCAAAACTTTCCTTCGCCTTCTTACAACGCGACAAAGTCACCTCTGAAATCTCCTGCAATGTGTACAATTAAGTCAAGTGCTCTTTTTGTGGTTCCTGTCAGAATATGTCAGGTTTTTAAAACTCAGACTGCATGCCTTCAATTTCACTCCCCCCCCCCTCCTTTAGCAGTCAGGATGCTGGAGCACTGTGCATGGGCATAGCATGTTCTAAAAACAACCGCAAGACAAAGCTGGCTTTTTGACTGCAACTGAAACTATGTGATATACACGCTTTGAATGTCTAGTTTTCAACATTTCTCATGCTTACTGTCAAGAGTTTATGAGTGATCTCGGTGAAAGTTAATGGTATTTTCAGGCACGGCATAAGGTCCAGCAGAGTTACAGTAATGCCACCATAAGCTTTTAAAGTTTCATAAATAATTTCAGACTGTGTTCCCATAATCCTCTTGAGGAAGGAAGTGGAATTGTTTTAAGCTTTTTTTTCCTTTCTTTTTTAAAAGGAGGTTTCAGGATTCAATCTTGTCTGGAAGCTGTGCTCCTAAATCCTCAGTATTGGGGGGGAGGGTACAGGTGCCCAATAGTGACCAGAATGCACTCTGTGCATGCCTCAAGCTGCTCTTCTTCATTTCGTATTCCTTCATGTGTTTTTCTTTAAAGAGCAATATTGCTGAAGAATGATGGTGGAAGCAGGTTAGCAGGTGGAGTTTAGAGAGAAATGTTTAAGGGCAAGACGAACAGAGAGCTGGCTAGAGTTTTAGTTTCCTGTTTATTTTCTGACAAGCAACAGTGGCTCTTGACTTGTCCCCCCTCTCCCAAAAGGCAAAGTAGATCTTGTTATTTTTGCATGATAACCATCGCCCAGTGTGGCATCTCCGAGAGAGAGAAAAGAAAAAGGGGGAGGCAACGGCGATTGGCTGATTCATCCCAAAGGCAACTTTTCAGAAACAAGCGCAATTGTCTGGGAGGCAGGCAGGCAGGCTGGCTGGCTGCCATGTGTTTGATATATTGCAAGTGTGTAGTGAATAGACAGAGAAGGTCGGTATCAAATTAGAGTGCCCAATAAGTGAGATATTTATTTCTTGCAAGATCAAAGTGAACATCAAATCTTTTCCTGGTGGCTCATCTTGTGTTATCCTTTTAGTGATTCAAAGTGTGTGCACACACAAGAAGACATGCCTTTTGAAAGACTGCAACTTGTGAAAAGCTTTCTGAGGAGGGTGGGGTGGAGCGATATTAAGGGTGTGTGTATTGAATAATGCCTGGTTTTTTTGTTTGTTTTTTACAAGTCTTTTATAATCCTGTTTCCTAATGCGTTGGAATTTATGGGGCTGGCTTTATCTCCCCTTCCTTCTCATGCAGAGTAGTAACTTTTACTGATTACGACTCCACGGAGCTGGGGGCTATTTTTCCGCAAGAGAAAAACAGAGCTTTAGCTCTTTCCCCTAACCCCAGGATAATATTTTGATTAGATGAGCATCATCCGAACAATAATATTTTCCAGCTTCGCATTTTACAACAGGGATGGCCGTTTGGCAACCTGAGGGCTGGATTTGACTCCTGGAGCAACTTTATCCGGGGGCCCCAGAGACCCCACCACGTTTTGATCAAGCTGTGATAAAAGGCCTTGCTCATAGTTTCACTCTGGTGCAATAGGAGCGACTCCATCTGTGTTTCATAAAACTCTATTGTATTGCTGTCTTTTCTTGTTTACTCTGGATGTAAGGAGGGACTCTGCTTCTCTTTCTCTCTCTGAGAACATTTATTCCTGGGGCTCCCACAACAAGTGATGGTTTCATTTCTTCTGAGCACATATGTCTTATACTTGGGAAGCCTCTTAACTGCTAGGGGGTCCCACGGTTATTATAGAGCTCTCACCCACACTATTCATTTTTAAACGGTATCATGCCACCTTAAGCAGTTATGGTTCCATGCCCTCCTCCCCTCCAAGTCATGGAAACTGTAGGAACTTGTTAAAGATGTCTAGAGTTGTTATAAGACCCCTGTTCCCCTCTCAGAGCTCCAATTTCCCAGTGAGAAGCGGGATTGATTGTTATACCATTCTGAGAATTATCTCTCTTTGAGGGGAACACAAACTCTCAGCATCCATAATAAACCACAGCTCCCAGGTTTCTCCTTGTGGAGCCATGACTGTTTAAAGTGGTATGATACAGCTTTAAAAGTATAGCAGAAATGGAGCCAAAGTCTGACTATCCATGAGAAGTTATGTTTTTCTGGATGTAGGCGTTGATGTTTCTGAGGCTATGTACACACCTCACAATTCAAATACATTCAAAGCACGTAACTTCCTCCCAAAAAATCCTGGTCTCTAAGTGTGGGAGTTGTGGCTCTATGCTGGGTGAACTACGGTTCCCAGGGTTCTTGGGGGAGGGGAAGTCATGCGTTTTAAATGTATGGTGAATTCACAGCCTGTTGTTTCCTCAGATTATGTGGTTACACAGTCCCTGGTGCTGTGATTTGAGCAGAAATGTGTTTCTGTTCGGCTTCTGCCATTGCCTCCAGTCTACGCTTGCCAGAACCCTCAGCTAAGGTCTTACTCACCTGGTTGCAGGGAAGGGCCGTGGCGCAGTGGGAGACAGTCCCAGGTTCAAATCTTGGCTTGTCCAGGGCTAAAAAAATCCAGAGAGATACCGCTAGCCAGTTCAGAAACTACTGAGCTCGTTGGATCGATATTTCAAGATATGACAGGCACCCACGACCTCCATTTTCCCGAAACAACTGAAAACATTTTTCTTCTGGCGGGCTGTCCTAGCTGGATAAATGAAACTTTGCCACACATATTTTGTATGGTTCTAGTTTTGTTTTACATTTATTTGTTGCTTTGTGCTTTTAAACTATGTTTTATTTATTTTTATCGTACATCACCTTAAGACGATTGCATAGAAGGCGACAGATAAATTAATAATAGTAAGAGTTAACGTTCCTACATGCACTGGTTCAGTTGTGCCAATCTTGATCGATGGGAGAGGTGGAGTGTATCTTGACACAAATACAACCTGGTGTGAGTCATGATAGCTCCCTAGTAGCAGCACCCCTCTTGCACCAGTCCTATCCATTTCGCATCTTTCACTGCAGACTGCAGAATCAGAGGCCTCATCTTAATTTCAAGCATTTGTGGCTTAATTGAATTACAGATCAGGCTGCCTGAGCAGCAAGTGCAAGGTCTTGCAATAAGTTAAGTTACCATGTTTTTGTACGTTTCCTTTGAAGCAGAGATTAACAGCTTGTCCAATGCCAAGGAGCTGAGAAAACCTAAGAGATCTGCTGCTAATTTGCTAATAATTGACCTCTCTTGCACCTGACGGGTACCAAGGAGTCAAGGCTTTGCTGATAGAAACCTGTTATTGCTTAGCACGAGTTACAAATTACTTCTAAAAGGTAGAGGACTTAAGCAAGTTAGAATTGCAAGAGAGGGGGATTGTGAATATTATGTTATTGGGTTTTTTCCCTTGTAGGACACTCTGATCTCCCTAGGGAGGAAAAGCAGGATGAAAGCAGAAAGCAGATTTTAAATAAAATAAAATAAACTTGCACCCCACACATAATGCTCCTAAGTAGAATCACTTCATATCCATTCATCTGAGAGAGATGCTGAAAAATCCAGGTTTATTATGGGTGGACTGGCCCATTGCTTTTTCCAGTCAATAATATAATAATATTATTTATAACCCCGCCCATCTGCCTGGGTTTTCCCAGCCGCTCTGGGCGGCTTCCAACAAAAGATTAAAAATACATTAAAACATCAGTCATTAAAAACTTCCCTAAACAGGGCTGCCTTCAGATGTCTTCTAAAAGTCAGATAGTTGTTTATTTCCTTGACATCTGAGGGAGGGCATTCCACAGGGCGGGCGCCACCACCGAGAAGGCCCTCTGCCTGCTTCCCTGTAACTTCGCTTCTCGCAGTCTATAGTTCAGGGATAGCCAACATGCAGCTCTCCAGATATTGTTGGACTACAGATCCCATCAGCCCTGTCCACTGATGGGATATGTAGTCCGCAACATCCAGATCATACCACATTGGCTATTCTTGGCATACTTCCAACTATTTTGCACTTGAGAGGTAAAATGTATGCAATCAAATTCCAAACCCTGCCTGCCTGCTTGCCTTCATTTATTTATTTATCTAGCAAAATTTAAATATGGCTTGATTGAAGAAGAAAGCTCTAAACAGTTCACAGAAATACTTAAACTTAAACATTCTCAACAAAAAAATAAAATAAAATTCTCAATTAAAAATAGTTTAATCAGTATTTAATAGTATTGAAATCATCAGTAGCTAAAAACAGTAGCTAAAAACATACAAGAGGCAAAATAGATGAAATAATTATACATGTCTAGAAAGGCTTGCCCAAATAATACAGCAATGATGCCTGATGTCAAGAGGCGAGGAGTTCCATAGGTGCTGCCACACTAAAAGTTTCATTTCTTACAAGTGTGCGACAGGTGATAAGTAGCACTTGCAACAATGTCTGTTCCACAGATTGAAGTCGTCAAGAAGTCATATGTGGGGTAAAGCAAGCCCTCGTTAGCAACCAGCTCATATTCACTGTGATACCAAAACAACTGTGTTCCAGCAGGAGCTGAGATTCTGCTTTGTCTCCTGATGGAATGATACTAGGCTGCTTGGCAAGGGAGGTGTATATACCCCTCAAAGCCCAAGGCCTTCCCTGTAGCACTATATCTGCATTTCCATGTTAGTGTGAATAAGCTTGTCTGCACATTGTGTTAATGTATCCAGTAGACCTCAGCGTTACAGAGCACTGTAGTCAACAAGCGCTCTCTTTATTCATCACTTGGGCAGAGCAACATGCTTGTTTTATACTTAATTGGGCAAAATAAGGAGGAGATGTGCTTTTTGGTGGAATGATGCAATGTTGCCAAGAGTTATGATTCAGTAAGGAAGTGGGCATCATGACTTAGTAATGATTCCAAGCTGCCCAAAAAAGTGTATTTGTGTTCTCTTAGCAGGTCGTTTAGTAGCGAGAAAGAAAAGTGCTGCCTTTTTTAAACCCAAAGAATTCATTCATTAATTTAATGCCAAAATCTTGGTATGGGTCCTTATTACAGGTATTAAGAAAGCGTGAGACAAATATAAGCGGCAGTCTTTTGCGCATTTGGATGCAAAGCCTATGAACCTTTACTCAGAGGAAAGCCTCTTGAACCCAATGGCACTTCCTTCTGAGTAGAACATGGATGGGATCCAGCTGAAAAGCTGCCACTTCTTTTTAAAAGACAAAGACTTCATAATAATGAATTATGTACTTTGGGATTGCTCAGTTGGCAGATCATGAGACTCATCATCTCAGGGCTGTGGGTTCGAATCCCACATTGGGCAAAAGATTCCCGTGTTGCAGAGAGTTGCACTAGATGACCCTCACGGTCTCTTCCAACTGTATGGTTCTATGATAACAGAGTGCAATGTATATCAGGAACACTTGGAAAAGTCCAAAGACTAGTAATTAAACTGAATATTTGCATCATGTGCTATGCAAGTCATCACCTGTCTCAATAATAATAATAAATCAATAATAAATCAGGGACGCGGGTGGCGCTGTGGGTAAAACCACAGAGCCTAGGACTTGCCGATCAGAAGGTCAGTGGTTCAAATCCCCGCGACGGGGTGAGCTCCTGTTGCTTGGTCCCAGCTCCTGCCAACCTAGCAGTTCGAAAGCACGTCAAAGTGCAAGTAGATAAATAGGTACCGCTCAAGCGGGAAGGTAAACGGCGTTTCCGTGTGCTGCTCTGGTTTGCCAGAAGTGGCTTAGTCATGCTGGCCACGTGATCCGGAAGCTGTATGCCGGCTCCCTCGGCCAATAAAGCAAGATGAGCGCAGCAACCCCAGAGTCGTCCACGACTGGACCTAATGGTCAGGGGTCCCTTTACCTTTTTAGCCAATGTGGTGCATACTAGACGTTTGGGACTACAACTCCCATCAGCTCCAGGCAGCATAGCCAATGGTCAAGGATTATGGTAGTTGTAGTCCACATCTACCCGTTGGCTGCCCCTGGTCTACAGCACTTTGCCGGAGGATCTGCACAGAGCAGAGCAGCATTTGTCCTGCTGCACAATGCAATCCTATGCATAACTAAGTTCTCTGGGTGGTTTACATGTCTCTTCAGAAGTAATTCTCTCTGAGTTTATTGAGGCTTATTCCCAGGTAAGTGGGTAGAAGATTTCAGTGGGTGATGGTATTTCCCCAGTTCTCTGGGTTCCCTAGTTTCTTTCTGGCCATAGTTCAAGGCGATGGTTCTTACCTTTGAGGTCCTAAATCAGGATGGAGGAGACAGATTATGTTCCTCCAGATGTTCAATTCTGACTCCCATCATCTCAGACCATTGGACATGTTGGGTGGGTCACATGGGAGCTGGAATCCAACAACATCTGGTCTGTACCAGATGTGCTTCCTCTGCCCTGAGAAGGCTAGGAGCAAGATACCTACAGATCCAGCCTCCGATAAGGACCTGACCATTAGAGACAGAATTATTTGCCACAATATAGACGAGAGACTCTGCAGGGATCTGCAGGGCAGCAGCAGCCAAACTTCATGCCAAGAAATTGAATGGACCCGAGGTGTGGTCTGTGCGCAAGACAGAAAGCAATGCAGCCCAAGAAAGTTGACTCAGACTATGAGATCTTCTGCTATAAATGCGACAAGAGGGAGAGAGAGAGAACAAGGAAAAATGCTCATAGCTGGCGTGGAACGCAATACAGCTTTAAATAGTACGCAGCATTTGGAAAGGTTTGTCGTATGAATAATGAGTTTGCACAATGCTATAGTTACCCCAGATAAACAAAAGCCAGGAATGTTGCTTCCTGGTCTTGGGGCAAAGGACAAGCTGGTGCCCTCCATTCCATGTGCAGAATCCAACCTGTTTGGCAATTGAACTGATTTCAGCAGCACTGACAGGGCTTCCCCTGCTTATTGTAGGGTCAAATATGGCTAGTGTTGGAAGAGATGCTCCTTTACGAAATTGGGTCCCTAGCTGTTTGGGGCTTCGTGTGCTAGTGCCCCGCAGCTCAGTGGCAGCCAATGCAGCGCTTCCAGGGCCACTGACATGTAATCCCATTAGGCTGCCCCCTTTACTGACCTAGCAGCTGCATCCTGCGGTAGTTGTGACCTCCAGACTATCTTCAAGGGCAGCCCCACATACAGTGCATTACAGTAGTCCAGACAGGACCAGAGCATGGGCAACTGAGTCCCGGCTATCCCAGTCTAGCTGTAGCTGGCAAATCAGCCTAAAATGGGCATAAGCACTTCCATCCATGAAGGCACGAGACTCCAGCGATAGGTTGGAATCCAGGAGTACTCTTATACTGCTTAAGAGTGATTGTGTCTGTTATGTACTGAGTTGAATAGGGTCCAAAATGCAGCAGTCTGATTGGTCCTAGAACAATAGGATTCAGAATGCAGCAGTCTGATTGGTCCTAGAACAATAGGATTCAGAATGCAGCAGTCTGATTGGTCCTAGAAAAATAGGATCAAGAATGCAGCAGTATGATTGGTCCACAGGAGCCAGCCAATCCAGCTCCTGGTAGAAGTGAATCCTCACCCTGATTGGCCTACAGGAGAATCCCGGAAATAGCCAATTACGTGGGGCCCATTGTGTAAATAATGTATATAAAGCAGACATTCTGCGGGAACTTCGATTCCTCCTCACCACTATGAGCTGAATAAAGAGCATGAAATCCACTCTCGGCTCCGAGTATATTTCAGTGTCAATGGCCCTCAACATTTCAATTAGACCAGAAAGTAATCAGCTCCCAGTGAGGAAGTTGCATGGAGCAGCAGCTGCATTTAAGCTGGATCCTGAGTTAATATTTTGCCAGAGCCAGATTATGAACAAATAAAAGCGAGATCAAAACCCTTGCCAACCAATATAAAGCGAAGTGTTTATTCAGAAGCAAATATGCCAGCAAAAGGGAAGCGCCTTGCTAGAATTAAGTATGAAAACAAAGCAGACGGCCCTCCAATTGTGGGAGTATGAAAGAAGCTGACACCAGTTTCAAGCCTGAGTGCTTATGGGAAGCTTGAGAAACTGGTTTCGTTATGAAAATAAAAGCCTTGTTGCACATGGATTCCACTTTGCCCCGCAGTGTGACGATTTGAAAGCAGATGAAAACATACAGATCACTGGCGGAGGAAGAGGAGTGCGGGAGGTGCGCATCGCCCCGGCAGCGCAATCCCAGTGGGGTGCTGTCACGGCTGCCCCCCCCGCCAGAGCTGGGCGCCCTGCCCCCAGGACAAGCGCCAGGCCCACCCCACCTGCTCTCTGTCCACCAGCACCCCCCAGTGCTGGAGCATGAAGCTACGCCACTGATACAGATGGTCCCACCAACATTTACCTGAGGCATCTGCAGGGAGGGAAAAGCATGGATAACCTAATAAGGGAGAAGTTTTTCCAATGTGCACCAAGTAACTGCATCCATCCCTGTGGATGGCAGGATCTATATTCAAACTATATTGAATGGCTCCCAGTACGTTTCCAAGCGCAATTCAAAGTGTTGGTGCTGACCTTTCAAGCCCTAAACGGCCTCAGCCCAGTATACCTGAAGGAGCATCTCCACCACCCATCATCCAGCCCGGACACTGAGGTCCAGCGCTGAGGGCCTTCTGGAGGTTCCCTCCCTGTGAGAAGTGAGGTTGCAGGGAACCAGGCAGAGGGCCTTCTCAGTAGTGGCACCCACCCTGTGGAACGCCCTCCCAGCAGATGTCAAGGCAATAAACAAATATTTTACTTTTAAAAGACAACTGAAGGCGGCCCTGTAATGTGTGACGCTGTATTGTTTTTAATATTCGGTTGGAAGCTGCCCAGAGTGGCTGGGGAAACCCAGCCAGATGGGTGGGGTATACCGTAAATAATAAATTATTATTATTATATTGTTATGGGTGCTTTAGTTGACATTCCTGCATCATAGGGGGTTGGACTAGATGACCCTCTGGCACCCTTCCAACTTGTATGATTCTATGAAAGAAGTGTGTTGAAGATGAGCACGAATGATTCCAGACTGGGGGAAACTACATTTTTGTGCTGCAAAGGGGTTAGTATGCGTGCAGCCTCAGCTGACGTGTGAGTGATAGGCCTTCCATTGAAGGAGTTAACCCTATAAGAAAGGAAATGCAAGCTCTTGAAATCATCATCCTCGTTTTATTTGTATGCCGCCTTTCCAGGGCTACAACCGTGCTCAAAGTCAACAGCCATTGCGAAGGATTGGAGCCGCTCCATATCTTGTGTGTGGTCCCCTAACACTTTGCAGACACGCTCCTAAAAGTGAAAAGCATGACTGTGACACGCTGGGCAGGGCTGAGAGGAGGAGGCAGCGTGCACCACCCACCTGCTTGTCAGAAAAACAGAGATTTGGTCGAGAGTACATTTGGTGGCAAGTCTGTTCATGTTGGCTTGAGCTGCATGACACAGCGTCCTGCCTCAGCCGCTGATAAAAAAAATGTAATCTGTCTCCAGCCTTAATGCAAAACAACCAATGGCCAGTCACCTTCACATCCCCTATAATATAAATCAGAAGTGATGGCAGATGGGCTGTACAATCTGGGAAGATTTCCAAACTTTTTCTTTTTCTTTTTTAATAAAGTCGTTTAAACAGGCTTTGGCAGTGGTGTGTGAACAGCACTGCAGATGTGCTCTCTGGATGAGGATTAAGCTAGAGGACAGGTAGGGAACAGAATCTGGCAGCGAACTGGTTGGTTTCCTTTATCCAGCTCTTTTTTAAATACACTCTGGCCTGGAGCTGAACCCAGATGTGAGTAGGGAGAGGAGATAGTGTCATATTTATCCCATTCTGATGGGCAGGGAACCGGGCAGTTCTGCAAAGGTAACTTGCAGCAAGAGTTCTGGGCACACAACTTGCACTTTTGAGATTTTTCTTAGAAAAAGAAAGAGTACTTTTGAGAATTTTCTTGAATATTTTCCATCTTTTTGTGATACCCAGTGTTGTAAAAAAAAATTGCCTTTTTCCCTTATGGGGTATCCAAGAGCCCATATAGAGTCCTTACATAGGTTCCCTATTGGTAGGAGAGTATAACAGAGGCCAACCAGAGAATATTGAGAAGCAAAGCAGCTACTAAGCTTGGTCTTTATTGATCTGTTGCAACAGGGTGCTCCCCTCACCCGCAGGAGAGGAGGGGGAACCCAGAACAATGGCACACAAAGCCTTATAAAGACTTTTGAAATTGCCACCCTGTAGATCAAGACCACCTGCTCAAATGCATCATACCTACATCACAGAAAAGGCGGTCTAAAACAGAAATTTGAATGTTGTTTATCTCTTGTCTGGCAGGTTACTTGACTCGATTGCCTGGAGAGCCTGGCCAGTCTTTTGTAATGATAAATACTTAGTTCCTGGGCCAGGTCACAGGCTCACACCCTATTCAAATACAGATAGGTAGCCGTGTTGGTCTGCCATAGTCAAAATAAAAAAATCCTTCCAGTAGCACCTTTAAGACCAACTAAGTTAGTTCTTGGTATGAGCTTTCGTGTGCAAGCACACTTCTTCAGATACACTGAAACAGAAGTTGCCAGATCCTTCTATATAGTGAGAAGGTGGGGAGGGGTATTACTCAGAAGGGTGGTGGGAATGGGAGATTGGCAGATAGCTGAGATGAGCCTGCTGACGACTCTTAACGACTGTAATAGGTCTTACAGGAAAAGGCAAGGGGTGAGAAGGTGAGAAATGGCTTAGTCATGTATAATGGGATAAGAATCCAATGTCTTTGTTCAAACCAGGTCTCTCCATGGTTTTAAGTTTGGTAATGAGTTGCAATTCAGCAGCTTCTCTTTCCAGTCTATTTCTGAAATTCCTTTGTAGTAAAACAGCTACTTTGAGATCTTGTATAGATTGTCCTGGGAGATTGAAGTGTTCTCCTACTGGTTTCTCTGTTTTGTGATTCTTGATGTCAGATTTATGTCCATTTATTCTTTGGCGTAAGGTTTGGCCTGTTTGTCCAATATAGAGAGCTGAAGGACACTGTTGGCATTTGATGCCATACACAATGTTAGATGATGAGCAATTGAATAGTCCCGAGATGGTATGTGTGATGTTGTTGGGGCCAGTAATGGTGTTGTCTGGGTGTATGTGGCAGCAAAGTTGGCATCTGGGTTTATTGCAGGCTCTGGTGCCAGTGTCCGTGTTAAGTCTGGTTGTAGTATTATTGTGGGTTAGGAGTTGTTTAAGATTGGGTGGCTGTCTGGGAGGAAGACCTTTCATTGCCTACAGACAGTCACCCAATCTTAAACAACTCCTAACCCACAATAATACTACAACCAGACTTAACACGGACACTGGCACCAGAGCCTGCAATAAACCCAGATGCCAACTTTGCTGCCACATACACCCGGACAACACCATTACTGGCCCCAACAACATCACACATACCATCTCGGGACTATTCAATTGCTCATCATCTAACATTGTGTATGGCATCAAATGCCAACAGTGTCCTTCAGCTCTCTATATTGGACAAACAGGCCAAACCTTACGCCAAAGAATAAATGGACATAAATCTGACATCAAGAATCACAAAACAGAGAAACCAGTAGGAGAACACTTCAATCTCCCAGGACATTCTATACAAGATCTCAAAGTAGCTGTTTTACTACAAAGGAATTTCAGAAATAGACTGGAAAGAGAAGCTGCTGAATTGCAACTCATTACCAAACTTAAAACCATGGAGAGACCTGGTTTGAACAAAGACATTGGATTCTTATCCCATTATACATGACTAAGCCATTTCTCACCTTCTCACCCCTTGCCTTTTCCTGTAAGACCTATCACAGTCGTTAAGAGTCGTCAGCAGGCTCATCTCAGCTATCTGCCAATCTCCCATTCCCACCACCCTTCTGAGTAATACCCCTCCCCACCTTCTCACTATATAGAAGGATCTGGCAACTTCTGTTTCAGTGTATCTGAAGAAGTGTGCTTGCACACGAAAGCTCATACCAAGAACTAACTTAGTTGGTCTTAAAGGTGCTACTGGAAGGATTTTTTTATTTTGACCCTATTCAAACACAGACATACCCTTAAGACAGGATTTGTGAGGAAAGACACAATGGGGAGGTTTCCCACTTTGACCTTACAGAGAAAACTTTTGCTCAGTTTAGGAATCAAAATGCTTCCAGGTTGGTCTTCCTGTGCTGATCTATGTACGTGCTTGGTTGGTACACTTATGAACATTACCATATATCTAAGACCATAAAATTCCTATCACACCAGGTTGCCAAATACACAAACGGGCCCTAGTGTTTGTGCTTCTTAGGGTTGACAATATGGATACCATCCAAGTGCCCCTATTTTCCAGGGACAGTCCTGGAATTAGAAATGCCATCCTGGCTTCTCAATTTGATCCCAGAATGCCCTTATTTCTCCCGCCAGGACAATGAGCCAGCACTTCACCTGAGTAGCAGTGGCTGAGATGGAGCTTCCTGTTGCCTCTCCAGGTTCTCTCCAGGGCCACTGCCACTGGCCTCCTCCCTTAGCCACCAAGGCTCAGCCCCCGTGTGACATTCGAGCTCTGAGGTACAGGCAGAGGGAAGGGCCCTCCTGGGCTGAAAAAAAGGGGTAGCAGAGTACAGTGGTACTTCTGGTTACGTACTTAATTCGTTCCAGAGGTCCGATCTTAACCTGAAACTGTTCTTAACCTGAAGCACCACTTTAGCTAATGGGGCCTCCTGCTGCCACTGCAGTGCCGCTGCATGATTTCTGTTCTCATCCTGAAGCAAAGTTCTTAACCCGAGGTACTATTTCTGGGTTGGCGGAGTCTGTAACCTGAAGCGTATGTAACCTGAAGCTTATGTAATCAGAGGTACCACTGTAGAGCACTTTGTGCGTTTGTTTCTATAAAAAAAATGCTTTGTGCAAGGAGTCTTGATTTTTTATTTTAAAAAATGCTTTGTGCATTTGCATCTAATCTTGCCTCTTCTAAAATATATTTCTTACTGTGTTTCCTTTTGTAAATCTACCAAAGAATAAGACCTTAAAAACCATGATATAATCAGATGATCAAAACATAGATAAGAGTTTTCAAAACAAATTTGCACTTTCACTTAGCAAGGCCCATATAATCCTTTACGTAAAATACATATTTTTTGTGCACATTTTTGCACACAAACAAAACGCAGAGAAGCTCATAAAATCCTACCAGGATTTGCATTCTGACCGGCAAACCTGTTTAGACCCAGCTCCGGCTTCAGAGAGCACTTGCTATGGTTCCTGGGAGTATGTGAAGCACTCCGAGGACTTAAAATGTTCTGTATGAGAGCTAAGCTGTATTATTATTAATAATAAATATTTTAAGTGCCTAAAATAGCCGGGCAGTGTACTGAGATAAGATAAAAGACAGTCTCCACCTTCAGGTTTACAGCCTTCAGGAGGCTGGGGGACCGGTTGTTAAAAAAGAGAAAGGCGGCAGACCACAAGTGCTAAAAGCATCATTTGTGGGAAGTGAGAGACATTTGAAGGAGTTTTTTGTATAAAGCGAGTCAAGAAATAGCCATGTGTAAGATAACAAAGAGGAGGGGCTTCCAGTAAAAGGGAGCATCAACTGAGAAATGTCATGTTGGAAAGAGAAAACATGGGGTGTGGAGGAGATCAGAGCCAGCAGAAAGTAATGTAGCATTTAACGTACAAATGTTATTGAAACCACATAGTGCATAACCAGATAGGACCTTCGTTGGCACTACTAGGTAAGGGCTTCAAATTGGTCCAAGGCGCTTTTGATGAAACCATGGGTGCGAGTCGGTGTTGTGCAAAGTCTCTCACTCCATCAATGCAAGGATTTCTGCGGCACAGCAGGACATTCTCCCTACTCTTCTCCTTTTGCACACCTCTAATCTATTCTGAGGGACGCGGGTGGCGCTGTGGGTTAAACCACAGAGCCTAGGACTTGCCGATCAGAAGGTCAGCGGTTCGAATCCTCGCAACAGGGTGAGCTCCCGTTGCTCTGTCCCTGCTCCTGCCAACCTAGCAGTTTGAAAGCACGTCAAAGTGCAAGTAGATAAATAGGTACCGCTCCGGTGGGAAGGTAAACGGCGTTTCTGTGCACTGCTCTGGTTTGCCAGAAGCAGCTTAGTCATGCTGGCCACATGACCCAGAAGCTGTACGCCAGCTCCCTCGGCCAGTAAAGCAAGATGAGCGCCACAACCCCAGAGTCAGCCACGACTGGACCTAATGGTCAGGGGTCCCTTTACCTTAATCTATTCTGAATGCTCTCCCAATCCTCTGCAACAGATTTTATAGAATCGTAGAATTGTAGAGTTGGATGGGACCCCCCAGGGTTATCTAGTCCAACCCCTTGCAATGCAGGAATCTCAGCTAAAGCATCCATGACAGATAGCCATCCATTCTCTGATTTAAAACCGCAGGGAAGAAGAGTCCACAACCTCCCGAGGGAGACTGTTCCAGGGTCGAACGGGTCTTACCGTCAGAAAGTTTTTCCTGATGTTTAGCCAGACACTCCTTTCTTGTAACTTGAAGCCGCTGGTTCGAGTCCAACCCTCCAGAACAGGAAAAAACAAGCTTGTTCCCTCTTCAGATATTTCAAGATGCCTGTCATATCAGTCACCTCTTTTCTAGGCTAAACATACTCAATTCCTTCTTCTTTTTTGTTAAATCATTTTTATTAATTTTCCAATAAAAAACTTCCAGTTAACATATCAAATCATAATCCAATAAAAATAAAAAATAAAATAGAATGATCTTCCAAATTACAATTTTTAATTTTCGGGGCTTCCCATAGTCTGGACCTTGAAGCATATCTCCAAATCTCAATCCTGCCTCTCGTCATTGTTTCCATATTTCCACATCTCGATTTTAACGCTCTAAACATACCCAATTACTTCAACCATTCCTCATAAGGCTTGGTTTCCTGACCCAGATTTGGGAGGTTCTGAGGATGTGCAAAGGGTGTCCAACGGGGATTGCACAATCACAATTACACAAGTGGGGATGCTCACACTGATGGGACATGACAGTTGAGTGCCACCCCTTTTTTCGAGACTGTCACTTATTTGGGTTTGATCCCAGAGGACTCCAGTAAACTGGTATCCAGATTTCCCCCCTTCCCAAGCTCTGGCACAACCCTTGCATTATTTCCAAATAAAGTGGGTCTTTATAAGCTGGAGAACCCTTCCTTGTCTACCCTATAGATGAGGGATGGGGGAAGCATGGCACTCCAGATGTTGTCGGACTACAGATCCCATCATCACTGACTCTTGATCATGCTGGCTGGGGCTGATGGGAGCTGGAGTCCAGCAACATCAGGAAGGACACAGAGTCCCCCAAGCCAACATCAAACTGCGGTTGTTGCTGCCCTTCCATTCAAGTCAGGGTGCATTTTTAACCGAGAAAGGCAGAGCATGATCTGTAAGTGATTTGAATGCCTGTTCTTCCCACTGGTTCACAGATACTATTTGCATACTTTCCAGCTTGCATTATCTGGGGATAAACAGAAAGCTGGGTGGTGACAGCCAGCGTTCTTGTTCTTTCTGCTGAAACACAAGAAGGAGAAGGTGGAGGCCGAGAGGAGTGATCTCTTGCTTGTGATCCTGTGGCATTGTTTCCGTAACGAGATGGTAGATCAAAATGCTCTTGATTAATAGGGGTGGGGAAAATCAGGATTTGCAGTCACTTCACTTTGGAGAGGAGCCAGCTTCAGGGAGTGGAGATGGAGTAAAGTTTCCAAGACTATGAGAGCAACACGAGAGCATGCATTGCCACTGGTGGTGGGTGAATCTCTGTGGCTCAATTTGCTAACAGCATCGCGCTGATGTCAGAGGGGCAAAAACACAGGAAGAAGCTCAAATCATGCATATTTCTTTGAAAATTAAACCAATGTCCAGACTTTCACATTGAAAAACTTTACTTGCAGAAACTTATAGATGAATTAAAACATAATATTTAAAGTCACATGCTTCTCCAAGCATGCATGGGCTTACAGTCTCTTCTTCTAACTTCCAAACAACTGTATTTTCCTTGCTTTCCAGAGCTCAGCACTGTCAGCCTTCTGTATCCCTGTTAAGGTTATGCCTTGCAGCTCCTATGAGATTCCCACTTTCACCTTCTCCTGCAGTTTTGCTCTCTTTCTTCCAAGCGCTCCAACACTCGATTCAACTTCACAGTGGATTCTAAAACATAGGCATCTTGCCACACACAAAATGGAGTCTGTCCTTCACTGGATACCTCCCATGTAACCAACGTTAGCCAATCACATGAGAACTACTGGAGAACTCTCTAGAATTCAGCTACCAAGCAATCACATTTAAACACATAGTAATGCACACAAGCATTTACAATTTCAGTGAACTCAATTACTATACTTAACACAGTGACTATGTTCTTACTTCCACTGTTGGAGGCAGAATGCCTCAGAATACTGTCTGGTTGGAGTCTATCAACATCTGGAAAGCTCTATAATGGCTGCCTTATGTGGGTAGATATATCTTGAGCAAAGTTTGGAGAACCTCCATAGCCAAAGGACTTACTAGGTAAACTTCCTCGTGTTTAAAAAAGGTGGAACTTTATTCTTTGCTTTTGCTCCTTACTGCTGTCCACAAATTTAACAAGGTTATGCAAAAGTTAAAACTGTGGAATGAGTCGAAATCCAGGTATGAATTTGTGTACGTCGCGGAATTTGAAGTTGCAGAATTTGAGTTAACTCAGTGCAGAATTTGTGTTTTGTCTGACTTCTCTCGCTGTTTCATGCCTCTTTTTGAAAACTTGAGGGACATAACTGGTGAGCAGTCTAATGAATTAGCCATTATATATTAGAGAGCTACTGTGTTCAAATGGGATGATGTAACATTTCAAGGTGGGTGTGACTGCCATGCTTTCGGCATATGCACTAGTTTCAGTTTAAGGGACTCGGTGAACCAAACATGGACACCTAATTCATATCCCCGTGATGCGGTCAGTCGTAAAATATAGTTTACGTAACAATGAGAAGTGCTTATCAACAGAGGAGCAAATTGGGCCAGATATTCAGCTGCCGAAAAATGAGTATAGATTAAAGTTGCAGCACTGGCCTGAGAGCAGGGCACACCCACACCATAACTTACAGCATTCTTTAACCATCATGCCCCCCCCCCCCCGAAAGCCTGGGAAATATAGTTTCTTTGGGGTGTTGAGGGTTGCTAGGAGAACCCCTATTGCCCTCCTAGGTCTACAAATCTGAGTGTTCTTTGGGAAACGGGATTGACTGTTACCTACTCTGGCAATTTATTTCCTGCGTTGACATGAGGTTGGACTAGAAGACCTTTGGGATCTCCCCCATCCTGTGGTTCTACTCATTAATTTCCTGCGGTAAATGAAGTGCAGACACCTTGCATCTCTGAGCACCCCTGGTGGGTCAGACCAAAGCCTTATCTAGTCTGGCATTCTGCTTCCCAAAGTAGGTGTCTCCAGGAAGTCCACAAGAGGGCATAAAGCTGTTGTTCACTGCCCGCTCATAGTCTGGGTGGCCTGCCGCCAGTGACATACTAAGGTGGCGATTGCCTTATTTTATTCATCAAAATATTTATATACTGCTCTACGATACAAAATAACAAATCGGTTCTCAGTAATATCTACACATAACAAAATCCTGTAACTATTTAAGAGGCCATCCATTAAGTTTTATGGAAAGATGTTTTCTTAATTTCCTGAGTGAGGCTGGTGAAATAGAAAAAGTTTTCAGCAGGGATTTTAAGGCTAAAAAAGAAGAAGATGGGTGCTCAGTCTCTGTTGGCAAACCTTTCCACAGGACTGGATTGATGAGATTCTTAATAGCTCGTTCGGTAGAGCATGAGACTCTTAATCTCAGGGTTGTGGGTTCGAGCCCCATGTTGGGCAAAATTCCTGCCTTGCAGGGGGTTGGACTAAATGACCCTCGTGGTCCCTTCCAACTATACAATTCTATGATTCTATGACACTAAAGGCTCTATTTCACCAACTCAGGAGACAACCAATGACACCCCTGCAGTAGATCTCAGTGATTGAGCTGGGACATAAGGGTTCAGGTGTCCCCTAATTCCTTATATAGCCACGGAAGTCACTGTGGTCTACAGCAGAGCTTCTCTAGCAAATTCCAGAGTTCCCAGAAGCCTGATCCACAACAACTTGGAGCAGGGCTTTCAGTGTGGCTGCCCCTGTTCTGTAGAACAACATTCCTGCCATGATACAACAAGCACCTGCTCTCCGTACTTTGCAGAAACAAATGAAGACCTTTGTGTTCCAACAGGTCTCTGCCATAGTTTTCTACCTTGTATTCATTCTAAATTCATATTGCGGGGAGTTTTGTGTGCTGTTTTTAAGTGTTTGGGGGAGGTGGGGTGGCTTTTTCCCAATTATGTTTTGTGTGTTGCTTTGACATATATGGGTGGAAGAAGATACAGTCATACCTCAGGATGAATACGCTTCGGGTTAAGCATTTTCGGGTTGCGCTCTGCGGCAACCCGGAAGTAACGGAGCGCATTACTTCCAGGTTTCGCCACGCGCACTTGCGCAGACCATCGAAATGATATCACGCGCATGCACAGAAGCTCCAAAATGTGACCTGCAGACACGCGGACACGGGTTACGTTCGCTTCGGGATGCGAACGGGGCTCCAGAATGGATCCCATTCGCATCCCGAGGTACCACTGTATAATTATGGTACCTCTGAATGTGCTTCTATGCATCTGATCAGAAAGTACTGTGGTTACTGTCAGGGCCGTCTTAAGCATATCCAGCGCCATGGTGCAAAGATCCCTCCGGCGCCCTCCCCCCCCCCTTTCCCAGAGTTGCCAACCTTTTTTAGGGAGGACGGCGCTGCCAGCAACGTGCCCAGTTTTGCAGGGCTGGAGGAGGTGGGCAGTGGCTGGAGGGCAGGGAAGAGGGGAGGCTGGACGCAGCAGCTCCCGGCTCAGCTGACCACTTCATGCCATGGTGGCCACGGCAGGTGGAGGCTCCAGGCGTGGCGCTGCTTCGGCGTGGCATGGCAGAGGCGGGCAAGGGCGGCGAGCTAATGCCAGGAGGCGCTGCGCCCAGCCTCCGCCTCTTCCCTGGCACCCTCTAGAACTTAGCGCCCTGGCACCCAGCGCCACTAGCCTCTATGGGTAAGACATCCCTGGTTACTGTGGCTAAAGCCAGGTAGCTTTTTCCAGTCATTGTGCAGCAGAACATTTTCCAGCGGGAGTTTTTACCTCCTAGGATATAAGTCCTTCATCCAGCACCCAAGAAACACCATTGCTGCACACAGTAGGCGACATGGTTTGCTTCATGCACACCTTAATGGTTACAAACAATCATTATGGCTCCATTATGTTAAATCCGTCCTGGGGCCCCGAAAAAACAATGGGCAATGTTGTTTCACCGCCCAAGAGGATCATGTCCACACCCACACAAAATGTGAGTCCTCCTTCATCAATCATAGTTTGTGCCAACAGACAAAAAGACACTGATTTGTCATGTTTATTCAGAAGTAAGTCCCATTGCATTCAGTGGGATTTACTCCCATGCAAACATGCATAGGATTGCAGCATAAGAAAAGGAGCACATTAAGATGCTGGTACATTCCTTCCTATATAGCACCCAGACTACCACGCCATGTGCAAGCAGTGAAGACGCTCAAGTCTGCAAAGAAGTCCTGGCAGAGAACACTTTGCTTCAGACTATACTGAATATTCAGAAGGGCTATTAGGACTATGATTTTATGATTCTGTTCACTGTGCGTCAGAAGCGCCATGTGCTGCACTGTGCATTTAAAGCTGTATCATACCACTTTAGGGATGCCGGTGGTACTGTGGTCTAAACCTCTGAGTCTCTTGGGCTTGCTGATCAGAAGGTTGGTGGTTCAAATCCCTGCAACGGGGTGAGCTCCCGTTGCTCTGTCCCAGCCCCTGCCAACCTAGCAGTTCGAAAGCACACCAGTGCAATATAGATAAATAGGTACCGCTGTGGCGGGAAGGTAAACTGCGCTTCCATGCGCTCTGGCTTCCGTCATGGTGTTCTGTTGCACCAGAAGCGGTTTAGTCTTGCTGGCCACATGACCTGGAAAGCTGTCTATGGACAAAACACCAGCTCCCTCAGCCTGAAGAGAGATGAGCGCCACACCCCATAGTCGCCTTTGACTGGACTTAACCCTCCAGGGGTCATTTAACTTTACATACCACTTTAAATAGTTGTTGCTTCCTTCCCCCCATGGAATCCTGGGAACTGTAGTTTGTTAATGGGCTGAGACCTATTCCCATCACTAAGCTACAATTCCCAGAGTGATTTAACCGTCTTTTCGAATGGATCTTTTGGGAATGGTTGCAGCCATGCTGACAGAGGCTGATTGCAGGAAAAACACCTGGAAGGCACCATGTTGGCTATTCCTGAATTACAGTAATCATTTCTAAATCTGCATCTATGCATATAAAATTGGCATAGGCAAATTGTATGCCAATATTAGTCCATTTGTTGTGGTGATGCATTTCCTCTCTGTGAAAGTGGCTGGCTGCATGTGATGCCACATCCCACAACTCCCCTCTGCCAGGAAGTCTTTGCTGGGAATGTTGGGCAATTCAGACAAAATGGAAATGGGAGCAGAAATTGCCAACATTCCCTTAGTCTTCCTATGTCCAGAATGAAAATCAGCCCAGTGAATATGATTAGTATCTCTCATTGGTGTTACTTTCAATCTGCCAGGGATGGGTAATCTATTATACCCCCCCCCCCCGCATTCACACTGGTTCCCCCCTTTTTTTAATGAATGGGGTAGAATAACATAATTACACAACTGCTGCAGCAGCCAGTGAAGCAAATAGCAGAAGGTAGTAGTTCTTGACAGAAGGCAAACTGCAGCAGAAGGGAAACAGGACTGTGTGCGAAAATACAGGGCAGAAAAGAAAACTATCCCCTTCTTACGTCCCTGAATCTAACCTCTCCTCCTCCTCTGGCAATTGAACTAAAGCTAAATTATGCATAACTGCATTTGCTCACAATCATTTCTCATAAGCCCCCCGCACCTCCCCACTATCTAAATTCGATTGCAATCTCTCCAAGCCAGAAGTATTTCCTTTTGCTTTATTTCATTCTCCTAGTACTATATAAATACTGAGCGGTATAAGGTTTCCCAGCTTTGCATGCAACAAGCTGTCAAATTCTTTTAATGTCGTTCTCATAAAGGGAGGAATTCTGCCAACTAGCCAATGTTCAGCCCACATGTGTCCTTGATTAGATTAACAAAGTGATTTGTTGAAAGAGCCGTTTCTGTTGGCTCTGCAAGTTGAAACACCGCTTGATTTTAAATCGGGCTTCGCTGCTCTCAAAGCAATAATTGGGAGGCATGTGTACCTATCTGACAAATCGGTCCAGGGGGGCAGCAATTGGTAGCTCCCAGGACATCTTTTTTGGACACACACATTTGCCACCATCTCTGTGCTTCCTCAGATGACCATCTCCACATCCACACCACACATTTAAAGCACATTCAACCCACAAGCACATGGTCCCCCCCTCAAAGAATCCTAAGAACTGTAGTTTCCAGAACTACAATTCCCAGTATCCTCAGAAATATGCAGTTCCCAAGATTCCTTTGGGGGCAGCCATGTTCTTTAAATGTGTGTTGAATGTGCTTTAAATGTACAGTGTGGGTGTGAGCTGAGAGATTGGGAGCAAAAGCAGAGGGTAATTCCTCCCAGGTTCAATCCCTGGCATTTTCACATTAAAGCAGCATTTCCTGGTGTTTTCCAGATGTTTTGGACTACAACTCCCATCAGCCCAAACCAGCACATCCATACTGGCTATGGCTGATGGGAGTTGCAATTGTTGTAAACAAAAATCTGCCCTTTTTCCCTTATGGGGTATCCAAGAGCCAATATAGAGTCCTTATGTAGGTTCCCTATTGGTAGGAGAAAATAACAGAGGCCAGCCAGAGAATACTGAGAAGCAAAGCAGCTCGTAAGCCTGATCTTTATTGATCTGTTGTAACAGGGTCCTCACTCACCACACGCAGGAGGGAGGAGGAACCCAGAACAATGGTGTGCAAGCCCATATATAGACTTTTGAAATTGCCACCCTGTAGATCAAGACCACCCCCAGAAACATCATACCTACATCACAGAAAGGGCGGTTTACAGCAGAAATCTGAGTGGTTTGTTTACCTCCTGTCTGCCAGGTTACCTGTTTAATGCTCACTTGACTGGATTGCCTGGGGAGCCTGGCCAGTCTTTTGTAATGATAAATACTTAGTTCCTGAGCCAGGTCACAGCCTCACAACTTATTCATATCTTGTTGTTGTTGTTTACTCCTGTGCTGATCTATGTATGTGCTTGGTTGGTACACTTATGAACATTTAACATATATCTAAGACCTCAAAATTCCTATCACACAATCCAAAACTTCCAGAGGGCACCAGGTTGAGATGGGCTGCCTTAGAGGAAGTGCTAGCAGAAAGACCTCATAACCGCTGCCAGACAGAGTGGACAAAGAGCTTAACTGGCATAACACAGCAGCTTCCTAGGTCTCCTGTGTTTATCCCAAAACTAATGCTTCTCAAACTTAGGCCACATCTGCACTACGGATCTGAAGCAGTATCATTCCATTTTAAACACTCATGGCTTCCCCCAGGGACTCCTGGGAACTGTAGTTTGTTAAAGATGCTGAGAACGGTTAGGAGACGCCCCCCCCCCTTACACCCTCATAGTGGTTTAACAATCAGTCCCTCTTCTGAAGAAACTCTGGTAATTACAGTGGTACCTCAGGTTAAGAACGTAATTCGTTCCGGAGGTCCATTCTTAACCTGAAACAGTTCTTAACCTGAGGTACCACTTTAGCTAATGGGGCCTCCCGCTGCCGCCGCACGATTTCTGTTCTCATCCTGAAGCAAAGTTCTTAACCCGAGGTACTATTTCTGGGTTAGTGGAGTCTGTAACCTGAAGCGTCTGTAACCTGAGGGACCACTGTATAGCTGGTGAATCGGGGCCTCCAAACTTTTTTCAGCACCCACAACCAACTACAGTTTTCAGGATCCTTTGGAGGAAGCCATGACTGCTGAGCTAATGGCTAATTCTTCTTTTGATGTACAGTGGTACCTCAGGTTAAGTACTTAATTTGTTCTTAAGAAAACTGTTCTTAACCTGAAGCACCACTTTAGCTAATGGGGCCTCCTGCTGCCGCCGCGCCACTGGAGCATGATTTCTGTTCTCATCCTGAAGCAAAGTTCTTAACCAAAGGCACTATTTCTGGGTTAGCGGAGTCTGTAACCTGAAGCGTATGTAACCTGAGGTACCACTGTATAGTGTATTATTTGGCTTCAGAGGGTTGTCAGCAAACATTCCTGCTGCAATGTTTCACCTTGATTCCAAATTTTGATTAATCGGTGTCACGCACCTTGCCATTTCCTGTGTTGTGAGCAGGGCCTATGTCCCTGCCAATGCCGCCTTGTTTCTGTTTTTTGTTTTTATTTATTGAATTTATATCCCGCCCTGCCTCCTGAAGGAGGAATGTTAAATAGTGCTCGCAGTCCTTCACTTCAATTACTCTGGATTACTCTGGCTCCACTTTGACTTTGCCTCCACTGCTGTGGAACCCAGGGCACTCAGCTCTGCTGAGGCAAACAAGTTTTCATTGCAGGTTGCCAAGTGCCCTGGAATGTATAATAGCCGGTGGCAAACCTGGAAGGACTGCATCCGAATTTCCAAAATGCAGGGTGGGTGGGATGAGTAATCCTATGAGAATTATAAGATCTCAGATATAAATGTTCATAAATGTACCAGGCAAACACATACATAAATATATAAACCACGTGTCTGAAATAGTACAGGAGAACAATCCTGAAGCCATTTGACTCTCCCAAATTGACCTCAAATATTTCTCTGCAAGGAGGAAGGAAATGGGAAAAGCTTTCCAATTGTCTTTGGACTGTAGGGGCTTACACCTCCCTTTTCAAATACAGTCCGGCAAGTATCTGTTAAGCTGGGAAAGCTATGAATATGCGTAAGAGATTCAGGAACTGAAGCATTTACCATCTCAAAGGAATGGCCAGGCTACCCAGAAAAGGCAATCAGATAAGGCATTATCAGGTATCCTGGCAGACAGGAGAGAAGCAAAACAGTAATAAACCTGCAGGCACCCAATCTGCAGAAACTCGCAGCAAACATTGCTCTGAATGCATTTGTTGTTGTGTTTAGTTGTGTCCGACTCTTCGTGACCCCATGGAGCAGAGCAAGCCAGGCACTCCTGTCTTCCACTGCCTCCCGCAGTTTCGTCAAACTCATGCTGGTAGCTTCGAGAACACTGTCCAACCATCTTGTCCTCTGTTGTCCCCTTCTCCTTGTGCCCTCCATCTTTCCCAACATCAGGGTCTTTTCCAGGGAGTCTTCTCTTCTCATGAGGTGGCCAAAGTATTGGAGTCTCAGCTTCAGGATCTGTCCTTCCAGTGAGCACTCAGGGCTGATTTCCTTCAGAATGGAGAGGTTTGATCTTCTTGCAGTCCATGGGATTCTCAAGAGTCTCCTCCAGCACCATAATTCAAAAGCATCAATTCTTTGGCGATCAGCTTTCTTTATGGTCCAGCTCTCACTTCCATACATCACTACTGGGAAAACCATAGCTTTAACTATACGGACCTTTGTTGGCAAGGTGATGTCTCTGCTTTTTAAGATGCTGTCTAGGATTGTCATTGCTTTTCTCCCAAGAAGCAGGCATCTTTTAATTTCGTGACTGCTGTCACCATCACCATGGAGCCCAAGAAAGTAAAATCTCTCACTGCCTCCATTTCTTCTCTGGATGCATACCGTCCAACATTTCTCTGGGCAGCTTCTAACATATATAAAAAACATAATAAAACAATAAACATTTTTTTAAAAAAAACCTTCCATATACAGGGCTGCCTTCAGATGACTTGGGGGGGTCAGATAACTCCATACCGTCCAACATTTCCTCTGATGAAAATAGGGATATCCTAAGAGAAAGCGAGACATTCCAGGATCAAATCAGAAACTGGGATGTCTTCTGTAAATCTGGGACTGTCGCTGAAAAATAGAGGCACTTCGAACGGTCTGAGAATGTCAGAACAAAAGATGTAATGACAACAGCAGCAACAACAGCAAATTCATTCACTTGTATATTGTTGAATTGCACCATTTTGCAACGCAATGTCACAGAATTGTAGAGTTTCAAGGAAGCTTGAGGGTCCAACCCCCTGCAATGCAAGACTCCATGACAGCTGGCCATCCAATCTCCACTTAAAAACCTCCAATGAATGAGAACCCACAGCCTCCCCAGGGAGTCCATTCCAACGTCAAACTCCGAATGCACACACACAAGCCAGGCTTCCTAGGTGCTTGGAGCGGCTTTTAAAGGCAGCCGACAGACCAGCTTCTCACACTGCGTGTGTTTCAACAAGAACTTCCATGCTGTTCCTTCTTGAAAACGCTCGCTGATTTGGAAATGAAATGGAACAGCCTTAATGACGAGCACATGCAAAAGTGGCACGAACTGGAACGAGACGGATCCGCCTGGTCCTCCATTTGTTTCCGTTCTGGTGGTGGCTGCACTGGACCTTTTCATTCGGGGGGGGGAGTCTTTTTCATCCCAGGGGCCACATTCTCTTCTGGAAAACCTTCCGAGAGTCACATGACAGTGATGGCTGCACCCAGAGGCCAAAGTGGGCAGAGCCGTAATTATAAGTTTCGTGCAGTAGGCTAGTTTCTGCAAACAGACACCTACATCTCCCCACGCCCTTCTCTCTCTCCTCCATCCAAGCAAGGAAGAAGCATCTATGGGTGGCCATCTGCTGAGATCCGTGCATTGCAGAGGGCTGGACTAGATGACCTTTGGGGGTATCAATTCCATGATTCTATGATTCATTGAAATATGAATAAAGCTAGGAACAAATTCAAAGGCCTTGTGACTATATCAATTAACACAGGGATGAGGCAGCTCAGGCCTGGGGGCCAAGTGTGGCCCTCTGTGTCTCTGTATTTGGGGCTTGGAACTCTTCCCAAGCTATGCTTCCTCTCCCCAGACCACACTCCTCACCAACCTTGCTTTGTCCCGAGTGTTCTTGCCTGGCTGGAATGTGTCCTCAAACTCTTAGATAAAATTGTAGAGTCGGAAGTGTGATAAGAATTTTAAGGTCTTAGATATATGTTAAATGTTCATAAGTGTACCAACCAAGCACGTACATAGATCAGCACAGTAAGACCGACCTGAAACCATTTTTGATTCCCAAACTGACCAAATGTTTTCTCTGCGAGGTCAAAGGAAAATGGAAAAGCCTGCCCATTGTCTTTTCCTTCACAAATCCTGTCTTAAGGGTATGTCTGTCTGTGTTTGAATAGGGTGAGCCTGTGACCTGGCTCAGGAACTAAGTATTTCTCATTACAAAAGACTGGCCAGGCTCCCCAGGGTATCCAGTCAAGTGAGCATTAACAGATAACCTGTCAGACGAGATAAACAACACACTCAGATTTCTGCTGTAGACCGCCTCCTCCTTTCTTGTGTGTGAGGGGAGCACCCTGTTGCAACAGATCAATAAAGATCAGGATTACTAGCTGCCTTACTTCTCAATATTCTCTGGTTGACCTCTGTTATTTTCTCCTACCAATAGGGAACCTACGTAAGGACTCTATATGGGCTCTTGGATACCCCATAAGGGAAAAAAGGGTAGATTTTTGTTTACAACAGAAAGCACCCAAGGGCCATCTAGTCCAACCCCCCTGCAATGCAGAAATCTCAGCTAAAGCATCCATGACAGGTGGCCATCCATCTAGAAGGGGGAGTTGCAGTAAAGGTATTCTATTGGCTTACTTTGAACGCTCTACATCAGAGGTAGTCAATGCACTGCCCTTCAGATGCTGCAGGACCAAAAGTCACATCAACCTTGACTGCTGGTCAACCCTGGAGAGGCTGATGGAAATTAGAGTCTGTTGTAAACAAAAATCTGCCCCTTTTTCCCTTCTGGGGTATCCAAGAGCCCATATAGAGTCCTTACGTAGGTTCCCTATTGGTAGGAGAAAATAACAGAGGCCAACCAGAGAATATTGAAAAGCAAAGCAGCTAGTAAGCCTGATCTTTATTGATCTGTTGCAACAGGGTGCTCCCCTCACAGGAAAGGAGGAAGAACCCAGAACAAAGGTGTGTCTGCCCTTACATAGAAATTTTAAATACATCACAGAAGGGGTGTAACCCAAGACCACCCCCCACAAACATCATACCTACATCACAGAAAAGGCAATGTAAAACAGAAATATGAATGTTGTTTCTTCTGTCTGCCAGGTTATCTGATAATGCCTTATCTGATTGCCTTTCCTGATTGTCACCCATTGAAATGCTGATTACCCAATTCCTGAGACAATGGGAAGGTTCCCTGACCAGCTCCCTGACCCCACTCCCTCCTTGCAGAGAAAACATTTGGTCAGTTTGGGAATAAAAAACAGTTTCAGGTTGATCTTCCTGTGCTGATCTATGTACATGCTTGGTTGGTACATTTATGAACATTTATTATATATCTAAGACCTTAAAATTCTTACCACAAGTCCCACAGCACTTGGTTATCTCTTGATACTGTAGACTTGGAACTGGTTCAGAAAAGGGAGCAACTTCTCTATAAGGACAGATTCAACCTCTTTCAGATCAGCGGCACAGATCAGATCAGCGGCACAGATCAGATCAGTGGCACAGATCTCCTTCAGATCAGCGGCACAGCAATGGGCACCCGCATGGCCCCACAGTATGCCAACATCTTCATGGCAGATTTAGAACAACGTTTCCTAAACTCCTACCCACTCAAACCTCTCTTGTATCTGCGATACATTGACGATATTTTTATCATCTGGACACATGGTCAACAGACCCTGGACATCTTTCACCAGAAATTTAATGATTTTCACCCCACAATCAACCTTACAATGAATCAATCTATGCAAGAAATACATTTTTTGGACACTACTATAAAAATACAGGATGGGCGCATGGACACCACCTTATACCGTAAACCAACTGACCGACAAACATATCTACATGCCTCTAGCTACCATCCCAAACATACCAAACAGTCCATTGTATATAGCCAGGCACTACGTTACAGCCGCATCTGTTCCAATTCTACAGACAGAGACTCTCACCTAAGAGATCTACAGCAAACCTTTTCAGAACTAAAATACCCAGCAGATGAAGTTAGACAACAGATCAACAGAGCCAGACTTATACCCAGAGAGAACTTGCTGCAAGACAGACCCAAAAAAGAAAATAACAGAACACCTCTAGTCATCACATACAGCTCCCAAGTTAAAACTGTACAACGCATCATCAGAGATCTACAACCTCTCCTGGACAATGACAGTTCTCTTTCTCAAGCTCTGGGAGGAAGACCTTTCATTGCCTACAGACAGCCACCCAATCTTAAACAACTCCTAACCCACAATAATACTACAACCAGGCTTAACACGGACACTGGCACCAGAGCCTGCAATAAACCCAGATGCCAACTTTGCTGCCACATACACCCAGACAACACCATTACTGGCCCCAACAACATCACACATACCATCTCGGGACTATTCAATTGCTCATCATCTAACATTGTGTATGGCATCAAATGCCAACAGTGTCCTTCAGCTCTCTATATTGGACAAACAGGCCAAACCTTACGCCAAAGAATAAATGGACATAAATCTGACATCAAGAATCACAAAACAGAGAAAACCAGTAGGAGAACACTTTAATCTCCCAGGACATTCTATACAAGATCTCAAAGTAGCTGTTTTACTACAAAGGAATTTCAGAAATAGACTGGAAAGAGAAGCTGCTGATTGCAACTCATTACCAAACTTAAAACCATGGAGAAACCTGGTTTGAACAAAGACATTGGATTCTTATCCCATTATACATGACTAAGCCATTTCTCACCTTCTCACCCCTTGCCTTTTCCTGTAAGACCCATTACAGTCGTTAAGAGTCGTCAGCAGGCTCATCCCAGCTATCTGCCAATCTCCCATTCCCACCACCCTTCTGAGTAATACCCCTCCCCACCTTCTCACTATATAGAAGGATCTGGCAACTTCTGTTTCAGTGTATCTGAAGAAGTGTGCTTGCACACGAAAGCTCATACCAAGAACTAACTTAGTTGGTCTTAAAGGTGCTACTGGAAGGATTTTTTTTATTTTGACTATGGCAGACCAACACGGCTACCTATCTATAACTAGATTCAACCTCTGTCAAGGAAAGAGAGTCTCCCACCTCCATTCCACTGTAGAGCAGCTCTTACTATCACAAAGTTCTTCCTGATATTTATTCGGAATCTCCTTCCTTGTAACTTGAAGCCATGGGTTCGAGTCCTACCTTCCAGAGCAGGAGAAGGCAACCTTGTTCCCTCTTCCATGGGATAGCCCTTGAGATATCTGAAGATGGCTAAGATGCTGCTTGCTTTTGGGGAGATGTTTAAGTATTAAGTATTAAGTATTAAGTATTAAGTATTAAGATTCTAGTAGTTTACAGACTATTCACTGCTTTGAATAGAAAAAAGAAAAGTGTGCTAATTTTAAGTGTGCTCTATTTCTTTAGATGGCAAGGCTGTATGCACTCAGGTAATCCCCCCAAATTCTGTTGGAAGTGGTAAAGGCCTGCACAGTATCAAAGAAGAAGGGGGAACCAACGCCTTTCCATGAGGTGTTCCTGAAAAGTCAACAGAACCAACATTTGACTGTGGTTTGTGGCTCATTGATTTATGTGCATGGAGAAGCTCAACAAGATAGCTCAGTTGGTAGAGCATGGGACGCTTAATCTCAGGGTTGTGGGTCCGAGCCCCACGTTAGGCAAAAGATTCCTGCATTGCAGCGGGTTGGACTGGATGACCCTTGTGGTCCCTTCCAATCTACAGTTCTACGATTCGCCTGAAGTATTCAGCAAAGCCAAATGTAAGCAGGTTTGGGATTTAAATCCCAGAATTCAGGGGAATCATGCCATATCTTGCCACAAACGAGCAGCATGCATGCACATATACTTGCTATCGTATCTTGCGGCCTTTTGCTCTGCTGCCATAACATGCTGGCAGATCGCACCAAACTCCTGCATTTCTAGTGTGTGTTCAGCAATATTTGCTCTGGTTCCAATCTGAGCTTCGGGTGGGACAAAAAGGCTGAGCCATTGTGCTTCCTTTGAGATGATGATCCTGAGGTTTGTTTGCTTCTGGCATTTTATCAAAGAAGTTGATCTCCTGTTTCTTCCCCCCACCCGCTGCGCTTCCCCAAAGGGGGAATCACTGGAGGAGGGCCGGAACAAAACTTGAACAAACCAGTTTTCTACCAAATGCTAAGCAACATTTCTCGCTTATGAGTATCTTGGATGCAGAACCCACACACCCTGACCTAGACTTGCAATAATATTCCAAGCGAATGCATATGCCTGACTGCCGGCTCCCAGTGTTAATTGAACATGAATATTCCACAGCCGTAGGTTTTTAAGTCCTCAAATTGTTAAAAAACTGCAGGAGGCACAAAATGAAGGCAATCCCTTGCATAGTTTCCTAGGAGTTAGCCCCATTCACCACAGAATCATAAAATTGGAAGGTACCCCCTGCAATGGAGGGGAGCTTTCCCTGGGTGAGCTCGAACCACCAACCTTCTGGTTAACAGCCAGACGCACTGCCCCATTGTGCAACAAGAGGAATTAGCATAATGGGCCTTGCTTCAGAAAAAACACATGCATAGGATTGGTGGGAAGCTGTTATTAGACAGGCTTAAAAAGGGGATTGACCAACATTACAGAGGACCCACCCATCAGGGTAGAATCTTCACACAATCCTGCTCACGTTGCAATCCTTCCCATCTCTGCTCAATGTCCCGTTGAGATCAGTGGGGCATACTGATCCTACCGAAGGTAAAGGTAAAGGATCCTACCTAAGGTAAAGGTAAAGGACTCCTGGATGGTTAAGACCAGTCAAAAGCAACTATGGGGTTGCAGCGGTCATCTTGATTTCAGGCTGAGCTGGCTGGCGTTTGTCTGCAGACAGCTTTCTGGGTCATGTGGCCAGCATGACTAAACCACTTCTGGTGCAACAGAACACCGTTACGGAAACCAGAGCGCACAGAAACGCCATTTAACTTCCTGCCGCAGCGGTGCCTATTTATCTACTTGCACTGGCGTGCTTTCGAACTGCTAGGTTGGCAGGAGCTGGGACAGAGCAACGGGATCTCACTCCATCACAGGGATTTGAACCACTGACCTTCTGATCTGCAAGCCGAAGAGGCTCAGTGATTTAGACTACAGCGCCAGCCGCATCTTAGGTTAGGTGTGCATAGGATCACAGCTCAATTTACAGGTGCTATCAACAACAACTAGTGAACCTGTCCCAGTGGCTTCAACAGGATTTCATCATGGCTGAGCTGGATCCCAGCTAGAATGTGTGTTTTTGCACTGTCCTGGCCCCAGTTGTGCGATGGTAAGGAAAGTCTGAAACACACATATTGCCAATCTATATGCTGATTGCGGCCACACCCCAAAAACTTGGGCGCTCCACCATCGCAGGCCCGCAGGTGTGTGATCCTTGCATCGCGCCAGGCAATGTGACGATGACTCATGCACGCACACACACCTGCACACGTGGCCACAACAGGTATGCAAATCTGGCAAGAGACTGTGTGATTAGGCTGTGATCCTGAATCCTGAGTCCACTGGTGCTAAAATAGCAGGGTTGCAATAAATTTGGTGGATCAGCCCAAAAAAGGATGTCTAAAGGATGCCATCGGTGGCAAGATATTTAACTATGGCCCTTGCATGTGTGCTTGTGTGTGTTCTTGGCTACGTGTGTGTTTGGTGAGTACCGTGACTCATTGCCCTGAGGCCAGATTGGAAATGAATCTCAGGAAGAGAGATGTTTTGTTATGTGCGCTTTCGTTCCCAATGCATTTGCAGCCACAGGGAAACTTCTGTGCTCTCTCTCTCTCTCTCTCTCTCTCTTTTCTCCACCCCTGGATCCACATTGGTGCTTGCAAATGTAGGCTTAGAGACAGAGTCCGTATTGAAATCCACCCGCCCCAGTCTTCTCCCTCCATGCCTGAGGGTGAGTCACAGACTCGGCAAAAGGCATGGAGAGTTGCTCCAGCCCTGAATGAAGCAGTCCAGCTGTTGCCTTCCTGTAGGGGTGGAGTAGGGGGGTCGGAGCTGGATATCACAGGCTGTCTGAGCTGCAATTGCACCACTGAGCTTGGAGTGGGGCAGGCCAGGAGGACTCCTGGCGGAGACTACGAGGCAGCTCTCTTCCTAACCTGATGGGAGGAACTCCCTGCTCAGCCTGACTTCTGAGATTCAGCAACAACACGTTTGTTTTGCTGAAGTTCTGCGTGCCTCACTTTGCAGAGGGCTGCTTGGAGGAGCTGATCCCGCACTTGCACGCTTTATCTGTTTGAACTACAGAGCCATTTCTGAGAACTTTTGTTTCTTTGTTTTGGTAAGTCTTTTTTCTTCCCACCTTCTTCCTCCTGTTTTGTTGGGGTATGTGGGCTTGCAGCACCAGACTGCAAACCCAGACATGAGCTTTTTGGTTCGGGGATGGTTAACTGACTTGCATGCACTGCGATTTAAAGAGAGAGCGTAAAGATTGCATGTCAAGCTGGACAGTGCTCCAGGGATGTGATGAGGAAAAGGTGCGGAGATTATGTTGTGTACCCACCATCAAGTCTTGCTGTGTTGCAGAAGTAAAAACCCAGAAATGAACACATCAGAGGTTGTGGAATTGGGCTTTTGGGTAACTTTGAGGTGAGGAGCTTTTGATCAAAAGTATAGCAAACAGTGATGACTGAACAGATTGCTTTATGAGTTCAGAGATAAGGGACAACTCTTACAGGTGAATGAGATCTGTATCAGTAAGGTATGCAGTTAAAAGTTTTCTGCTCAAACCTGTGCATGTTAGATTCAGAAGCAGAGTCCCATCAACTTCAGTCAATTTTCTTCCAGGGGCGTGTTCACAGGGTTGTACTGTATACTGGCAGTAAAGTCTTGTGTGTATCAGGAGAGCATAGTGGCTCAGTGTGGAAGTTGAGCTCCAATGCCTTTGGTTCAGTTTTTACATATAAAGGTGAATCTATCAAAATCCAAAACAGTGGGAACCAGAGCACCTTCAAAATCTGCATTTACCTTAATTTTCTGAGGCAGTTCTCCAACCAAATAAGGTTTGCAAAAAATGCATATATTTAAGGAAAGTGTGCCTAAATAAGAATGCGTTGGTGGAAGCAGCATACAAAAATGGATTATATTAGGAGAAATTGCTTGTAAAAAATGGATTATATTAGGAGAAATTGCTTGTAGACAAAGTTGCATATATCAGGAGAAAGTCATACTAAAATGCTGGATAATTTGCAAGATGATTGGTGGAGTGGGGGTGGGGAGGATTGCAAATTGCAGCACATATGCAGAGAACCAAATTTAAGATTTGGGAAAATGAGAAACTGAGAGGATGGGAATTGGCAAATCCTTTGATCCCTAGTCTCCATATGCACAGAGCAAATAGGGCAGGGTCAGCACACATACACCCTAAAATATTTGAGAATGAGCAGGAGTGGTCTTGCTTGTCAATGGCTGGGGGTGAGGGGCCTGCTGCAGACTTAGCCCCACCCACTCGCTCAGCAGGGTCTACAAGTTGCACCATGCAAATGAGTAGTTGTCATTCAGCCATTCTGACCACTGCCTTTTGAGACCATGCGTGGAAGGCAAAACAGGCACTGCACTTCTGATGTGGGAGAGAAAGGCGAGTCCTTCTGTGTCTGGAACACTGCTGCCTTGCAGTGAGTCAGTTTAGGGCTGTTTTACACTGAGTGGCAGTAGTAGTAGAGTTTCAGACAGCCATCGTTCCCTGCCCTGCCTGGAGATGCCAGGACTCGAACCCAGGACTTCCTTTGAGCAAAGTGCTCCCACTGAGCTTTGGGTCCTTCCACAAGGACATGCTGCCTGTACAGTTCCTTACAATAACCAAGCCTTCCCTACACACCCAGTTAGCTTTCAATGGGAGGGGGTAACATTGCAGCCTTCCTTTATAGAGTTGTCACAAGCACAGACTCCCCAAAGGTTTCCTACTGCCCTGAACATGCCCAATCTTGTCCAATCTCAGAAGCTAAGCAGGGTCAAGCCTGGTTAGTATGTGGATGGGACCCTGTCTGGGAATACTGGGTGCCATAGGCTTAGAAGCCTGGATAGCTCAGTTGGTTAGAGTCTGGTGCTGATAATGCCAAGGTTGCAGGTTCGATCCCTGTATGGGACAGCTGCGCATCCCTGCACTGCAGGGGGTTGGACTAGATGATCCACAGGGTCCCTTCCAACTCTACATTTCTATTATTTCTATAAGATCAGGCGTGGTTGGCTTCTATTCTGTTCTTCTGTTCTCTGCATCAATCTGTAGGGAAATTAAATGACCATTGCATCTCCTTGCAGGCCCCCTTTTAAAAAGAAAGGGGGGAAACTATGGAAAAATACATGCAAAAGAAATGTTAGATTTGTGGGGCTGGTCCATTCAAAATTAAACATTTTGTGTGGCCTCATCCTATGCATGTTGGCTCACAAGTGAGTTTCCATTCAGTTAACTGGGATGTGTTCCTTAGTAAATGTACTTAGAACTGCAGACTTACAAAGTCCCTGCTGTCCCCAAAGTCAGTAAGGCGGGTGTTTGTACTTTTTGGTGCGCTGTGGATTTACTGCCTAAACCATGTTTTGATTTCAGTGCTTCGTTTTTCTTTTTGCACGTTCCCCTGAATACTTTTCTAGAAACGCAAGATAAAAAGAAGCAAACAGATATAACCTCCAGAATTTGCAGATGCTAGAGATAGGGCCTTCTCCGTGGTGGTCTCTCATCTGTGGGAGTCCTTCCCAGTGGGCAAACAGTTGGCCCTTCAGTTCTGGATTTTAAGGTGGGCTTTGCAGCAATTGTTTTCAAACTACTTTTAGCTGCCTTGTCTTCTGGCAAATCACTTGGACGAGTTTTGACTTATCCCAGGGGCTCTCCTGCAGCTGGTTTCAAGTGTGTTCTCAATCGTAATGTTACAGGTCGCTTGGCTGGACTTCCCTAGCTACTGTTTCCAAATTATGGCCCTTTGGTTGATATTGTGCTTGTGTATGTTTTATAGCTGAATAGTTTTATGTAAGCCACCTTAGAGGGCTTTTTGGCCCGGAAAGGTGGCTTAGAGATACTTAAGATTAAATAACTAGAGGACTCTTGCAGAGTTTCTGTCGCTGTTTGTACTGGAGGAAGAGAGTCATTTTGCTCGGCTCGAGGGGAGTTGTATATTTGGCTATATATTTGTATATTGGCTGAGGTGTATATTTGTTTAACAGAAGGGGGTGAAACGCAGGATTGAAGGCTCTGCTCTGAGCCAGCTTGGGAGGTTTCAAAGCCTTTGGAAGCCAATTTGACCCAGGGCTTCCAGGTGCCTATCAGTATTGCAGATTCCATCAGAGCATGAAACAACAACTTCTGGTTTCCATGTAGGAATGGCAGGCCAGACAAACCCAGCCTAGCCTGCTCCTGTGCAGCTGGAGCTACAGCCATGAGTTAGCCAAGAGAAGCTCTTATTTTAACCTCTTCCTTGCTGCACTTTAGGTGACTAGTGAAAGGACAGCTGCAGGGGCCAGTCTGCAAGTTCATAAAAGCAGAGTTGGGAGCAGGGATGGGCTCAGTGCACATTTAGAGTCGAAACTATTAAACGCACTCTCTCAGAAGCAACACACAAACTGAAACTGAAATTCGCACCTGTCTGAATTTTTCAATGCCGGTTTCAAACCGATGTGTACAGAAATGCATACGTTAGGAGAAAGTGTGCGTTAAACTGAAACTGTCAGTGAAATTCACATACAAAATGGCATTCTATCAGGGGGAATGGCTTGCAAAAATGTGTGCGCTGGTCAAAACCACATGCAGAAATGTGTTTATTGTGATAAAATTACACTAAAACGCTGATGGGTGCTTATGATGTTTTTTTTCTTAAAAAAACATGAATTATTGCAGAAATGTGAAATACTGAATATAAGGCTGGAAAAATGAGCAACTGAGAGAAGTGAAATTGGCAGATCCTTCCATTCGTGGTTGGAAGGGATTTTGGGGGTGCGCTAGTCCTGGCATGGGGAACCTCAGGGCCAGGGTCCAAATGTGGCCCTCTGAAACACTCTGTCTGGCCCTTAGAACTCTCCCTGCAGACCACACCCCTCACTGGACCTGCTCTGCTTCCCAAATCTTTTTGCCCGGTTGGAACATGGCCCTGAACTCGCCCCTTGTTTGGATGGAGAATAGAGGGGGCCGTGCAGAAACTAGCCTGCTAAAGTTCCCCAAACCTCAGTTAGGTTAACTTTTGGTCTGGCTGTCATGTCCTCAGATTTGGGTCTTCAAATATGGGTCTGCCCTGAGCAAGTTGCATACAAAGATGGGGTAGGATTTACAGCACAGAAAGGGCTGCGTTGGTGGGGGATCCAAACCTGGGATCTAGATGTGCTTATTCTCCCCACTCAAACCAAGGTTTGCTCTTGGCTCGCTGCTCTGAGCCTCTCAGCTGCTGTACTCCATGTCCTCCTTCACTGCCTTTGACCAGGATGTGTGCTTGAAATCCCTCTTGCTTGCATGGACAATGGATGGAGAGATGCAAGAGGGCTCCGGGTGGAAACCTCTGAAATGTAGCCTACTATACAAAGATAAGAGTCACACCTGGCACCCCACCCTGCTTTTGCCTCTAGCCCTGTCCGCCACTGGCATGTGGCCCCTGGAAGCATGCCAGGGAGGCAATGTGGCCCCCAAGTTGAGAAAGTTCCCCCACCCCTGTTCTGGGGCACCCACAGCTCACAATTGGTGCTGCTCAGGCAGGTGGCGGAATCCTATCTGGCTCAGCTCTGAAGCTGCAAGCCCTGGCGGAGGAAGACAGTCGGGGGGAGTGCAACGCCCCCGGCAGCGCGATCCCGGTGGGGTACCATCACGGCTGCCCCCCGCCCACGCTGGGTGCCATGCCCTTGTGGGAGGCGCGCCATGCCTCCAGGATGCACGCCACGCCCCCAGGACACATGTGAAGCTCCGCCACTGGCTGCAAGCTCCCCTGGAGTCTCCTTCCTGGTCAGTTCACCAAACATGTGTTTTACCCTCTCCAGCAATCTCTAGCTGAGCAGGCAGCTAGCAGACTGTCAGGATCAGTCAGACATCTGGCCAGCAGAACCCTGGCACAAGGCAGAAGTCTGGTATTGGAGCTCTGATCAAGCAAAGCTGTTTTGCGGCTATAGAGGACACTCCTTTTAAAAGAAATCATAGACCACAGAATTGTAAGGTTGGAAGGGAACACGAGAGTCATCTGGTCCTGCAATGCAGGAAACTTTTGCCCAAAATAGGGTTCGAACCCATGACCATGAGACTAAGAGTCTCATGTTCTACCGACTGAGCTATTCAAGATGGATGGGTCTGGAACCCTGAAGGCTGCAGCCCCGTGGGCAAAAATCTCCACCTGGGGTCCACAGGAGAGGATTCTGTTCATTTCTGAAGGCAAGTGGATTTCCATAATTGGAAGGGTTCTGAGGGTCATCTGGTCCAACCTCCTTGCAGTGCAGGAATCACAGCCAAGGGAGTCCTTAGCATATGCGCTGCTGGGGTACAAAGATCCGCCCAGCGCCCCCAAGTCTGACAAGCGCCGCTGTTGTGAATGACAAGCGCGCCGTGTCTTTGGTAAATGAGCGCACAAAGTCGAAAGTCCTTTAGTGATACAGTAGGTATACATTTTGTTTTTCTAGCTTGTCAAAAGGATTTATTATTTCATAACAGGTAGATAGTTAAGAGCTTAGGCGACTTCAGCAGCAGGCGTCTGGCGCCCCCCAGAATTCAGCACCGGGGTGCCCTGCACCCCTTGCACCCCCTGGTAAAGACGGCTCTGATCAAAGCTAATACAAGCAGAGCTTTCATCACTGTGGCACTTTTTTATGGAATACCCACCTTGGGGAGGCCTTCCAGGCTCTCATCTCTGCAAGGATTTAGAAGACCGAGATTTTGCAGTTATGGGCGGCTCCCAATGCGATGTCAGGCTGCCACCCACAGCTTATCATTTTGGTGGTTCTGTTTTGATGGGTGGGGCAGGAATGGTTGAGTGTAACAGATGGGAACCTTGGTGGATCTTTGCAAAACAGCTGCCAAGAGTTGGTAGGAAGGTATAGTTTTAAGTCGAGAAGCTGCAGGCAGGTGGCGATGCATAACCCTTCCCCTGCCTGCCGCTTTCCTCCTGTGTCCCCTTCTCCCTGCTGCCTAATTTCCAGAGCAGAACAAATATGGTTAGTAATCTGGAAAGCAAGTCCTATAAGGAAAGATGGAAGCAACTGAGGATCTTCACTTTGGAGAAGGCTGAGAAAGGACAGGCTAACCCTCTTCAAATACCCAAAGGGCTGCTACATAGGTAAAGGTAAAGGGACCCCTGACCATTAGGTCTAGTCATGGCTGACTCTGGGGTTGCAGTGCTCATCTCACTTTATTGGCCGAGGGAGCCAGCGTACAGCTCCCGGGTCATGTGGCCAGCATGACTAAGCCCCTTCTGGCGAACCAGAGCAGCGCACGAAAATGCCGTTTACCTTCCCACCGGAGCAGTACCTATTTATCTTCTTGCACTTTGACGTGCTTTCGAACTGCTAGGTTGGCAGGAGCAGGGACCGAGCAACGGGAGCTCACCCCGTCGCGGGGATTTGAACCACCGACCTTCTGATCGGCAAGTCCTAGGCTCTGTGGTTTAACCCACAGCGCCACCATAGAAGAGAGCAAAGACTTCTTACCTGCTTCCTGCCAAGGCAGGACTGGATCAGGGGCAGAGCTATCTGCTCCGGCACCCAGAGCGGCGCACATGCTGCGCACCTGGGGGCGGGGCTAGCTGCCGTGGGGGCGCCACCCACAGCGAGTGGTGAGCATCCCGGGGGGTGCCGCCCATGGCAAGCGGCGAGTAGCCCGGGGGGGTGCCGCCCACAGTGAGCGGCCCAGGGGGCTGTGTGACGATGTCACTCCCCTCAGGGAGGACAGCTGGGGTGGGCCACACCAACTACACCCCCTTCCTCCACCAGTGGACTGGATCTAAGACCGTTTCAAGAAGGGTAATTTTGGTTGAACTTTAGGAGACACCCCAATGTTTAATGGAAGAGCAGTTCACCCATGGAATCAACCTTGCAGTGGTGGGATCTCCCTTGCTGGAGGTCTTCTCTTTGGAATGCTCTGGGTTGGAATTCTGTGTATCAAGCAGTGGGCTAGACTCTATGGCCTTCAGGGACCCCTTCAACTCTAGGATTTCCCTGCAAAACAGCATGTCCAGAAACTTAGCTGCGGTGGGGCAGGGTTTCGCAGGGAGAAAGTGGCAGGTGGGGAAGGGTTAAGCACCCCATTCCGCTCACTGCTTCTCTGCTTCAAATCATGCCCTCCCCACTCTGCTTTTCAACTGTTCAGCAGAGAACCAGATTCTCTGCAAAATGTCTCATTCCATCCTTAATGGCCAGATTTTACTTGATTTTATCGTAGGCTGCTGTGGGAGGGAATCATGTGAGCTTGACTCTTTCATTCCCCACAAGCCCTATTTATCCTGGCATTCCCATTCAGCTGTATGTTAGTGCAGGTTTGGTAGTTGATACGGAGTAAGCCAGCTTCCTTTGATGTTTCTGTGTTTACCTCTTTTCTTTTCTTTTACTGTTTTTGGTATAGCACTTTCCTAAAGTAAACTCAGCGCTGTGGATGGGAGGCTTATATAAATCTTATTTGAGGCAAGTGTGTTAAAGATGATCTCAGCCACTACTTAAAAGCAGTTCGCTGAAGATGGCTGCATTCCAGTCTGCAGTACAACTGTTTTTCATGCAAAATGCATCAAGGGTATATATTTTTTTCTCCCCAGTCTGGAAAGAGTGCTGGCAAAAGTTCTCTTTGGGGATATTCTTCTGGGCCCTGGTGATAGGGAATATTTTTAAGTTATAGCATTCATCATCTTGTTAGGTCAGTTTTTATTCCCAGCTATGAGGTCAGTGTGCCTTTAGTTATCTTTGGCCAGGTTTGCTGTTAATCACCATAATCAAGTCCAGCGATCAGAGGATGATACAGTGAAATATATTGAGGCCCGCTGATTGGAATTAGCATTCGGGGCAGAGCAGCTTATGATTCACGAAGTGTGATGCAGATCAGGAATTGTGGATATGTGAGAAAATAAGAAGAGCCTTGCTGAATCAAGCCAACGCCCATCTATGCCAGCATCTTGCTATCACAGTTGCCAACCAAGTGTCCATTGAAACCCTGCAAGCAGGACCTGAGTGTCCATTCCTGGGTTTTCTGCAACTAGTATTCAGAAGCAACAGTGAAAATAGAACATAGCCACCTGGCTAAGTAGCCATTGGTAGTCCTCTCCTCCTTGAATTCGCCCATTCCTCTTTTAAAGCCATTCAAAAGCAAGCCTGATGAGGAACAGTTGAAGGAATTGGGTATGTTTAGCCTGGAAAATATTTATGGGAAAAAAATATGGAAAAGTGGGATAGATATAAGATACATGTTCAAAATGGTACATTTATGAACATTTATTATATATATATATATATATATATATATATATATATATGACCCTAATTTTTTTATTTCAGTTAGAACGTGGTGCTGATAACAGCAAGATTGCAGGTTCGATCCCCGCATGGGGCAGCTGCATATTCCTGCCTTGCAGAGGGTTGGACTAGATGATCCTCCGGGTCCCTTCCAACTCTACAGCTCTATGATTCAACGACAGGATTTCCCAGTCTTTCAACAGGCATTCAGTAGAACCCTGGGGCAACACTGCAAGAACAGCTATTCTCTCCCAGGCAAATATTATCTCTGCTTTGCTCTTGATGCGGTTCAATGGATGCTGTCTCCGCACCATTTAACTTGGTTGGTTTTTGGTAATGCCTTCATTGTTAACATGAAACACAGACAATAAGGCATGAGCCTCACGTTACTTTTAAAAGCATCATTTGACCTGCTTAGAGTGGATTCACTCAAACAAGGAAGCAGCGTCTGTATGAAATTCAACCCATCAGGGAAGACCATAGCCCAGTAGGTGTATGCAGAAGGCCTCCGGTTTGCCATGGCTTTCTCCCATAGAAACCTGGGACGTGTACTTTGTTAAAGGTGCCAGGAACTATAGCATTTTGAGGGGTCTCCTAACAACTTCCAGCACCCTTAAGAAGCTGGGGTTCCCAGGATTATTTGGGGGGTGCCATTACTGTTAAAGTGGTATAAGAGTGCTTTAAATGTATGGTGCAGATGGGACCAAACATTGGGGAGAAGGGGGGATGAAGTTTCTGCCTGTGATGAACAACAGCTGATGGACTACAGCTCCCATCAACCCTGACCATTGGCCACACTGGCTGGGGCTGATGGGAGTTCCTGTCCAACAGTGTCTGCAGTTCCACAGGTTCCTCATACCTGCTGAATTCATATTCATGGAATTGTAGAGTTGGAAGGAACCCTAAGATCATCTTTCTACAGTTAAACCATGCTACATGATTGGGGTGTGCTAAGCTCATTGTGTGATGTCTACATGTGGCCTTTGTATATGTTAAGCCCAGTGTGCTTGAATTACTGAAGAAAAGGTGTGCAGGGGCGCGGTCCTTTAAGAAATCAATAGGATTTCTTAATAGAATCAATAGGCTGCATCAATAGGAGTATAGCATCTAGATCAAGGGAAGTAATAGTGCCACTGTATTCTGCTCTGGTCAGACCTCACCTGGAGTACTGTGTCCAGTTCTGGGCACCACAGTTCAAGAAGGACACTGACAAACTGGAACGTGTCCAGAGGAGGGCAACCAAAATGGTCAAAGGCCTGGAAACGATGCCTTATGAGGAACGGCTAAGGGAGCTGGGCATGTTTAGCCTGGAGAAGAGGAGGTTAAGGGGTGATATGATAGCCATGTTCAAATATATAAAAGGATGTCACATAGAGGAGGGAGAAAGGTTGTTTTCTGCTGCTCCAGAGAAGCGGACACGGAGCAATGGATCCAAACTACAAGAAAGAAGATTCCACCTAAACATTAGGAAGAACTTTCTGACAGTAAGAGCTGTTTGACAGTGGAATTTGCTGCCAAGGAGTGTGGTGGAGTCTCCTTCTTTGGAGGTCTTTAAGCAGAGGCTTGACAACCATATGTCAGGAGTGCTCTGATGGTGTTTCCTGCTTGGCAGGGGGTTGGACTCGATGGCCCTTGTGGTCTCTTCCAGCTCTATGATTCTATGAAATCCCAAGAACATGGAAATGTAGCCTACCAGCATCTTCCCAGGCTAGTAACTTTTGAGTGTTACTTGCAAGGCTGTATAAGGCCAGTCCTTATTCCTTTCTATGCTAAAACTCATAGGCTAGAGATCATGGGGTTTGGGTGCCAGTGAAAACAAACGACGGCACTGTCTGCCACATAATACAGTTTTAAACAAGGACTTCTGAGAGATTAAAATCTATCACTGTGCTCCGAAAGAGATACCGTTTCCATGTGACTGCCAATATTTCCTGTTCCTAGCAGAAGAGCATTTCCTGTTTCTAATATCAGCCCAATGCAGAAGGCCCAGCGATACACAAAAAATAAGCCTGGCATTTTGGAAAGAAAGACAAGGTTGGAATGTGTGTTGTTCCCTGTAGTACAGGAAAAAAGATGGTCAGTGTATTATTTTAATAGAACTGTTTCCATTATTCCAGAGGAGCTAATTCTAGCCATTAAACTGAGCTCTTGATGAGATTTATGAACCCTGGAATTATGCACGTAAACATCAACATTTCAGGCTTCCTTGAAAGCAAACAATTGTGTCATCATTGCGCAAGCAAATATGTGTAATTACGGAATCTGTGCTTCAGGAATTCTTGAGGAATTCATTCTTTGCAAATTCCTAGACGGACCAGCCTGATCTGCAGCTCCAGGACTAATGAGTGCACTACATTCCTCCAGATATCGTGACAGATATCTGCTCAAAAACTGTCCCCTTTTTTATTTTAAAAATCTGCATTTTGGGATAAACTACAGCTAGAAATGCATAACATGAGAGAAAATATATATTTGCAAGTGCATATTTTTGCGAGAAAATGTGTATCTAAATATAATTTCTGTGCTTTTTTATTTTTTAAAAATCGCAAATTAATGCAGAAACAGAATGACACAGACTTATGAATGAGCACGTGCAAAGCTGTTACAATCTGGAATCAGTTTTAGCCATCCATTGCTATGTATAATTAGAGTACAATATGTGCATTGAAAATTGCCTTCTGTCAGATCAGACTATGCTTCTCTTGCCAATTGCTGTCTATTTTGATTGGCAGAAGCATGCCAGAGCCTCAGGTGGGGGCCTTTCACATCCCTTTTATCTGATATCCTTTTAATAGCAAATACCAGGGAATGAATCTGGGACTTTGCACATTTAGCATAGTTACTCTGCCTCTGAGCTGCAAGTCTTCCTTCCTTCCTTCCTTCCTTCCTTCCTTCCTTCCTTCCTTCCTTCCTCCTTTTTCTTGTACCACTGCTGGCAAGATCTGGCAGGAGGAGCTGTACAGCAAAAGTGTCAATACTGATACAGTCATACCTCGGGTTACAGACACTTCAGGTTGCGTGTTTTCGGGTTTCGCACCACGCCAAACCCAGAAGTACCAGAACAGGTTACTTTCAGGTTTCGGCGCATGTGCAGAAGTACTATATCGTGCTTTGAGCATGTGCAGAAGGGCCGAATCACAACCCGCGTGTGTGCAGACGCGGAGCTGTGGGTTGCGAATGCTGCGGGTTGCCAACGTGCCTCCCGCATGGATCACGTTCGCAACCAGAGCGTCCACTGTAATGTACTAGGGAACGAACAGCACTTTTAACTGTGTGGGAGCTGTGTAGAGCAGTGGTTTTCAACCAGTGTGCCGTGGCACCCTGGGGTGCCTTGGATGATGGTCAGGGATGCCACGGGCAACCCTGGCCTCTGTCCCTGTTTCCTTCCCTCCCTCCTCTGATGCCCTCTCACATCTCTGCCTGCCAAAGTCTTGCACAGCTGTTTACTGCAGCAGCCCTGGCTACAAGCTCCCCAGGCAAATGGAGCCTCTGGGGCTGGCTAAGGGGTGCTGGCTACCAGGAGCTGAGGCGGGCCTCAGAGTAAGCAAGCAAGCAGACAAGGGAGCCCAGCCAGTCAGTCCACCATCCCTTGCTGTCAGGAACAGACAGACAAGTCCCAGGCCCCTGTGGGGCAGTGTGAGGAGGCACAGTTCTTTGGGGCTGGGAGGCGGGGTGGGAAGCTCAGAGACTAGGACTCTGAAGGAGAGGGGAGAGGAGAGGAGGCTGAGGGAACCCTCCACAAGGGAGGGTGTTTGAAAAAGGGTGAGGGGCTGCCAGCTCTGCAGGCAAGGGGTGACACAACTGGGTTCCTGAGCCCCACAGGAAGAACGTAGTTGGTCAAGGGAGCCGTGGACTCAAAAAGGTTGAAAACCTCTGGCGTAGAGACATCCAGTGTCGGAGGGAAGGAACCAAAGGAGCAGAGCCTCTCCTGGCATTGATAACGCAGGAGGGCTCAAACGCTTTAGGGGCCCTAGGGATGGAGTAGACATGTGATTCGGTTTGCATTTGAAGGCAAACATCCCTAATTCAAAACAAAACAAAATAATAAAATAAAATAAAATAATTCCTTCCAGTCGCACCTTAGAGACCAACTAAGTTAGTTACTGGTATGAGCTTTCGTTTGCATGCACACTTCTTCAGATACCTAATTCACAAATTCTGAAAGAAGATGCAAAACAAAACACAAAACACCCTTTGAAATTTGCCCCCTCTCAGAATTTTGCGGTGCAGTCCTCCAGCCAAGTAATGTGTACTAAGATGCATATACTAGTGTAAACTGTGCAAATAAATGCACATTTTAGTGAAAATAACATATCTGGTGCAAATATGCATTATATTTGGGGTAACTGCTTTGCAAAAAAATGTGTGACGTGGGCAAGATTGGATGGGGAAATGTTAGGAGAAATCTGTGCTAAAGTTAGCTGATGAATTTACATGAGGACTTCTTTTTAAAAAAAACCTCACAAACTGATGTGGAAATGGGAAGAATTGAATGTAAGGTGGAAAAATGAGAAACTGGGGGAGGGAAACACCTTAAATTGACAAATCAGCCCATCCCTAAGAGGTGTGCACAGGCAATTTGGGGGCTGGAGCATGCACCTCTACACAGTTTGAATAATCGTATATTTCTTTTAAAAATGCCCGAGCGGGGCTTTTGTAAGCCTGAGGGGAGGGGGCCTGGTCTGATAAAGTGTGCAAAACTCTGAGTTAGGGAAGGGAACTATAAATGCCTTAATATATGTGAATATATTATATGGCTATAATTTATTTGCCAAATGCTGTTTACTACTTTTTGTAAGCTATTTAGCTCTCAGGCAAGGCATGATATTAGGTATGGGTCTACTGTACCTTTTATGTTTGCTGTGGCATAGCTGTCAACGTTTCCCTTTTTTTAAGGGAAATTCCCTTATTCCGAATAGGATTCCTCACAAGAAAAGGGAAAGGTTGACAGCTATGTACTGTGGGAAAACCCACAAGGATTTACTTATTGTGCGTGATTGGCTGCAAACACGCTGTACATTTAAAGCTCCCCCCCCAAAAAAAGAAGAAGAATGGGAACTGTAGTTTAAGGGTGCTGGAAATTGCAACGCTGTGAGGGGGAAACTATGGCTCCCAGGATTCTTTGGGGCGATCGATGTGCCTTTAATGTGACTTAAGTGTATGGTGTGTGTGTTCAGCCTTTATTTGTTTCTAAAGAAAGAACTTCCTTCAGCTGTTGATTTGAAGGCTGGCAGCCGTCCTCTTCAGGGATTACTGGCCACACATAAGGGGATGTTTTGTGTTCCTGAGAGAGGCCTTGCCCTCCCATTGTTCCTTTCAGCCTCCTCACCTTGAGAATTCTGCTGAGCCTGATTCAGCAGAATCGCCCACTAATTCACATACCAGTCTGTCAGGTTCCACGGGAGAGGTCTCCTTCTCTACTGCTAGAAGCAAAGATCACAATAATGCAGGTGTGCCCAGTGACTGAGAGTTCAAATGTTGGCTGGTGAGGAAATGTTGTGATTCGGGGAGTATCTGGCTCTGAAGCTGCTGCCCCAATTCATACATTCAGTATTCACCATGCAAATGAGACTCATCACCATAGTCCAGGGGTGAGGAACCTTTTGTGGCCAGCAAGCCAGATCCTTATCTCCCCAACCAACCCCACGATGGGCCAAATTTGACATTACCTCGACACTTGGCATTACTATGACATCAGTGATGCTGCCCTTTGAAGCCCCGAATATTGGTTCTTCAAAGTGCAGCATGGGGCTGTTTGAAAGCCCTTTTGCAAGCAGCCTCGTGCGCTGTCCATACAGGCATCTGTACGGGCTGCCTCTCGCATGGCGGCCGTACGGGATGCTGTGCATGCGCACACCGTACGGGATGCTGCACATGTGCAGTCTGTAGGGACATCACACGTGTGTCACCGGGCCATTCGCCCCGCTCCTTGGCGTCCTGCCCCAGGTGCCGGAGAGGGTTCCTCTGCCACTGCCTGAGAGGTGCCAGAACTGAGTTCCGGCTGACAAAACAAGCCCTGATAAAACATTTAGAAACATTTAGGGCTGCCTTCAGATGTTTTCCAAAGGTTGTATAGTTGCTTATCTACTTGGATTGGGGATCACATAACTCCATAGCCTCCAACATTTCTCCGATGAAAATAGGGACGTCCTAAACAAAAGTGGGACATTCCAGGATCAAATCAGATACAGTGGTACCTCTGGTTATGTACTTAATTCGTTCTGGAGGTCTATTCTTAACCTGAAACTGTTCTTAACCTGAAGCACCACTTTAGCTAATGGGGCCTCCCGCTGCTGCCTTGCGATTTCTGTTCTCATCCTGAAACAAAGTTCTTAACCTGAGGTACTATTACCCGAGGTACCACTGTACTGGGGTGGCTTCTGTAAAACTGGGACTGTCCCTGGAAAATAGAGACACTTGGAGTGTCAGCAGAGGCAAATGTGAGCAGAGCAGTCAATGTGAAGGTACCATAGACATAGCAATCCAAAGTACTTAAGATAAAATCCAACTGTTTATTCCTCTGGAAAGAACCTACATTCCCCAAGCCTAGGAAAGAACAAGGAAGTCTACAAGAGCCAGGTGTTACAGGCCTTGCCACAGAGCAGGGAAAGCAGGGAGAATGTGTTAGCAAACGGTTGGCAGATGACAAAATGCACACAGCAAAGAATCATCTCCCCGGCTTGTGTTTTGATTTCTTTCGCTCTCGTCTCCTCCAAGAACTCAAGAGTAATTTCCAGTCATTGCAACTCCCTCCTGGCTGGGGTGGAGCTCTGGCTGTGCTCAACCAAGACGTCTCAGAGTGTAAATCATTCTCCTCTCCAAGCCTCTTTGCAGTGGCAAACTTCAGCTTCTGGAAGTAAGATGCCTTGCAGCCAGGAAGAGGCAAATGGCAGGCACAAAAATAGTAAGATGTCATGAAATAAAGACACCTTTATTTACGTTACCTAATCTGCTTGAATTGCAATGTTGAACTTGTTGCAGAATTGAAAGCCAGCATTGGGTGACGGCAGCTGAAAGACATGGAAATGCATGTACTGTATATGCTCAGTTACAGGTGTTGGTCTGCCGTAATTGAAACAAAATAAAAAAATTCCTTACAGTAGCACCTTAGAGACCAACTAAGTTTGTATCTGAAGAAGTGTGCATGCACACGAAAGCTCATACCGATAACAAACTTAGTTGGTCTCTAAGGTGCTACTGGGAGGAATTTTTAAATTTTGTATATGCCCCCAAATATTCTCTTTGGGGGCTTCTGCCAGCTCAGGCGTTGCCAAACTTCTCAAACTTTATGAGTGTATTAAAGGCAGGGAATGCGAACCAGGTCTCAGGTTAAACTTCTGAAATCTCCAGGTAGGGTTGGGAATGTTCCCGGTCTAAAATCCTGGAGAGCAGTTGCCAGTCAGTGCAGACAGTCAGAAGCAGCTTGTCATGTTCATCTTAGGGGAGTCAATGTTTTTTCAGGCCTGCTCCAAAGTGAAGTCGGAGACCACTAGCCCTGGGTGAGAACAAGCCCCAAAGCCACATTTATGCCAACAGGGCTTCTGCTAGAAGCCCAGAAGATACTATGAGCCACCTGCTGCGAAGTTGAAATTACATCAAGCCACCTTCACAGCCTGTCAGTAAGGAGGTAATAAAACACCCACTGTCTGCATTTCCTTGTTCTTTTGACAACAGAACAGCTTCTGTGAAATATTATTCACCTGCGGCTGAAAAAGCTCCCAGCAGTGGAATTCCAACAGGCCCACAAAGCTTGCATTTCTGGCATTTCTTGATTTTTTTCATTTCTAAAAGCAGGTTGTACAAGTTTTTTTTAAAGAACACTTTCACTGCGGAAAAACAGGAAAGCATCAGGGAAACGGCCCTGTCCTGTTATTTATGGACTCGCCTTTCCCCCGGACTGTGCTTTAGCCCAACACCTGTTTGAGCGGCATTCATGAGATGGGAACAACTAGGAGTGTTGTCAGCGTAGAGTTAAGCTGCATGGAGTTCAATTTGTCCCAGGGCACAGGCTCCAAAGAATCTGTTCTCAGCACTAGGACTTCGCCCTGGGGTGTGTGAAGTGCTGAAAAAGACGAGCACCTCTGAGAGTAAAATGAATTGATAGTACCCGACCACAAGCAAACTCAATCTCCCTGAGATGCTAGTTTGCAGCTATGCGTTATTCTATTTTCTACAGAGGGAATCATTTATATTTGGAAAGAGTTGCAGCCTGACAGCAACATGCTGAATGCACAAAAAGTCTCAGGCTCAATCCCTGGTGAAGACTCTGAATCTCAGCGTTGTGGGTTCGAGTCCTGCCTTGGGCCAAAGATTCCTGCCTGGCAGGGGGTTGGACTAGATGATCCGTGAGGTCCCTTCCAACTCAACCATTGTAGGGGCTGGCATCGCCCCGGGCGCAATCAAGGAACACACTCCTCCGCTGCCTTTAAATGCTTCTCCCTATTTTTTCTTTTGCTTCTCTATACCATGAATCCTTGGTGCTTTTCTAAAGAAAAGAGAGGGAGGAAGGCTTTTTAAAATGCCATTATCCAAGCTGACCTCAAAGCCAGGAGCCCTCCAAGGTCAAAATGCTGACAAAACACAGTCCTGATAAAAGCCCTGTCCTCAGGAGCATTGTACATGCTGCAAACCTTTGGGAGGGGACAGAGGTTAATTTGTGAATAGAGGTTAGTGAGAAAACTGGGGACCAAGCAGCTAATGTCAACAAGGAGCTGTTGGTTTTTCCTGTGGATGAGACAATGCCTTTGGAAAGTTTTCTTCCAAAAACCGAAACTACAGTTAAAAACTGATCTCATGTTGCAGAATGTGTATCTAACGGGGAGTGATTCCAGATGCAGAAATTGCTTAATCATGGTTTCTTAGATTTCACCGAATTAGGTCCTCGATCAGACATAGCCAGATGCTTTTTCTTTCTTTCTCGGAACTAGCAAACTTTTATTGTTTTCCTTGGATGTAGGATGTTTAAAAGTAATATTTTCTGTATGCTGTAAAATGGTTTTAAGAACGTATGAATTCCGTGGCAGAATGACAACAAAGTCCATATAGCCCAATATTGGCTGATGTGAATTATAGGCCAAAACATTGCATTATAGAATTGTAGAGTTGGAAGGGACCCTAAGGGTCATCTAGTCCAACCCCTTGCAATGCAGGAATCTCAGCTGAAGCATCCATGACAGATGGCCATCCTTCTAGAAGGGAAGGTTGCAATAAAGCAGTAAATTTGCTTCCTTTGAATACTCTACATCAGAGGTAGCAACGAGCTGCCCTTCAGATGCTACAGGACCAAATGTCACACCAACCTTGACGGCTGGTCAATCCAGCAGAGGCTGATGGCAGTTCGAGTCCCACAGCACTTGGTTATCTCATGATATTGTAGAGTGGGAAAAGGTTCAGAAAAAGGCAAGCCAACATGACCAAGCGGGTGGAGCAACTTGTCTACGAGGAAAGGTTGCAGTTTTTGGAACTTTCTGGTTTCGAGAAAAGGCAAGCGAGAAGGGGGCATGATAGACTTTGTAAAATCATTCATGACATGGACAAAGAGGATCGAGGAAGGATTTTCTCCGTCTCTCATAACACTTGAAGATTCAAATGTTAGAAGATTTGAGACAGATGAAAGAACTTCTTCATGCAGTGTGGAACTGAACTGTGGAACTCACTTCCGCAAGAGGCAGTCGTGGTGGTCATCAACACAAATGGCCCTAAAAGAGGACTGGACTGATTCATGGAGAATAAGACTGTCAATGGCTATTAGCCGTGATGACTGTGCTGTGCCTCCAGGATTGGAGTCAACAAAGCTTCTTCTTTTTTATAATAATATTTTATTGATTTTCCACATTTTTAACATCCTCACAATATTCATTTTTCGTCTCTACTTTTTAGGTTCTTTTGAACCTTTGAACTTCCCTCCTGCCCCTTCATGGGTTCTTTCTTTATCCCATAATTAATGGCATCTTTTACGTTTTCTAAATCATTATGTCAATCATAAGTAGAATATAGTAGAATTTCACATTACAAGTATCTTCACATTCCTGCGAGTGTCTTTAAATTTTTACAGTGATCTTTTAAATATAAGTACAAATCTGTTCCAGTCCTTTTCAAATTCTTGGTCTTCCTGGTTTCGGACCTTTCCCGTTAGTTTCACCATCTCCGCCTGGTCCATCAGTTTTGCTTGCCACTCCTCTTTTGTTGGCACTTCATCTTGCTTCCATTTCTGGGCTAGTAATACTCAGGAGGCAGCAAAGCTTCTGAAATCACAAGAGGAAAGAGCGCTCTTGTGCTCAGATTCTGCTTCAGGAAAGCTCTGGCAGGCTTCCAGAGAACGTTGAGATTCCTGAGCACAGAATTTGACAGCCACGTTTCTCCTAGGTTCTCGAATTATTATAAATAAACCCCTCTTTACCTCTTTTTAAAAATCATAATTTAGTGGGCTGTCCCTTTCTTTTAAGGGACGCGGGTGGTGCTGTGGTCTAAACCACAGAGCCTAGGACTTGCCGATCAAAAGGTCGGCGGTTCGAATCCCCGCGACAGGGTGAGCTTCTGTTGCTCGGTCCCTGATCCTGCCAACCTAGCAGTTTGAGAGCACATCAAAGTGCAAGTAGATAATTAGGTACCACTCCGGCGGGAAGGTAAACGCCGTTTCTGTGCGCTGCTCTGGTTCGCCAGAAGCTGCTTAGTCATGCTGGCCACATGACCCTCATTTCCCCTGATGAGCTGTACGCCGGCTCCCTCGGCCAATAAAGCGAGATGAGCACCGCAACCCCAGAGTTGTCTGTGACTGGACCTAATGGTCAGGGGTCCCTTTACCTTTACCCTTTCTTTTGGTCATAAAAAAAAATAATAAATGTTCTCCTCTGTTTCTGCATTCTTCTCCTTTCTTTTTTAATGCTCATAAAGATTTGGTGCCCCAAAGGGTGTTTCCTTTCCCAGGCCTCCTTATATTGTTTCCTCGGTTCCCATTTTTTCAGCCCTCGGAGTCACAATGTTGCTCATAAACATGCTTTCGGCTGATGGATTCATGTGTGGTTCTCTATAGCAACAAACAAAACCGTGAGTCAGAAACTGGCATAGAGCTATAAACACGTTGTCCGTCCCCACCCCCCTCCCCAGACATTGCCCAGCGTTTTCTTAATTTCTGTGGCATGCTGCTGAGTCCTGCTGTAGAAAATGAAGTTGCCCCTGATATCTACTCTGAGTTCCTAACAGAAGTACACCCCTTTTTATCGGCCCTCCATCCCCAAGTGGAGGGGGAGGGGGAAGCTGAGCCTGCCGAATTTCATTCTGTCATGCAATTGTTAAAGTTCTCCAGAGCCCCCCATCAGAAAATTTGCAGACACCATGTCAGCAACATTTTAATTTTGTGTTGCACTTGAATGACTGAAAAACAGGTTCAGTTCTTCTTCCTCACCCCATCCCACCTCCTGCCCCCAACTCCTGGAAATTAGGAACAGAGGAGCCAGATGCAAAAGGGAACAGGATTCCTGCACCTTTAATAATGTACTTGCATGGCATCCAGCCAGCCTAGGTAGGAAATTCACATAGGTACCTCCGGCTAGCCACTGGCCTGGTCCAGATGCAAAGTTCTAGATCCAACAGCTCACATGTTAGAGCAGATCCTCCAAGTGTCCCTATTTTCCAGGGACATCCCTGATTTAAAGAAGCCACCCCACTTTCTGATTTGATCCCAAAATGTCCCACTTTTCCTTAGGATGTCCCTATTTTCACTGGAGAAACGTTGGAGGGTATGGAGTTATCCGACCCCCAAGCCATCTGAAGGCAATCCTGTATAGGAAAGGGTTTTGGTTTTTTTAAAAAAAAAGTTTAATTTTTTTATGTTTTTATATATCGTATTTTTCGCTCTATAGGACGCACAAGACCATAGGAGGGGGAGAACAGGGGGAAAAAAACTCTCCCCCTCTCTGCTCAGCGCCCCTTCAGCGAAGTGGCAGGAGAAACGGAGCCCCTTCCATTTCTCCTCCTGCTTTGCTGAAGGAGCGCTGCGCAGAGAGGGAAAACTGTGCAGCGCCTCTCCAGCGAAGCGAAGCCTGGAGAGCAAGAGGGAGCGGTGTGCACCGAGCCCTCTCGCTCTCCAGGCTTCAGGCGGCTATCAGCAAGCCTTTGGAGTGCAGCGAGAAAGCAATGTGAAGCCTCCGGAGCGCGGGGGGAGCTCTCCCTCTGCGCTTCGGAGGCTTCGCGTTGCTATCGCTGAAGCCAAGGAGCCTGCATTCGCCCCATTAGACGCACACACATTTCCCCTTAATTTTTGAAGGGGAAACAGTGCCTCTTATAGAGCAAAAAATACGGTATGTCAGAAGCTGCCCAGAGTGGCTGGGGCAACCCAGTAAGATATGTGGGGTATAAATAGTAAAATTATCATTATGGAATGGGACATCCCTATTTTCACTGGAGAAATGTTGGAGGGTATGTTAGAGAAGGAACAAAATCAGGCTTCAAGAGCTCTATCTTTTCCCCTTTCCTGTGCCCGCAGCAAAACCACAGTTTTGTGGTTTGGATGTTGCGAGGAAAGCATGATTTAATAGGTAGCAACTCAATGTTTGGCAGATAGAGATCTCTGTAGTAGCAATTTATCTCTGGAACTCTCTGCCACAAGGAAGTGCATGTGGTCATCATACTTCCTTCACTGGCAAAGAACCCCATGCAAAATGACTGCTGCCTGTAAATAGTTTTAATTGGATTTTGGATAAATGTGCAATTAATTGTGGCTGTTTTGAATTTTATTGTGTAATTATCTTCCTTAGTGTGTCAGGCAAACCACTATTCTGAGTCATGCTTTTTTAAAGAGCAGGGTAGGGGGCATTGGGGATGAATATATGCAACCAAGGGGGCAGGGGCTCCAAAAAGTTCAGAAACCACTGGTCTTGGGCAAATGTTAAATGTGTTTTCATCACTGATGAGATTATATCTCACAATCCCTAAATGTTCTTCTTGGTCACTTGAATATGATTAGTTCACTCTGGGCAACATGACTGACTGTTGTTGAACATTTCTGGAACATAAAGAAGGTTTTTTGTTTGTTTGTTTTCCTGCATCACATGCTTAAGCAAAAGCACTTCTGGCCCAGCTTGCTTAGGAACATGCCTCGGAAAATGTCAAAACTCGCTTTCAGACATTCTGCCAATGTTTTGTGTAAATACAGTAGCCAAAACTCAGAATTCAATTGCAGACTATGAATGAGATTCATAAACTAAAATAAGAGCATGTGAAGAGCTCTGCTGGATCAGGCCATGGTCCCATCTAATCCAGAAGCATCTTCTTCATCATTTTTTATATTTCATTTATGATTTTAAGTTTTATACATTTCAATAATTTTATAATCATTTTAACATTTCAAAACTCGACTTCCTTCCCCCTCTTTCTGCGGTTCCTTAAATTTATTTTTAATTTTTTCTGCATATCCAAATGAGCTTAATTTGCTCATTTATTCATCTTCTTTAAATATATACTCTTATAAAACTGCAGGTTATTACAATAATCCTGCCAATGTTCTTATCTGTTTACAGTTTGTTTGTAAATAGTCTATAAACCATTTCCATTCTTTTATAAAAAGTTTGTTATCTTGATTTCTTATTTTTGGGGTAAGTTTCACCATTTCTGCATATCCCATAAGTTTTTGTAACCATTCTTCTTTTGCTGGGACTTCTTGTTTCCCTTTTGGGGCAAGTAACATTCTTGCTGCTGTAGTTGCATATATGAATAAATTTCTATACTGTTTGGGTAGTTCTGTCCCTATAATTCCCAAAAGGAAAGCTTCTGGGTTGTTGTTGTTTTTTTACAAACTTTATTTTTTAAACATCTTTTTCAATTCATTATATACCATTTCCCAGTAAGCTTTAACCTTAGTACAAGACCACCACATGTGATAAAAAGAACCTTCTTTCTCTTTACATTTCCAACACTTGTTTGGTTTTATACATTTTTGCCAATTTATTCAGTGTTAGGTACCATCGATATATCATTTTCATATAATTTTCTCTTAGACCGTAGCATGCTGTAAATTTTATATCCATATTCCACAATCTTTCCCATGCCTCCATATCTATATTATGGCCAATATCTATTGTCCAGTGTATCATTGAGGATTTTACTTGCTCATCCTTTGTCTCCCATTCCAATAATATCTTATACATTTGAGACAACAATTTTACATTACATTCCAACAGGTCTCTCCCCAGTTGTGATATTTGTTCCCCCAACATCCTCTTCTTACAGTGGCCAGCCAGATGCAGCCAGATGCCTGCGGGAAGCCCACATTTAGGGCCTGAGGGCAACAGCACTCTGCCCACCTGCAATTCCCAATGGTTACAAGTTTTAAATTCACCGTCTCGTTCTATTTGTTGCTCACTCTCACTCTTGCTCTCTCCGTTTCTCTCTCTTGTTGGGCACCCAAATGCCAACTCTTACAATACAAGAATACAGTGGTACCTTGGTTTACAAACTTAATCCATTTTGGAACTCCGTTCTTAAACCAAAGCATTCTTAAACCAAGGCATGCTTTCCCATAGCTGCGGGGGAACACACTCAACAGGAAGCGGAATATGTTCTGTTTCCAAGGCAAAGTTCACGAACCAAAACACCTACTTCCAGGTTTGCAGCATTCTTAATCCAAGTTGTTCATAAACTAAGCTGTTCTTAAACCAAGGTACCACTGTATTTAAAAGCTATTGGCTTCCCTCATTCAGAGTAAACACTACTGCAGGGGTCAGCAACCTAAGGCCCATGGGCCACAAGTGGCCCATGGGGTTCGTTTAACCAGCCCCCGAGCCGCCCCCGAACTGAGCCGCCCGCTCAGCGAGTCCCCGCATGCTGTGCTAAACCAACACAGCACAGTGCGGGGACTCGCTTCCACGATGCCAAAAATCGTGTCTGCGCAGACGCAGATGCCGGAAATTGCGGGCGGGCACACTCACACACACACATGATCCAGCCCACGGAGGTATCTCCACTGGAGTGAACCAGCCCAGGCAAGGTAAACCTTGCCGATCCCTGCACTACTGAGCTAAATAGTAAATGCCCTGCAACATTCTTGGGACGCTCCTTTTTCGATCTCGTGTGTACAAGAGTTCCGGATCAAAAGACGCTCATCTTCAGACTCTCGTGAGAGTGCCAGTCCAGAAAAGGAGCATCTTCTGATCCAGCTCTCTGGTCCAGCAGACTTGCACCATACCGAGCACAGGGATGAGAAATGGGACATTCCGGGATCCCATCAAAATTGCCTCACGGGTTCCAGGATGCCCCACTTAAAACGGCTCAGTTCAGGCACATAGAGCCAGTGTGGTGTAGTGGTTAAGAGTTGGGGACTCGCAATCTGGGGAACCGGGTTTGCGTCTCCGCTCCTCCACATGCAGCTGCTGGGTGACCTTGGGCCAGTCACACTTCTCTGAAGTCTCTCAGCCCCACTCACCTCACAGAGTGTTTGTTTGTAGGGGAGGAAGGGAAAAGGAGAATGTTAGCCGCTTTGAGACTCCTTCGGGTAGTGATAAAGTGGGATATCAAATCCAAATCCAAACTCTTAAACCGGCTTCCTGTGCTCCAGTTAAAAACAGCAGCTTGGGAAAGCAAGCTGAACATCCTGGGCAAATAGAAAGGTCTTCACCTGTTGCTGAAAGGATAGCAAACGTGATGCCAGGCGAATTTCCTTGAGAAGGGCATTCCACGTGTGGAGCAACACAGACGAAAACACCTACTTCAGAAGTTGAGGAGGCTCAAACAAAGGCCTCTGATAATACTATTGAGGCAGGGTCAGTGGAGAGAAAATAACCTTCTAGCCACCTGGTTCCCAAACTATTTATTTTGCTAACGAGGCTTCCTCCACAACATTCAGACATGGGCCACATCCACACCACACATTTAAAGCACTGTACCACTTCAAACAATCATGGCTTCCCCCCAATAATTCTGACAGGTGTTTGTTTGTCAAGGGTGCAGAGAATTGTTAGAAGACTCCATCTCCCAGAATGCTTTGGGGAAAGCCATGGTTGTTTAAAGTAGCATCACAGGTGCTTTAAATGTATGATGTGAACATGGCCCTACATACACAGCCCTGAAGTAGTTCTAGGATGCAAACTTCTTGACTGGCACCTGCTTCTGTATCTTTAAGGTAAAGGTAAAGGGACCCCTGACCATTAGGTCCAGTCGTGGGCGACTCTGGGGTTGCGGCGCTCATCTCGCTTTATTGACCGAGGGAGCCGGCGTACAGCTCCCAGGTCATGTGGTCAGCATGACTAAGCCGCTTCTGGCAAACCAGAGCAGCACACGGAAACACTGTTTACCTTCCCGCCGGAGCGGTACCTATTTATCTACTTGCACTTTGACGTGCTTTCGAAGTGCTAGGTTGGCAGGAGCAGGGACTGAGCAACAGGAGCTCACCCCGTCATGGGGATTTGAACCGCCGACCTTCTGATCGTCAAGTCTTAGGCACTGTGGTTTAACCCACAGCGCCACCCAGCAGCACCTAAATCAGCAGGCCATGAGGGATGCAGCTGGAAGCACCTCTCCATGCAGTACAAAGCTTCCTCTTTCAATTTCTGCAAGTCACAAGGCTAGGCCAAGGTGATTTTTTTCAGGTCAGCTTGCAGCCCCATCTGCTCATGAGCAATTGCAAAGTGTGCTTCTGTCAGCAGTGAGTCACTACAGAGAACACACACACTGCATCAGAGAGAAAGTTTTCCAGACAAATAGGACTTTTATTTCTATTCAAGAACAGATTTGAACTCTGGTAGCTCCTTTTCTCTATAAATTAAAGGGCTGATTCTACCAATTGTCTAAACTCATGATTCCCATAAATACCTTGTCTCCAAGCTTCCTTATTAAATGCCTGGCTCTCATTGCCAAGCAAGTGTTAGGGTTTTCGTTTTGTTTTTTTGCAAGCAGTCATGCCATTTATGGTGATTTTTACACAGAGGCTAGATGTTTCTTCTCTAGAAACATCACCAATAAAACCAGCAGACTTGTGACAACTTCTAAACTTACAGAAGTATATAACTCCCCCAACCGCCTGATTTCTCTGATCTTGTCAGGGTTCCTCTCAGCGTGTTGGTTGGTCTCAAATTGTTGGTCTGGTCTAAAATAAAAGGCACCTCTTTGGGACAGGGAGGAATGGACGTGGGAGGGAGACCAAAGCCATAAGCTTTCTTTCTTTTCTTTTCTTTTTTGGAGTTTGCAAAGGATTTTTTTTAAATTTTTATTTTTTTCAATGCAGAATCATAACAAAAATTACAAACATTGAATCCAAAATAATACTATACAAAAAAAAACCCCCGAATATACAAAAAAAACAGAAAAGAAAACGGGAAAGGAAACAAAGGAAACAAAACAAAACAAAACAAAAACGAAAAAGCACACATCTACAGAAAAAAAACATATCATTACGTACATAAACACATATTGACTTCCTTCCTTTGTTCTAAGACCTCAAAAAATTTACTATTACTATATTGTTGTGTCTAATTAGATTACTTCCACCTTTGTACTTTGTTCCATGAAAATCTTGTGCCATAATAAAGTTTGTTGCATCTTTAAGGTGCCAAAATACAGTTGAATGTGCAAAAATGCACAGAGCTATAATTTCCAGAGTGCTTTAACAATCCGTACTCCTTCTCAGGGAACTCTGAGAATTGTAGCTTTGTGAAGGGAATGTTGTTGTTGTTTAGTCGTTTAGTCATGTCCGACTCCTTGTGACCCCATGGATCAGTGTACGCCAGGCACTCCTGTCTTCCACTGCCTCCCGCAGTTTGGTCAGACTCATGCTGGTAGCTTCGAGAACACTATCCAACCATCTCGTCCTCTGTCGTCCCCTTTTCCTTGTGCCCTCAATCTTTCCCAACATCAGGGTTTTTTCCAGGGAGTCTTCTCTTCTCACGAGGTGGCCAAAGTATTGGAGCCTCAGCTTCAGGATCTGTCCTTCCAGTGAGCACTCAGGGCTGATTTCCTTAAGAATGGAGAGGTTTGATCTTCTTGCAGTCCATGGGACTCGCAAGAGTTTTCTTGGCAGGGATACTGGAGTAGCTTGCTGGTTCCTGCTCCTGGTGGATCACGTTAGGTCAAAACTCTCCACTATGACCTGTCCATCTTGGGTGCCCTGCTCGGCATAGTTCATAGTTTCTTGAGTTATTCAAGCCCCTTTGCCACGGCAAGGCAGTGATCCATGAAGGCGGTGAAGGGAATAGGGGTCTCCTAACAACGCTCAGAGACTACAATTCCCAGGATTCTTTGGGGGAGGGCCTGAATGGTTAAAGAGGCATGATACTGCTTTAAATGTGCTGTGGCAGATGGGACCTTTGAGTGTGTTTACCCAGCTGTCCTTGAGCTGTAACAGTGTCTCTTGCTTGGATGAAGAGGGTGTGCACCTAGAAACCGCTGGCTTCCGTGTAGCTGGAATGTGGCCTCTTGCACAAGGGTAGCCCATTGGTTGCATCACACATTTTTACCTCTGGGAATTCCCACTGTGTTTTGGCCATGCTCACCATTCACATGTGAGCGCCCCTGAAGCTTGCACCCAAGGAGATACTTTAGTCAGGCAGGAAAAGGCCCCACCTCCACCCCTGTACTAGACTCTAGCCGAAACAGAAGCATGAGGGCTGTCTTAAAGCGCTTCTCAAAAGTGCTGTTTGAAACAGCCACACACATCTTTCAAGTAAAGCAGAAAGGGGCAGATGCTTCAAACAGCACTTTTGCAAAAGGCTTTAAACTGCACATTTGGCAGGTGTGCACATCCCTGTCCACTTTTCAATCCTGTGATGACATAATGATGTCATGTGATTGGCAGGTTGTTAAATATGGTCCACGGGGTTCGTCCCGAAACAGTAAGGCTCCACGCACACCCATGCTAAAGGATAAGGAATAAAATGATCAACCACATCTAACTGGCATATTTATTAGTCAGCAAACTCTTGTTTGGCCTTCAGAGATGGAATACATTGGCACAGAAATGATGATTCAACAGAACACCCATGAGTCATTTAAAAAGCACTTTTTTTTAGTGAGGATTTCATTTGACCAAGTGTGATATCAGTTCCCTCATGGGACAAATCCAGTCATAAGTAATTGTTTGACATTTCCCTGTTAACAATGGACACAAGTGTGCAGCTAATACATTGGGAATGTGGCAGGATGGAAAGAGGCGAAGCAAATTCTGAATAACAAATTACCAGCAACAGTTGCAAAGCTTCTAGAACAGGAGTAGGGAGTATTTTTGTAGCCTGGGGTCCACATTCCCCTCTTTTTGTGGGGCCAGAGGCAAAAGTTTGTGGAACAATGGATGTGACTGTATCCCTTGTACAATAGACTGTGATTCAGCCACACAAAATTCAGAGGTTTCTACTCACATACACACTTCTCCATCCCCAACCCAAGCGTTATCATTGCTCAAAGACAAATTCTAGTAAAATGTTTGAGAGGGCATGGATTAGGGCCAGTGAAGAGATGTGGCCTGGAAATAGGTGTGGCTGTGTGAGAGTCCCAATGGCCAGATAGAGAGCATGGAAGATCACATTTGGTTCTGGGATTGAGGTTCCACACCCCTGTTCCTTGGGATACCTATACAGTGGTATCTCGGGTTACATACGCTTCAGGTTACAGACTCCGCTAACCCAAAAATAGTGCTTCAGGTTAAGAACTTTGCTTCAGGATGAGAACAGAAATTGTGCTCCGGCAGCGTGACGGCAGCAGGAGGCCCCATTAGCTAAAGTGGTGCTTCAGGTTAAGAACAGTTTCAGGTTAAGAACGGACCTCCGGAACGAATTAAGTACTTAACCTGAGGTACCACTGTATAGCAAAATGTGATCTATACAGGATGGGGTATCTATACAGGAGGGTACCTTGACCCTCCAGATGTTTCTGGACTACCCCCTCAATGGTTGGCCATGATGGGAGTCTCATCTCAGTAACATCTGGAAAGCCAAATGTTCCCCACACCTGGAGTATGGCGACTGAGCCTCCAAAGTCAAGCTGATTTTCACTTTTGGTGAAATCGGGCAACAGCTAAGGGATGCACAGAAGCCCCTCTGTGAAACTTTACTTGTCTTGCCAAAGCTCATTTGGGTACCCATTAAATTGCTTATGGCACAATCCTAGAGCTATCCACTCACAAGTAAGCCCTGTTGAGTTTATTGGAACTTTCCCCCAGGTAGGTAGGTAGGAAGGCAAGCAAGCATAAGATTGCAGCCTTAGATGTTTCATCCAGGTTCCACGCACATGTCTAAACATCGTTGAGATTGGGAGACCAATTGTGGCCCCACCTCGATTTAACACAATTAGAAGTTGCCATATACCTGCCAATGGGAGGGGAAGGAGAAACAAACCGGTGCTGCTTCCCCATCACCACCACCCCACCCCACCCCCGTCTTCCACAAATGGGGAGTGGAAGTGACCTGTGACCCAGCAGATGTTTCCGTACTGCAGTTCCAACCATCCTTGACCATTAGCTATACTGGCCAAGGCTGATGGAATTTTGAGCCCAGAACATCTAAAGGGCCATAGACTTCTGACTTATAATACAGAACATCAATTTCCCCCCATTTTAATCGTATTTATGTATTTTTATTAAATTTGTATACCGCTCTTCTTCCAAAGATCCCAGGGAGGTTCATAGCATAAAAATAATACAAAATAAAAACACAAAGGACATAATAAAAACAAGAACAAAACAAACCCATTACTACACCATCCCTTCCATGAACACATTTTAAAGGACATAGTCTGTTAATCCGCCAAAGGTCTGGTTGAAGGGGAATGTTTTTGTCTGGCTCCTAAAGATGTATCATGAAGGCACCAGACAAGCCTCCTTGGGGAGAGCATGCCACAAATGGGGAGCCACTGCAAAAAAAACTCGTTCTTATATTGTCACCATCTGGACCTGTCATGGAGGAAGGACACAGAAGGGCCTGAGGTTATGATTGATGGGGAGAGGTGGTCATTGAAGTAGCTGCCAGACTATAAAATGCTTTTATTATGGTTTAGCATAAGCTGAATCACATGTTCTAAATGGTGTCTCTTGAACACTGTAGTTTCAGAAAGCAAGTCCATTGTGGTTTGCTTTGGTAACTGAAGATCTAAGAGCTCATGCAAATGTTGCGTTTTGTGCTATTTTAATATAGCATTAGGTTGCTACTTCCATTTGTAACTGGAGCTGAAGACCCTGAACTCTGGGGAAAGCAGAAGATATTAAAATAAATTGATGTTGATGACATCAAGTGAGAAAACTATTTTTGTGTTCTTCGTACCACAGAGACAGCACATTTAGCAGACAGAGAGCCAAAGATTGCTCATCCCAGATGATGCACTTGGGGAAAAGAAAGCAATTATATACATTCATACATCTCGCTCGCCATTCAGTTCTGCAAAGTGGCCCTGCAGATGTTGTTGGACTCCAGTTCCCATCAACCCCAGAAAACATTGTAAATTGTCAGAGATTATAGGATTTGTAGTCCAAAATAAAAAATCTGGAGGGCTACAGGTTGCCCAACTCCAATCTAAATAAGAGATAACATTTAAATACTGCATATACACATGTCCCCTTTTGTCTTCTCTCTGTCTCTCTGTGTGTGTGGGTGGGTGGGTGTGCGTGTGTGATAGTCTTATGATATTTAAATGTTCTTCTGATCTGTCTTAACGCCTACAGACTTCTTTCAAAACTATTCCCTTGTTTTGAAAGCAGTCCAGTGGCTACTGGAAATAGTTACTACCACAAATTCCATCAATGCCTCTCAGAAGGAGGTTGACACAAAGCATCAATTGTCAGAGATTTATGTAAGGAGTGAAAACTCTGGAAATGTAGGCTGCGGTGAAAAGTGACTAACCAGAGTGAGAGTTTTTACGTGTAATTCTGTATATAGGAAAAGAAACGAGATTTGCTCAATGTGCGGTTCGTTCGTTCGTTCGTTCGTTCGTTCGTTCGTTCTGATTTCCGGAAGCCTGTTTTTGAGCCCCTTGTGGTGTGAGGATGCTTAGTCACAGAACAGCACAGCTGATAGAGAAAACCAATTCATATTCAGTCCTGCAAAGCCACTCACCAGGAAGAAAATGCCACAGATTCATCCATACCGTTCATTTCATTGTAAGATTCCCAGCTCTCTGTTGACCATATTACTTTCTCCTCCAAATCACTGCCTTCCCACATTTGCCCCTCTCTCAATCCATATTTTCTCATACCCTGTCCTTTTTATAGTATCTCTAGTATGAAAAAATCCAGAGGTCAGGAAGCTTACTATCCACGTTAAACAACAGTATGGCTGGGCCCTGAGTAGATAGCCCACGTGATGTTTCATCAATAGCTCAAATCCGTGCCATTTGTGATCCAGCCAGAGCACACCAGCCTTGTATCTTGAGCTCCGGTGCAGACAGGGAACCGTTCTGGGCAACGTCCCAGGGGCCACATGCTGCTGGTGGAAGGGGCCAGAGGGAAAAGTGGGGCTGAGCAACAAATGTGACTTTCACCTTTGGACAGCAGGCTAGTTTCTTCTTCACTCACATGCCTCTCTGACCTTCATCCCGGCAAGCAAAAAGCATCATCAGAGATCAAGGTCCTATAGTAGTACGGCTAAATCGCTCAAGGAGGGTTCAAAGCAGGGCTGTGGCTAGGAACAGATAGAGAGACATGTGGACCTAACCTTCCCCATCCCTGTCTTGCATAAAGGTAAAGGGACCCCTGATCATTAGGTTCCGTCGTGGTCGACTCTGGGGTTGCAGTACTCATCTCGCTTTATTGGCCGAGGAAGCCGGTGTACAGCTTCCGGGTCATGTGGCCAGCATGACTAAGCCACTTCTGGCGAACCAGAGCAGCGCACGGAAATGCCGTTTACCTTCCTGCTGGAGCGGTACCTATTTATCTACTTGCACTTTGACGTGCTTTCAAACTGCTAGGTGGCAGGAGCAGGGACCGAGCAACGGGAGCTCACCCCGTCGCAGGGATTCAAACCGCCGACCTTCTGATTGGCAAGCCCTAGGCTCTGTGGTTTAACTCACAGTGCCACCCGTGTCAAATCTCCTGATTTTGCAGTCCCAGGGAAACAGCAAAGAAGTTCAACATGTCCACGCTGGAGAGCTGCATTCCCCGAGGTGTGTAGGCTTGCTTCAGTCAGTGGTTCTCAGAGAGCAAGTCAAGAGAACCCTGAATGGGCAGTGCCTTCCATTTGTTTTCTCACTTTCCAACAAGTCTTCCAACAAGTCACTTTCCAACCTTGAGTCTTCCAGAATGCTGCAACCTAAACCATTGGTACAGTACAGGAAGCTGTATGTGCCATCGTTCCTTGCGTTGACTGTTTGTCGGCAAGAAGTCATTTGTTTCAGCCAACCTATCAGGAGCACATATAAACTAGTTACATAGATTTGTTTTTATTTTGTTAAATTTATTTGTATGTCATTGATAATTGTTTTATGTCATTTTATGTAGATAGATAATTTATTATGGTCAAAGGCCAGCTCACATAACATAACACAATAAAAACTGTGTTCATAAAGATAAAATACACAATCAGAGCAGATTGCAGCAATAGCTCATGAGTTAAAATTGAGATATATACATACACCCATACAACTGAGATTTGGGCTACTGTGAAAAATTGACCCTGAGGTGCCCCAAAGGGCAACTTCAGCATTTCCCTAGTAAGCTATTTTATTCTAGAGGATGATCTGTGCCTACAAATTTGGGCGCAGAATCTGGCTACCAGCCAGGTTGTCTTATGATCTTTGCCTAAGAGGAGAGAATTAAGTTTAGACTTGTCTGAAATATTGGTGAACCTCTTCAGCAAAGGATCAATGGTGTCTCTACGAATCTCAACGCAAAAAGGGCATCTAAAAATATATATGTTATATCATTTTATGTACAACAGTTAGGGGTTTTTAAATTAAGTTTTTAATGAATTTTTTACAAAAACAACAAATTGACATAACCCTCTAAATTCTCCCAGGCTTTGCACTTCAGAGAAATCCTTATCTGTGGACCCGAATGACTCTGTTTGCTTTGAGATGTAAATCCCTGGAACTGGATTTAAAGTGAGCTCTTCCAGATGGGATGGTCTGTCATTTTTCTCCTCTGTTCTCACTTGACGCTGCCCAGGAGCACAGAAGTGTCCAATCTTGGGTTTTTGTCTGGCCGGGTGTGAACGGGTTAACTATCTGAAAAGTCAACATTTCTCAATTTCATTTTTTTAAATTGTTCATTTAATTTTTAATTTAATTGAGCACTTACTGTTCCCAACCCTAACCTTGTGGAAAGCCATCTAATTAGACTTTAATTTGATTTTGACCTGTTTTTAGGAGGTAATTTAATTATTGATTTTATACCAATGTTATATATCTGATGTTAGCCACCCTGAGCCCGACTTCAGCCGGGGAGGGCAGGATATAAATAGAAGACGATGATGATTTTATTTTAAAAAGCAGGCACCGTTCGGACAGAAAGCAGTGTTCACATGTTGCATTCAACGAGTGTATGAGGGCCACCTGGTATTATACTTGAGTAGTTGCCCATGGTGCCCACAGGTGGATCAGGACCACGTTGCTTTGGTTTTGGGGCATATTTCAATTCCATATCTATTATGAGGTTAATAGCCTTTGTTTTTCACTCCTGTGGGTGGGACAATTGTTTGATGGCTTGTTTGATCATTCCAGCTTCGGGGAGACAACTCAGACCAGAAGACACTGAGGCTGACGGCGAGGCTGATGCAGAAGATGACTCTGTGAGTAACACCAAACAGTTTTGCAGCCACCACTGAGATTTCTCAGCATCTTTTCCTTTACGACAGGAGCCAAAAAGAACAAGAAGTCAAACTAAAGCCTGAGTTTAATTCACAAACCATACTGACTCCCTTTTACACCCTGAACTGGAATAGAATATGCAATTTTATTTGAAAGTCTCCAGTCCATATTAAAAGTAACCCAGAGCAGAAACCTAAAAATTGGGATATGACTGCCTGGTACTTAAAAATAGTAAAGATAAAGGTAAAGGGACCCCTGACCATTAGGTCCAGTCGCGGCCGACTCTGGGGTTGCAGTGCTCATCTCGCTTTATTGGCCAAGGGAGCCGGCGTACAGCTTTCAGGTCATGTGGCCAGCATGACTAAGCCGCTTCTGGCAAACCAGAGCAGCGCACGGAAACGCCGTTTACCTTCCCGCTGGAGCGGTACCTATTTATCTACTTGCGCTTTGACGTGCTTTCAAACTGCTAGGTTGGCAGGAGCAGGGACAGAGCAACGGAAGCTCTCCCCGTTGCGGGGATTCGAACCGCCAACCTTCTGATCGGCAAGTCCTAGGCTCTGTGGTTTAACCCACAGCGCCACCCGTGTCCCTTTTTGTACTTAAAAATACTCAGGGCTAAAGCCCATGGTGCATATTTGCCTCTGGGCAAATGAAGATGGCTGGTGGGATTTTACCTGCGCTGCATCATACAGCACACTTGTTTAAAAGTGCGAGGGGCTTGGGTTGAGCTGTGAAGGGATAGACACAGGATTGGATGAGGTGTAAAATAAAAGGTTTTTTGTCAGTTGTAAAGGAGGAGTGGTGTGAGAAAAGTGTGGGGTTGGCAAAGGGATTGGTGAGTAGGTGAGGTTGGCGAATAGAGGCAGCAGCCCCAGTTATATGTAATAAATAATGGTTTGCATAGTCGATTTGAAAATTTTGGCTGTGGAAAAAGAAGAAGTTAGGTATGTCCGAAGAGTCCTGCTGGATCAACTGAAAAATCCACCGTTATGTCAGTGGCCGAGCAAATGACTCTTAAAAACTCACAGTGCTGGTATGAAGGCTTATGGCCTCTCCCACTGTTTGCCCCCAGGAAATGTCATTCACAGGCATACCACCTTTGATCCTGGTTTTACTGCCACTCCTTTACAGATACGCATCTAACTCTTTTTTTAGTTTTGTCACATTTCGCTGGGGGGAAGGTGATGCAATGATTTCAAAGGATTCCCTTCCTCTGCTGCTTCCTCTGCTTAAATTAGGGATGGGGAACATTTTTTAAGCCAGTGGCCACATTCCATCAGGAAAAATGGGGGGGGGGAGCAAATGGGGGGGAGGGAGAGAGCTAAGGGTGGATAGAGCTGCAGCCAAAAGTGAACAGGGATACCTGTGTATCTGAAGAAGTGTGCATGCACACGAAAGCTTATACCAAGAACTAACTTAGTTGGTCTTTAAGGTGCTACAGGAAGGAATTTTTTTACAGGGATACCTTAAGCTCTCTTTTTGCCACCTTTTCTCTGGAAATGTCTGGCTTCTGTGCTGGGCACCAAGAAAGAGGCTCGTCTTCATCAGCACCCATTGCAAAAACACAGTGGGCTGTCAGAGGAATAGAGTGACCTTGGGGGTAGAGGCTAGGAGGAGAAACCGGGACTGGGAAGGAAGGGATGCAGGCTAGAAAAAACCTACCATGCACCAGATCCTTGGCCCTGATTTAAACTCTTCAAAGTGGAAGCATCCATTGTTCATCGAGTAATATTGAATAGGGGGTACCTGTCGATGGTGGAAGGGGCTCCCTTGAGACTGCCTCCCTTCATTGGGGGTTTTTAAGCAGAGGTTGGATGGCCATCTGTCATGGATGCTTCAGTTGAGATTCCTGCATTGGGTTCCTTTCCAACTCTACAATTCTATGCTAAACTCTGTTGTTGTTCCACTCCTACAGGTTGACGAAGTGACAACTGAAAACATACGACCAAGACCACAAGGATCCTCTCCTGTTTATGAGTATTGCATAGAAGATGAATATTTTAACAAAAAGGCAAGACGGGACACAATGGGATTTTGTCTTTCACTGTTTTGCTAGTGTCAAATTCTCAGTTCTTTTGGACCATCGAGACAATGGCTTCCTTAGCCCTTTGAAGTTAAAGGCAAAACTGGCATCAGTTGGCCGTGGAGAGAACCACCTGTTCTTTCCCCAAAGAATGCCCCATGCAAGACACTACATAATGACATCGTGTTGTCCCAAATTCTAGAGGGAAAGCCAATGGACCATTAAGGCAGCTAAGCCCTGCAAGGAAAGAGTGGTGGTAGTGAGACCTTAATCACCATGATTATAAAGATAAGCCATCCCTCACTTGGCCAAATACTTGGCTGAGTACTTTGGCCCTGCCCTAGATAAAACCATTGAAACCAAGCATATATGGCCAGCTGGAAAATCTGAGCAAATAAAAGTGTATTTGCCTGGTGACAAAATGGCCCTATAGTTTATTTGCATTTTATGTACTATTTATTTTTGACAATTCATATACTGCTTAATTACACCTTCATTGCATATCTTTAGGTACCATGTGCCTCTTCACCCACCCAAATCTTTGGCTAATTAAACAATGTAGGGCCTTTTAAACTAAACTTACTGTTCTCTGTGCTATTATGTTATGTATTTTTGTGTTCTTATACTGTAAACTGCCCTATGATCCTTGAATGAAATGCAGTAGATAAATGTGAATAAATAGGGGTTTTTCCCTGGTCCCTGTGTTTGGGTATGTACACACACACACATACATATATACCTTTGAAGTCTGAAGAGAGGTGATAATGTGTGCAGATAACTGATTATCGCATATTTCAGAACCCTTGAAATGAATTGTCCAGCTATTGTTAACTGCAGTGCCACTCCCACCACAGAAAAATAGCTAGTGAGACTACAGAATGACAGATGTGTGAGAAGTTTGGCATGATCTGTGCAAATCCATTTTAGCTTACTTAAAAATTACACCTCTGTTTGCAGCTTCAGCAAGATATAGAGAACAGACAAAGACGGGATTCTTCTATCAAAATGAGTGATTCACAGGTGAGCTTAAGGTGTCTGATAAACACCAGGTACGCCCTTCTGTACAGAAGAGCATTGTTTCGGAGCTCTTCAAACCGAATGATCTTCTCATTGATACCTGTCCCTGGAAGGGAATGCAACCACAGATTTACAAATACAAGCTTTAACTGTTACTTGCCAAAGAATACTTCCCAAACTGGTTCCAGTTTGCGAAGCCACAGAGGGCCAGTCCATGCAAGTCTTGGGTGTGTGTAAGTTGTATGTTTGGAAAATATGCATGTACAGATCCCCGCAGATAGGTACGCACTCACACAACTCGGTCTACACATGGTGTGGGTGTGTGCCTGAAATATGCATTCAAGCCTCACTGCCTGTGTGAACCAGCCTATAGACCAAAGTCCCCACCCACAGATTCTCACTTGACGCAGCGCTGAAGATTCTACGTATACATATCCAGGGCTCTGTTGTACTCCATGCTAAGAATAATAATAAAATATCTATGTCCAGGACATCCAAACAATGATGGATTCTGCAACCAATATTTGCATTATTTATTCTACAATGTTTTCTTTTCCGCATAGTTTATTTTGGTGTTGCTTGCAATGGGATGGGAAGAGACATGGCCACTTTCCCCCTTGGAAGTCATCTGAAACTGGAAAACACTCTACCCAGAAAACCTTTATGTTGACTCTGAGTATGTGCAAATAAGCCCAGCAGTTCCACAGTTGACAGTGTAGTTTGCTGTTTTCTGGATGCCAAGAGTTTCAACTATTCAGTATAATGTCAGGCTGAAACCAAATTGTGTGGGAAGATCTCCAGGTAGACTTTTCACAATCAATCAAACTGTTTACCCAAGTTACCTTGGGGTTCAATTAATTTGCTGTAGAGCAGCCACACCTGTGAAACGAAACAGGATATGCTGGAGCTGCGAAGAATGATATTGAATATACCCATTGTACACCTAAGTGAACATTCGTTTTTCAAAAGGAGCCAAATTTAATAATATTCAGAGCATTGTAATAGTCATGCTACTATCTCTGGATGAGAGACTACTTACTTGAGATGCAGTTAGAGTTCTGTTTTGGTTTAAAACCTGGATAAGGAAACTTTTTAGCCTTTCAGGGGCTAGAACATTCTAGAAGCTTTTGTAAATCTACACAATGTACAGAAGTGCGCCTTCCATGCAACCACCCATCAGCTGATGTTTACCGATGTTATGACAGGAAGGGGTTGAAGTCTTCAATGAAATGAGTTTTGATAATGTACTTTTTGGTCCAACTAGGAATCTATGGAGGTTACCTTACAAACGGAAGTCGAATCTGGTGCAAGTGGATTTAGTGTGGCTGGTGGAGGAACTGAAGGATTATTTGTGAAGCAAGTGCTCAAAGAGTCCCCAGCATCGAAGTTATTCAGTCTGAGAGAAGGTACAGTATGGTCTAATGTCACATTTATTTTAGTAAAATTAGCTACGAAAGTGAAACCTGGCCAGATGGGTGGGGTATAAATTATTATTATTATTATTATTATTATTATTATTATTATTATTAACCTAATAAAAAAGTTAATTGAAATGTTGGTCAAATTCATGCAAACTTTTTTTTAAAAGCACATTGGAAACTGTAGAGGAGGAGAAAGTGGGCTTTCTCTTTTTTAAACAAATGGCTGAACAAATAAAAGGAGAAGAGCCGGGACTAACCTACTTAAAGTGCAATCCTATAAATATCTACCTAGAAGTAAGCCCTATTGAATTCAATAGGCCTTACTCCCAGGCAAGCTGGTATAGGACTGCAGTCTTAGTCAATTGGCTATGATCTAAAATTATCTTGACGGATAACCAGCTGTAGCTGGAGGGCTTAGAATCTGTAAAAAAACAACAACTGTACAAATAAAATCCTGCTCATGAATGCTCACACAACCTAAGGGACAATTCAAATGATCAGATACAGTAGTTTTGTACTCCGGGGTGATCCCCACACACACCTGAGACAACAACCTGTTTGATGTTCACTTGCAACCTGGTTTTGTGAATGCATGCATAAAGTGCCCGTGCTGAAGGATTATCTGAAGATCTCTCTGAAAACCAGCTTGGCCACAATTCTGCATGCACAAGTTTGGGATGCTTGTTATTTCCATCATATGACCTGATTTCTTGCAGGAAGGAGAGCTCCGGTGTCCATGCAGAATTACTGTAACTGGAAATTCTATGCAAGATGTCAATACTAGCATTTAATTCTGGGAGATATGCTTTGTAAATATTTTCATGAGCAGGTTGTTGAATCAAGACACTAGAATATGTGTTTTTTAATGGTACAACAGGCTCCTTTTCAACGGATTTAGAAATGGCCACATCATAGCTGTCAACGTTTCCCTTTTTTAAATGGAAATTCCCTTATTCTGAATAGGATTCCTTGCAAGAAAAGGGAAAAGTTAACAGCTATGGCCCACGTGGGTGGGTGGGTGGGTAGGGTGTTTGCTATTGTTGATAGGTGTCTTTGCATAAACAAGGCATCTAATTAATGAGCCCGATATTTTGATACCCAATTAGTTTCTGCTGCCTCTTTTCACAGGTGATCAGCTTCTAAATGCCACGATCTTTTTCGATAATATCAAATATGAAGATGCCCTCAAGATTCTGCAGTATTCCGAGCCGTACAAAGTACAGTTCAACCTCAAAAGAAAGCTCGCCAGGAAGGAAGATCTTGAAACAATGCATTTTGCAACGCAATCCAAAAAAGAAAAAATGAGTCAGGTAATGCACATCTGTAAAATTACACTTCAGATCAAGGCATGGATCTTGGGGGAGGTATTAAACTGACCATCGCTTGTGTAATTTTAGGACAGTGGTCTAGATCCGGCGATATATTGGGCAAACAGAAAGGCATTTCTGCTAGACCAAGGTAGCCCTGTCAAATTATCACAATTTTTTCAACCCCACTGCTGCACCTCTCTACTCCATTGCTGCACCACACATTTCTCCAACAGTGAGCCAAGAAACCTCCATCATGCAAACTAACACCCACTCATCTGTCTCTGGATCCAACCTTCAGGGGTGTGTTTTTTTTTAGTGGAAGTGAAATTTGAGGGGATGCGGCCTTTGAGGCATTGAATTGTTGAAGCCCTTTTTGTGTGTTTTCTTCAGTTTCTGTAAGAATGCAGAAAGCCTGTCAGAATAGGGTGAAATCTCTCTCTCTCTCTCTCTCTCTCTCTCTCTCTCTCTCTCTCTGTGTATGTACACACACACACACACACTGGGTTGTCGGGCGTCTTTTTATTATAATTTATTGAATTTTATACCGTCCTATACCGGGGGGGGGGGGTCCTCAGGGCGGTTCGCAGAATAAAATCAAGATATAAAACCACAAAATACATAGTAAAAATAAAAACAACCCAATATCCCCCCCCTCCACGCACAAAAAAACACATTTTAAAAGGACATAGGATGTGTCAGATGAACCAAAGGCCTAGTTAATGTCTTGAAGACTTTTTAATACCAATAGGCCCATGCAGCTGTTTACATGTTTCTCGAGCAGCCAGTCGTTTAAATGTTTTTTGGGGGTGAGGATTACTACTTTTTTAATGTGTTTATATTGCTGTACACTGACCTGATGTTTCATGGGAGGGTAGTATGTAAATACTTTTATAAATAAAACAGATACATAAAGGGGGTATTTTTAAGCCCAAGGACAACTTTCCTTCATGGACAACTTCCTGAGGGACACAGGCTAGCAGTAGACAGGGCCTGAGGTAAATGTGGGGGCGGCCATAGACATACTTTGATGAGGAACATGGCTCTTTGTATAGCAGGCTACATTTTTATCCAAAGTATTAAATGTGGTGACAATAATAAAACAAAACAACACCACAAACTGGCTTATAAGTATAAAACCAAATTTACTAGAATAATAGCTAGAATAGAGATAGACTTGTAACCATTCAAACAACAAACATATTAAGGTGCCAAGACAAAGCCTGGAGACACTGTAAACCTTTGAGTGGATAAATGTACAATTCTATCTTAACAATGTAAACGTTATACAGACTGGATAAATGAACCGTTCAACAAGTAACGCAAGTCCAATCACAGAATGGCAACCTCGTGCCGCCACAACAGCAAGGGTAGCACACTGGGAGAATATGAAAAAGTTTCAAAATACAGTCTGTATAATGTTTGCTGCACATGTAATTTGTTAAAATAGAGTTGGTGGCTGCGTTTCTGGAACCAATGAGAGGAAATAAATTGTAGAAAACTCTGCAATAGTTGCTACGTCGAAATTGCAGAGGAATATTGTAACCGGAGGGCAAGAATGATGCCGAAAGCCAGGTGGAATCTGCACACGTATTTAAAAAATGCTGTGAAAACGTTTGTTGTTGGGTTTTTTAAAAAAAGTTTTTGGGGAAAAAAATACATTGAATTTGCCATAGCTCACTGTCGCCATCTAGTGTCACATTTGTATAGTGCACTTAAAATGTTTTATTTGCAGCTGTATAGCTGAGTCCCCAGTCTAGCATCAACCTTTTGCTGATGCATGCGAGTAAAAGCATTTCAGCCACACCAACTCGCATCATCCAACGTCTTAGCCTTTTGCACCAAAGTGGAGTGGAGCCCTGGCCTCATCAGTGCTGCTGACAGCATTTTGTTTTCTGAGGAGACAGAGCCTACTCCTGTTCTGTTTGTGTGTGGTCAGCTGCTGTAATGCTAGGCCCGATCCCCAGGTTAAGGGGTTGAGAAACAGGCCTCCTGTCAGCAGCTTCACGTTTCAGGTGAATCACAGCACTTGACAAGCTGAAGAGAACTGGCATATTAGTATGGTGCCTAAGGACACTTCTTTGGAGCAGAAGTACCCCCCCCCCCAATTAATCGCTTCCTATGAAGCATCTCAAAGCAATTTCACGATACGATAAAAGCCACAAACAGAACAGCTGGTTACGTAAAGACAGTTGAAACAATTGCTTATATAAAAGCAATTTAAACAATTGCACATAGAAAGCGATTCCAAATAAATTCAAATACCAATTGGAATGAAAACTTCCACTTAAAAGGCTTGCGGAAAGAGGAAATCCTTCAGCTGGCACAAAAAAAAGACAATAAAAACCAGACCTGTCTGGTAACTGGAGGAAGTTCCATGCTGCCACACTAAGGGCGTATTTCTGACATTGTGCAGAGCAGACATCCTAATATGATTGTGTTAGAAACATTGAATTGTAGAGCTGGAAGGGACCCCCAGGGTTATCTAGTCCAACCCCCTGCAATGCAGGAATATGCAGATGGCCTATATATATAATAATATATAATAGTAATATTTTTATTTATACCCCACCTCAGGTTGCCTCAGGTGGCTTCCAACACACAAATAAATAATAATAAAACATCAAGCATTAATAGTAACAATCAGATTCTATAGTACATAAAAAAAGTCACAATAACTTTAAAATAAGAAATTTATATCAGACAAAGCACTATTCAATAATCCAATAGTAAATGGTAAAATTAAACGTCAGCAGATAATAATTTAACGGTTTACACTTATCAATTCCAATAAAGAATTACTAATCGATAATCAATAAAGTAACAGCAAATGCATAAAATAACAGCAGACGCACAAAACCATGTAAAAGGGTCAAACTGAGAAACAAGGACACACAACTTAGTTTTTAAAAAACTATCCCTGAACTCCTCTCTTCCCAGCTGTTTCTGCTGTCATGGTCTGGGAAAGGCTCTTTGGGATGGAGGTTGCGACAAGGCAGGTGGAAAAGCCATTGCCTGCAGAAAGTCTTTCCCCACTCACAGATAGGTAGCCGTGTTGGTCTGCCATAGTCAAAATAAAAAAATCCTTCCAGTAGCACCTTTAAGACCAACTAAGTTAGTTCTTGGTATGAGCTTTCGTGTGCAAGCACACTTCTTCAGATACACTGAAACAGAAGTTGCCAGATCCTTCTATATAGTGAGAAGGTGGGGAGGGGTATTACTCAGAAGGGTGGTGGGAATGGGAGATTGGCAGATAGCTGAGATGAGCCTGCTGACGACTCTTAACGACTGTAATAGGTCTTACAGGAAAAGGCAAGGGGTGAGAAGGTGAGAAATGGCTTAGTCATGTATAATGGGATAAGAATCCAATGTCTTTGTTCAAACCAGGTCTCTCCATGGTTTTCAACTTAAAACCATGGAGAGACCTGGTTTGAACAAAGACATTGGATTCTTATCCCATTATACATGACTAAGCCATTTCTCACCTTCTCACCCCTTGCCTTTTCCTGTAAGACCTATTACAGTCGTTAAGAGTCGTCAGCAGGCTCATCTCAGCTATCTGCCAATCTCCCATTCCCACCACCCTTCTGAGTAATACCCCTCCCCACCTTCTCACTATATAGAAGGATCTGGCAACTTCTGTTTCAGTGTATCTGAAGAAGTGTGCTTGCACACGAAAGCTCATACCAAGAACTAACTTAGTTGGTCTTAAAGGTGCTACTGGAAGGATTTTTTTATTTCCCCACTCAGTTCTTCCTCTGGAGCAGAGCAGGTCTCCTATAAATATAGGTTGTGGTGACCTATGGAACACAATGCACACTCCAGTTGTGAGATGCAAGGATGCAAGACCAAGGTCCTCTTACAGAGGGTAGGCTTATACACCCTTGCGCAAATTAATTGAAACAAACAATGTAGTTTATTGTACAAAACTCACATATACATGTAGAAAACTCACATTAGTAACGGATATGACCTCCACTATTTTTAAGCAGCATTTGAACACGGTTTGGCATGGAGTCTACTAGTTTCGAACAGTCACTGTTGATTTTCGGATCCCTGTACCACACATGAATCAGCACCTGAATGAGCTGCTCCATAGTCGTACAGTCTACAGCACGGAGGCGACTTTTGCATATAGCCCACAAGTTCTCAATGGGATTTACGTCCAGGGAATTCCCTGGCCAATCAAGTACCTGTATTTGCTGCTCTGTCATGAATTTCTTCACCACTTTCAATGTGTGACAGGGGGCTAGGTCCTGCTGCAATATCCCAGTACCATCAGGATATGTTTTTTTCCAGCTCTGCAATAACTCTCTTTCGTAGAACCTCAGTATATTGTGGCGAGCACATTATTCCTTCTATTGGCTGTAGGCTTCCGACACCATTATGACCAACTCATTTTTCGTGTTTGTTTTAAGTACAGGATTACGAGTAAGATAGAAAACATGCTTTGTTTCAATTAATTTTCACAAGGGAGTACACCTTCTCTTAATAACAGCTTCACACTGTGTCGTAGCGGCTAGGAACATTGCATCTAGGTTTCAGGAGGGGTACATCACTGGGGAATGGGAAAAGACTGCAAAATTGAGTAAGTTGTATTATCTACATGATATTTTTCAGCAAGTGTTTGTCACCTTGAATTGCTAGAGGAACCTAATGGTCAGGGGTCCCTTTACCTTTTTACATTCCCGGAAGCATGAGGCTTTTATGGAATGTGAATCAGTTGTTTTGGAGACTCGTGCACACTCCTGTTTGCTCTGCTTCCAGCGACCTCCCAGCACTGGTTTGTGAAGCCGTGCATGCACAACGTTGGCTACAAGTCACATCTGTCCTGTAGTTCCCTGAGAAATAGCGCATTTTGATGTGTTTTCTCCCTAACCAGCTTCAGTCTGATTTGAAAATGTAAGCCATATGATGACATCCATGCCCCCTCTCCACTCACTGATGTGGGCAGGCAATGGGAGACTTGGAAAAACATCCAACCTTTTATCTCATTGTATTATGAAAAAAAGGGACGCCGGTGGCACAGTGGGTTAAACCACAGAGCCTAGGACTCGCCGATCAGAAGGTCGGTGGTTCGAATCCCTGCCACGGGGTGAGCTTCCGTTGCTCAGTCCCAGCTCCTGCCAACCTAGCAGTTCGAACGCACGTCAAAAGTGCAAGTAGATAAATAGGAACCACTCTGACGGGAAGGTAAACGGCGTTTCCGTGCGCTGCTCTGGTTCGCCAGAAGCGGCTTAGTCTTGCTGGCCACATGACCCGGAAGCTGTACGCCGGCTCCCTTGGCCAATAAAGTGAGATGAGCGCCGCAACCCCAGAGTTGGTCACGACTGGACCTAATGGTCAGGGGTCCCTTTATCTTTTACCTTTATTATGAAAAAGCTTTAATAAAAATTATTATTATTAAAGGGAAATACACCCAACCATGCTGATGTGTGCGATGATGTCCAAATGTGATTTGAAATGAAGCAGAGGGAAATCATCCCACTGTGTTTTAAGCTGGTAATGTGTACACAGCCCAAGTCTCTCTGTTAATTTAGTATGTTTTATCGTTTTGGGGTTTCTTGTTGCTATTTATTCATTTAAACATTCTGATGTACATTGCTTTCAACAATTTCGAAGATGCAAAGGGGTGGGGATTAAATACATACGTAATAAGTACTACAACCATTTATTTTGGAAATTCTATTTCTCAGGGGAAGGAAGCACTGGAAACATCAGAAAAGACATTCACAGAAGAAGATAAAGCAGACTTAATTGTAAAACAAAGAGTTGGAAGACCAAAAAGATCCAAGAGGGACAGACTTTCCTGGCCAAAATTCCAGTCATTAAAAGGTAAAAAGATACTGGGGCAAAGGAGATCTCGTAGCACGTCAGATGCATACGAACATGCGATTCCGGATATTTCCCCAACAAGCACAGACACAGAATCACAATTTCAGCCAGAAGACATTCATGCAAAAGTTAAAAGAGGAAGTCAAAAGAAACTAAGATTCCCCAGTATTGGATTCAAGATGCACAGAACTAAACAAGAACCAGAGGAGAGGACAAAATACGAAGTCAAACCTCTCACAGACTATGAAAATGATACTGCACAGGAAATCCCAGAATTAATAACAGTGCAATATTCTACTTCACGGGCTAAAGAGAAAAAACTGGAGGAAATACAGGAACCCAGAAAAGATGTTAAGGAAACAAAATTTGAACTGCCATACCATACAGGTAAATACCCTGAAGTTGAATTAACAATTAAAAAAACGAAAGAAAAGAAATCAAAATCCAAAGCCATCACAAAAAAATCAGAAACGACAGTGATAACAACACAGATAACAAAACCTATATTGCAAACAGGTGAAATACAAGATGTACAAATAAAACAGTTAACACCACCAAAACAACGAAAAAAGAAGCAAAAGGGATCCACAGAAAAAATGTATACAAAATTACAAATGGACAACGAACAAACAGAAAAAGGAAAAAAAGACATGGATGGCATCCAAGGAGTAATTAATCAAAATGAAGAAGATTCAAACGTCATGATAGCAACAACTGACATACGTATGCCGACAGCCAAAGCTTCTTTGGAATTTAAAACTCCACACATACAACTAGAGACACCATCAACTGATATGTCTCTGGGTGCTGCTGAGATTAAGAAGGAGGGCATGGACACTACGTTTAAAATGCCAAAATTCCAAATGCCCAAATTTGGAACAGAACTGAAGGCTCCAGACCTAAAGGTGGAGGCACAATCGGCTGATATTGCAGTAGGTGAAGCTAATCTGGAGGGCACCGGCAGTAAATTTACGATGCCAAAACTCCAAATGCCGAAGTTTGGAATGTCACTTCCCACAGATAAACTCGCTGCAGAGGGAGAAATCATCTTACCTTCTGTGGACGTGGAAATCTCCAAACCAGAACTGAAAGGGGAAGTGACCCTGCCCTCTGTGGGCATCGAGACTGATGTGAAATTGCCCGGAGCTGAAATGAAGGCACCTAGTGTGGAGTTGGAGGTCGCTGAGAAGGGCAAAATCAAAACGCCTGATGTCAAAATGCCAAGCGTCAAGGTCCCAAGAATAAAACCTCCTCAAGTGGGAGTCTCACTGCCCAAGGTTGAAGCAGACATCTCTGCTCCCAAAGCAAAAGTGGAAATTCCAGAGACAGAGGTCTCTGTTAAGGTGTCTGAAGCAGAAGGGAGAATCGAGAGTGGAGGGATGAAAATACACATGCCAAAGTTCAAGATGCCCAGCATGGGTTTCTCCAAACCAGAAATCAAAGGTCCCAAAGTCGATGTGGACATCAGCGCACCCAAGGTTGACATTGCTCTTCCAGACATCAATGTAACCAAGCCTGAGATCAAAGCAGGTGACATTTCAGCAGACATGAAGTTTACAGGACCTGACGTACAGTTTCCAAAGGGGGAGGCTTCCTTGCAACTGAAGGCTCCAGACGTAAAGCTTGAGGCACCATCGACTGATAATGATGTAGGTGGCATTGAAGTTAAGCTGGAGGGCACGGACAGTAAATTTAAGATGCCAAAATTCCAAATGCCCAAGTTTGGAATGTCACGTCCCAAAGGGAAAGCCGCTTCAGAGGGAGAAATTACCTTACCTTCTGTGGAAGTGGATGTTTCCAAACCAGAACTGAAAGGGGAAGTGACTCTGCCCTCTGTGGGCATCGAGACTGACGGGAAATTGCCCGCAACTGAAATGAAGGCACCTGGTGTGCAGTTGGAGGTCGCTGAGAAGGGCAAAATCAAAATGCCTGATGTCAAAATGCCAAGCGTCATGGTTCCAAAAATAAAGACTCCTCAAGTGGGAGTCTCGCTGCCAGAGGTTGAGGCAGACATCTCTGTTCCCAAAGCAAAAGTGGAAATTCCAGAGGCAGAGGTCTGTGTTAAAGTGCCTGAAGCAGAAGGCAGCATCGAGGGTGGCGGAATGAAAATACACATGCCAAAGTTCAAGATGCCCAGCATGGGTTTTTCCAAACCAGAGATCAAAGGTCCCAAAGTCGATGTGGACATCAGCGCAACCAAGGTTGACATCGCTCTTCCAGACGTCAGTGTAACCAAGCCTGAGATCAAAGCAGGTGACATTTCAGCAGACATGAAGTTCACAGCACCTGACGTACAGTTTCCAAAGGGGGAGGCTTCCTTGGAACTGAAGGCTCCAGACCTAAAGCTTGAGGCAGAATCGGCGGATGTCGTTCTAAGTGGAGTTGAAGCGAAGGTGGAGGGTACGGACAGTAAATTTAAGATGCCAAAACTCCAAATGCCGAAGTTTGGAATGTCACTTCCAAAAGGGAAAGCCACTGCAGAGGGAGATATCAGCTTACCTTCTGTGGAAGTGGATATCTCAAAACCAGAACTGAAAGGGGAAGTGACCCTGCCCTCTGTAGGCATCGAGACTGATGTGAAATTGCCTGGAGTTGAAATGAAGGCTCCAAGTGTGGAGTTGGAGGTCACTGAGAAGGGCAAAATCAAAATACCTGATGTCAAAATGCCAAGCGTCAAGGTCGCAAAAATAAAAACTCCTCAAGTGGGGGTCTCGCTGCCAAAGGTTGAGGGAGACATCTCTGTTCCCAAAGCAAAAGTGGAAATTCCAGAGGCAGAGGTTTCTGTTAAGGTGCCTGATGCAGAAGACAGCATCGAGGGTGACGGAATAAAAATACACATGCCAAAGTTCAAGATGCCCAGCATGGGATTCTCCAAACCAGAGATCAAAGGTCCCAAAGTCGATGTGGACGTCAGCGCACCCAAGGTTGACATCGCTCTTCCAGACGGCAGTGTAACGAAGCCTGAGATCAAAGCAGGTGACATTTCAGCAGACATAAAGTTCACAGCACCCGACATAAAGATTCCAAAGGGGGAAACTTCCTTGGAACTGAAGGCTCCAGATTTGAAGGTTGAGGCACCATCGGCTGATATTGATGTAGGTGGCATTGAAGCGAAGGTGGAGGGCACCGACAGTGAATTTAAGATGCCAAAACTCCAAATGCCGAAGTTTGGAATGTCACTTCCAAAAGGGAAAGCCATCGCAGAGGGAGATATCAGCTTACCTTCTGTGAAAGTGGATATCTCAAAACCAGAACTGAAAGGGGAAGTGACCCTGCCCTCTGTAGGCATCGAGACTGATGTGAGATTACCTGGAGCTGAAATGAAGGCACCTAGTGTGGAGTTGGAGGTTGCTGAGAAGGGCAAAATCAAAATACCTGATGTCAAAATGCCAAGCGTCAAGGTTCCCAAGCTGAAGACTCCTCAAGTGGGAGTATCGCTGCCAAAGGTTGAGGGAGACATCTCTGTTCCCAAAGCAAAAGTGGAAATTCCAGAGGGAGAGGTCTCTGTTAAGGTGCCTGATGCAGAAGGCAGGATCGAGGGTGGCGGAATGAAAATACACATGCCAAAGTTCAAGATGCCCAGCATGGGTTTCTCCAAACCAGAAATCAAAGGTCCCAAAGTCGATGTGGACATCAGCACACCCAAGGTTGACATTGCTCTTCCTGATGTCAGTGTAACCAAGCCTGAAATCAAAGCAGCTGACATTTCAGCAGACATCAGCCTTTCAGCACCTGACATGAAGTTTCCAAAAGGAGAGGCTTCCTTGGAACTGAAGGCCCCAGACCTAAACGTTGAGTCACCATCGGCAGTTGTCGCTCCAGGTGGAGTTGAAGCGAAGCTGGAGGGTACGGACAGTAAATTTACCATGCCAAAACTCCAAATGCCCAAGTTTGGAATGTCACTTCCCAAGGGGAAAGCCACTGCAGAGGGAGAAATCACCTTACCTTCTGTGGAAGTGGATATCTCCAAACCAGAACTGAAAGGGGAAGTGACCCTGCCCTCTGTGGGGATCGAGACTGACGTGAAATTGCCTGGAGCTGAAATGAAGGCACCTAGTGTGGAGTTGGAGGTCTCTGAGAAGGGCAAAATCAAAATACCTGATGTCAAAATGCCAAGCGTCCAGATCCCAAAAATAAAACCTCCTCAAGTGGGAGTCTCGCTGCCAAAGGTTGAGGGAGACATCTCTGTTCCCAAAGCAAAAGTGGAAATTCCAGAGGCAGAGGTCTCTGTTAAGGTGCCTGAAGCAGAAGGCAGCATCGAGGGTGGCGGAATGAAAATACACATGCCAAAGTTCAAGATGCCCAGCATGGGTTTCTCCAAACCAGAGATCAAAGGTCCCAAAGTTGATGTGGACGTCAGCGCACCCAAGGTTGACATTGCTCTTCCGGACGTCAGTATAACCAAGCCTGAGATCAAAGCAGGCGACATTTCAGCAGATATCAGCCTCTCAGCACCTGACATAAAGATTCCAAAGGGGGAAACTTCCTTGGAACTGAAGGCTCGAGACCTAAAGCTTGAGTCACCATCAGCGGATGTCGTTCTAGGTGGAGTTGAAGCGAAGCTGGAGGGTACGGACAGTAAATTTAAGATGCCAAAAGTCCAAATGCCGAAGTTTGGAATGTCACTTCCAAAAGGGAAAGCCACTGCAGAGGGAGATATGAGCTTACCTTCTGTGGAAGTGGATATCTCAAAACCAGAACTGAAAGGGGAAGTGACCCTGCCCTCTTTAGGCATCAAGACTGATGTGAACTTGCCAGGAGCTAAAATGAAGGCTCCAAGTGTGGAGTTGGAGGTCTCTGAGAAGGGCAAAATCAAAATACCTGATGTCAAAATGCCAAGCGTCAAGGTCGCAAAAATAAAAACTCCTCAAGTGGGAGTCTCGCTGCCAAAGGTTGAGGGAGACATCTCTGTTCCCAAAGCAAAAGTGGAAATTCCAGAGGCAGAGGTCTCTGTTAAGGTGCCTGATGCAGAAGACAGCATCGAGGGTGGCGGAATGAAAATACACATGCCAAAGTTCAAGATGCCCAGCATGGGATTCTCCAAACCAGAGATCAAAGGTCCCAAAGTCAATGTGGATGTCAGCTCACCCAAGGTTGACATTGCTCTTCCAGACGTCAGTGTAACCAAGCCTGAGTTCAAAGCAGGTGACATTTCAGCAGACATGAAGTTCACAGCACCCGACATAAAGATTCCAATGGGGGAAGCTTCCTTGGAACTGAAGGCTCCAGATTTGAAGGTTGAGGCACCATCGGCTGATATTGATGTAGGTGGCATTGAAGCGAAGGTGGAGGGCACGGACAGTAAATTTAAGATGCCAAAACTCCAAATGCCCAAGTTTGGAATGTCACTTCCCAAGGGGAAAGCCGCTGCAGAGGGAGAAATCACCTTACCTTCAGTGGAAGTGGATGTTTCCAAACCAGAACTGAAAAGGGAAGTGACCCTGCCCTCTGTGGGCATCGAGACTGATGTGAAATTGCCCGGAGCTGAAATGAAGGCACCTAGTGTGGAGTTGGAGGTTGCTGAGAAGGGCAAAATCAAAATACCTGATGTCAAAATGCCACGCGTCAAGGTTCCCAAACTGAAGACTCCTCAAGTGGGAGTATCGCTGCCAAAGGTTGAGGGAGACATCTCTGTTCCCAAAGCAAAAGTGGAAATTCCAGAGGGAGAGGTCTCTGTTAAGGTGCCTGAAGCAGAAGGGAGCATCGAGGGTGGCGGAATGAAAATACACATGCCAAAGTTCAAGATGCCCAGCATGGGATTCTCCAAACCAGAGATCAAAGGTCCCAAAGTCGATGTGGACGTCAGCGCACCCAAGGTTGACATTGCTCTTCCGGACGTCAGTGTAACCAAGTCTGAGATCAAAGCAGGTGACATTTCAGCAGACATGAAGTTCACAGCACCTGACGTACAGTTTCCAAAAGGGGAGGCTTCCTTGGAACTGAAGGCTCCAGATTTGAAGGTTGAGGCACCATCGGCTGATATTGATGTAGGTGGCATTGAAGCGAAGGTGGAGGGCACGGACAGTAAATTTAAGATGCCAAAACAACAAATGCCCAAGTTTGGAATGTCATTTCCCAAGGGGAAAGCTGCTCCAGAGGGAGAAATCACCTTACCTTCTGTCGAATTGGATGTCTCCAAACCAGAAATGAAAGGGGAAGTGACCCTGCCCTCTGTGGGCATCGAGACTGACGTGAAATTGCCCGGAGCTGAAATGAAGGCACCTAGTGTGGAGTTGGAGGTTGCTGAGAAGGGCAAAATCAAAATACCTGATGTCAAAATGCCAAGTGTCAAGGTTCCCAAGCTGAAGTCTCCTCAAGTGGGAGTCTCGCTGCCAAAGGTTGAGAGAAACATCTCTGTTCCCAAAGCAAAAGTGGAAATTCCAGAAGCAGAGGTCTCTGTAAAGGTGCCTGATGCAGAAGTCAGGATCGAGGGTGGCGGAATGAAAATACACATGCCAAAGTTCACGATGCCAAGCATGGGTTTCTCCAAACCAGAAATCAAAGGTCCCAAAGTCGATGTGGACGTCAGCACACCCAAGGTTGACATTGCTCTTCCGGACGTCAGTATAACCAAGCCTGAGATCAAAGCAGGCGACATTTCAGCAGACATGAAGTTCACAGGACCTGACGTACAGTTTCCAAAGGGGGAGGCTTCCTTGGAACTGAAGGCTCCAGACCTAAAGGTTGAGGTACCATCAGCGGATTTTGCTCTAGGTGGAGTTGAAGCGAAGGTGGAGGGTACAGACAGTAAATTTAAGATGCCAAAACTCCAAATGCCCAAGTTTGGAATGTCACTTCCCAAGGGGACAGCCACTGCAGAGGGAGAAATCACCTTACCTTCTGTGGAAGTGGATATCTCCAAACCAGAACTGAAAGGGGAAGTGCCCGTGCCCTCTGTGGGCATCGAGACTGACGTGAAATTGCCCGCAGCTGAAATAAAGGCACCTAGTGTGGAGTTGGAGGTCGCTGAGAAGGGCAAAATCAAAATGCCTGGTGTCAAAATGCCAAGCATCAAGGTTCCCAAAATGAAGACTCCTCAAGTGGGAGTCTCGCTTCCAAAGGTTGAAGCAGACATCTCTGTTCCCAAAGCAAAGGTGGAAATTCCAGAGGCAGAGGTCTCTGTTAAGGTGCCTGATGCAGAAGGGAGCATCGAGGGTGGCGGAATGAAAATACACATGCCAAAGGTCAAGATGCCCAGCATGGGATTCTCCAAATCAGAGATCAAAGGTCCCAAAGTCGATATGGACGTCAGCACCCCCAAGGTTGACATTGCTCTTCCAGACGTCAGTGTAACCAAGCCTGAGATCAAAGCAGGTGACATTTCAGCAGACATGAAGTTCACAGGACCTGACGTACAGTTTCCAAAGGGGGAGGCTTCCTTGGAACTGAAGGCTCCAGACCTAAAGGTTGAGGTACCATCAGCAGATTTCGCTCTAGGTGGAGTTGAAGCGAAGCTGGAGGGTACGGACAGTAAATTTAAGATGCCCAAATTCCATATGCCCAAGTTCGGAATGTCACTTCCCAAAGGGAAAGCCACTGCAGAGGGAGAAATCACCTTACCTTCTGTAGATGGGGATGTTTCCAAATCAGAACTGAAAGGGGAAGTGACCCTGCCCTCTGTGGGCATCGAGACTGACGTGAAATTGCCCGGAGCTGAAATGAAGGTACCTAGTGTGGAGTTGGAGGTTGCTGAGAAGGGCAAAATCAAAATGCCTGATGTCAAAATGCCAAGCGTCAAAGTTCCCAAGCTGAAGACTCCTCAAGTGGGAGTCTCGCTGCCACAGGTTGAAGCAGACATCTCCCTTCCCAAAGCAAAAGTGGAAATTCCAGAGGCAGAGGTCTCTGTTAATGTGCCTGATGCAGAAGGGAGCATCGAGGGTGGCGGAATGAAAATACACATGCCAAAGTTCAAGATGCCCAGCATGGGATTCTCCAAACCAGAAATCAAAGGTCCCAGAGTCGATGTGGACGTCAGCGCACCCAAGGTTGACATCGCTCTTCCAGATGTCAGTGTAACCAAGCCTGAAATCAAAGCAGGTGACATTTCAGCAGACATGAAGTTCACAGCACCTGACATAAAGATTCCAAAGGGGGAAGCTTCCTTGGAACTGAAGGCTCCAGACCTAAAGCTTGAGGCACCATCGGCTGATATTGATGTAGGTGGCATTGAAGCGAAGCTGGAGGGCACCGACAGTAAATTTAAGATGCCAAAACTCCAAATGCCCAAGTTTGGAATGTCACTTCCCAAGGGGAAAGCCGCTGCAGAGGGAGAAATCACCTTACCTTCTGTGGAAGTGGATATCTCCAAACCAGAACTGAAAGGGGAAGTGACCCTGCCCTCTGTGGGCATCGAGACTGACGTGAAATTGCCCGCAGCTGAAATGAAGGCACCTAGTGTGGAGTTGGAGGTCGCTGAGAAGGGCAAAATCAAAATGCCTGATGTCAAAATGCCAAGCGTCAAAGTTCCCAAGCTGAAGACTCCTCAAGTGGGAGTCTCGCTGCCACAGGTTGAAGCAGACATCTCCCTTCCCAAAGCAAAAGTGGAAGTTCCAGAGGCAGAGGTCTCTGTTAAGGTGCCTGAAGCAGAAGGCAGCATTGAGGGTGGCGGAATGAAAATACACATGCCGAAGGTCAAGATGCCCAGCATGGGATTCTCCAAATCAGAGATCAAAGGTCCCAAAGTCGATATGGACGTCAGCACACCCAAGGTTGACATTGCTCTTCCAGACGTCAGTGTAACCAAGCCTGAGATCAAAGCAGGTGACATTTCAGCAGACATGAAGTTCACAGGACCTGACGTGCAGTTTCCAAAGGGGGAGGCTTCCTTGGAACTGAAGGCTCCAGACCTAAAGGTTGAGGCACCATCATCGGATTTCGCTCTAGGTGGAGTTGAAGCGAAGCTGGAGGGTACGGACAGTAAATTTAAGATGCCCAAATTCCATATGCCCAAGTTCGGAATGTCACTTCCCAAAGGGAAAGCCACTGCAGAGGGAGAAATCACCTTACCTTCTGTAGATGGGGATGTTTCCAAATCAGAACTGAAAGGGGAAGTGACCCTGCCCTCTGTGGGCATCGAGACTGACGTGAAATTGCCCGGAGCTGAAATGAAGGTACCTAGTGTGGAGTTGGAGGTTGCTGAGAAGGGCAAAATCAAAATGCCTGATGTCAAAATGCCAAGCGTCAAAGTTCCCAAGCTGAAGACTCCTCAAGTGGGAGTCTCGCTGCCACAGGTTGAAGCAGACATCTCCCTTCCCAAAGCAAAAGTGGAAGTTCCAGAGGCAGAGGTCTCTGTTAAGGTGCCTGAAGCAGAAGGCAGCATTGAGGGTGGCGGAATGAAAATACACATGCCGAAGGTCAAGATGCCCAGCATGGGTTTCTCCAAACCAGAAATCAAAGGTCCCAAAGTCGATGTGGACGTCAGCGCACCCAAGGTTGACATTGCTCTTCCAGACGTCAGTGTAACCAAGCCTGAAATCAAAGCAGGTGACATTTCAGCAGACATGAAGTTCACAGCACCTGACATAAAGATTCCAAAGGGGGAAGCTTCCTTGGAACTGAAGGCTCGAGACCTAAAGCTTGAGGCACCATCGGCTGATATTGATGTAGGTGGCATTGAAGCGAAGCTGGAGGGCACCGACAGTAAATTTAAGATGCCAAAACTCCAAATGCCCAAGTTTGGAATGTCACTTCCCAAGGGGAAAGCCACTGCAGAGGGAGAAATCACCTTACCTTCTGTGGAAGTGGATATCTCCAAACCAGAACTGAAAGGGGAAGTGCCCCTGCCCTCTGTGGGCATCGAGACTGATGTGAAATTGCCCGGAGCTGAAATGAAGGCACCAAGTGTGGAGTTGGAGGTGTCTAAGAAGGGCAAAATCAAAATGCCTGACGTCAAAATGCCAAGCATGAAGGTCCCTGAGCTGAAGACTCCTCAGGTGGGAGTCTCGCTGCCGAAGGCTGAGGGAGACATCTCTGTTCCCAAAGCAAAAGTGGAAATTCCAGAGACAGAGGTCTCTGTTAAAGTGCCTGATGCAGAAGGCAGGATCGAGGGTGGCGGGATGAAAATACACATGCCAAAGTTCAAGATGCCCAGCATAGGTTTCTCCAAACCAGAAATCAAAGGTCCCAAAGTCGATGTGGACGTCAGCGCCCCCAAGTTTGACATTGCTCTTCCAGACGTCAGTGTAACCAAGCCTGAGATCAAAGCAGGTGACATTTCAGCAGACATCAGCCTTTCAGCACCTGACGTGAAGTTTCCAAAAGGAGACACTTCCTTGGAGCTGAAGGCTCCAGACCTAAACGTTGAGGCACCATCGGCAGATGTCACTCTAGGTGGAGTTGAAGCGAAGCTGGAGAGCACGGACAGTAAATTTAAGATGCCAAAATTCCAAATGCCCAAGTTTGGAATGTCACTTCCCAGGGGGAAAGCCGCTGCAGAGGGAGAAATCACCTTACCTTCTGTGGAAGTGGATATCTCCAAACCAGAACTGAAAGGGGAAGTGACCCTGCCCTCTGTGGGCATCGAGACTGACGTGAAATTGCCCGCAGCTGAAATGAAGGCACCTAGTGTGGAGTTGGATGTCGCTGAGAAGGGCAAAATCAAAATGCCTGATGTCAAAATGCCAAGCGTCAAAGTTCCCAAGCTGAAGACTCCTCAAGTGGGAGTCTCGCTGCCACAGGTTGAAGCAGACATCTCCCTTCCCAAAGCAAAAGTGGAAATTCCAGAGGCAGAGGTCTCTGTTAAGGTGCCTGAAGCAGAAGGCAGCATTGAGGGTGGCGGAATGAAAATACACATGCCAAAGTTCAAGATGCCCAGCATGGGATTCTCCAAATCAGAGATCAAAGGTCCCAAAGTCGATATGGACGTCAGCACCCCCAAGGTTGACATTGCTCTTCCAGACGTCAGTGTAACCAAGCCTGAGATCAAAGCAGGTGACATTTCAGCAGACATGAAGTTCACAGGACCTGACGTGCAGTTTCCAAAGGGGGAGGCTTCCTTGGAACTGAAGGCTCCAGACCTAAAGGTTGAGGCACCATCATCGGATTTCGCTCTAGGTGTAGTTGAAGCGAAACTGGAGGGTACGGACAGGAAATTTAAGATGCCCAAATTCCATATGCCCAAGTTCGGAATGTCACTTCCCAAGGGGAAAGCTGTTGCAGAGGGAGAAATCACCTTACCTTCGGTGGAATTGGATGTTTCCAAACCAGAACTGAAAGGGGAAGTGACCCTGCCCTCTGTGGGCATTGAGACTGACGTGGAATTGCCCGCAGCTGAAATGAAGGCACCTAGTGTGGAGTTGGAGGTCGCTGAGAAGGGCAAAATCAAAATGCCTGGTGTCAAAATGCCCAAAACGAAGACTCCTCAAGTGGGAGTCTCACTGCCCAAGGTTGAGGCAGACATCTCGGTTCCCAAAGCAAAAATGGAAATTCCAGAGGCAGAGGTCTCTGTTAAGGTGCCTGATGCAGAAGGGAGCATCGAGGGTGGCGGAATGAAAATACACATGCCAAAGTTCAAGATGCCCAGCATGGGTTTCTCCAAACCAGAAATCAAAGGTCCCAAAGTCGATGTGGACGTCAGCGCACCCAAGGTTGACATTGCTCTTCCAGACGTCAGTGTAACCAAGCCTGAAATCAAAGCAGGTGACATTTCAGCAGACATGAAGTTAACAGGACCTGACGTACAGTTTCCAAAGGGGGAGGCTTCCTTGGAACTGAAGGCTCCAGACGTAAAGGTTGAGGCACCACTAGTCGATGTTGATTTGGGAGGTGTTGAGACAAAGGTGGAAGGCATGGACAGTAAATTTAAAAGGCCTAAATTCCAAATGCCCAAGTTTGGAATTTCATTTCCCAAAGGTAAAGCCAGTGTAGATGGCATGGGCACCCTACCTTCTGTGGAAGTAGATGTCTCCATACCAGAACAGAAAGGCGAAGTCATACTGCCCTCTATGAGCATCGAGACAGATTTGAAATTGCAAGGAGCTGAAATACGGGCACCTAGTGCAGAATTGGAGGTCTCTGAGAAAGGAAAAATCAAAGTGCCCGATGTCAAAATGCCAAGCGTCAAGGTCCCCAAAATGAGGACTCCTCAGGTGGGAGTCTCACTGCCAAAAGTACAAGCAGACATCTCTCTTCCCACAGCAGCAATGGAGAATCCAGAGGCTTCCTCATCTGTCAATGTGCCTCATGCGGAAAGTAGCATTAAGAGTGGCGGGATGAAAATGCACATGCCAAAGTTCAAGATGCCCAGCATGGGTTTTTCCAAACCAGAAATCAAAGGTCCCAAAGTCGATGTGGACGTCAGCGCACCCAAAGTTGACATTGATCTTCCTGATGTCAGTGTAACCAAGCCTGAAATCAAAGCAGGTGACATTTCAGCAGACATGAAGTTCACAGCACCTGACATAAAGATTCCACAGGGGGAAGCTTCCTTGGAACTGAAGGCTCCAGACCTAAACATTGAGGCACCACCGGCAGATGTCGCTCTAGGTGGAGTTGAAGCGAAGCTGGAGGGCACTGACACTAAATTTAAGATGCCAAAATTCCAAATGCCCAAGTTTGGAATGTCACTTCCCAAGGGGAAAGCCACTGCAGAGGGAGAAATCACCTTACCTTCTGTGGAAGTGGATATCTCCAAACCAGAACTGAAAGGGGAAGTGCCCCTGCCCTCAGTGGGCATCGAGACTGGTGTGAAATTGCCCGGAGCTGAAATGAAGGCACCAAGTGTGGAGTTGGAGGTGTCTGAGAAGGGCAAAATCAAAATACCTGATGTCAAAATGCCAAGCGTCAAGGTCCCAAAAATAAAACCTCCTCAAGTGGGAGTCTCGCTGCCGAATGTTGATACAGACATCTCTGTTCCCAAAGCAAAAGTGGAAATTCCAGAGGCAGAGATCTCTGTTAAAGTGCCTGATGCAGAAGGCAGGATCGAGGGTGGCGGAATGAAAATACACATGCCAAAGTTCAAGATGCCCAGCATAGGTTTCTCCAAACCAGAAATCAAAGGTCCCAAAGTCGATGTGGACGTCAGCGCCCCCAAGTTTGACATTGCTCTTCCAGACGTCAGTGTAACCAAGCCTGAGATCAAAGCAGGTGACATTTCAGCAGACACCAGCCTTTCAGCACCTGACGTGAAGTTTCCAAAAGGAGACGCTTCCTTGGAGCTGAAGGCTCCAGACCTAAACGTTGAGGCACCATCGGCAGATGTCGCTCTAGGTGGAGTTGAAGCGAAGCTGGAGAGCACCGACACTAAATTTAAGATGCCAAAATTCCAAATGCCCAAGTTCGGAATGTCACTTCCCAAGGGGAAAGCCACTGCAGAGGGAGAAATCACCTTACCTTCTGTGGAAGTGGATATCTCCAAACCGGAACTGAAAGGGGAAGTGACCCTACCCTCTGTGGGCATCGAGACTGATGTGAAATTGCCCGCAGCTGAAATAAAGGCACCTAGTGTGGAGTTGGAAGTTGCTGAGAAGGGCAAGATCAAAATGCCTGATGTCAAAATGCCAAGCGTCAAGGTTCCCAAAATGAAGACTCCTCAAGTGGGAGTTTCACTGCCCAAGGTTGAGGCAAATATCTCTGTTCCCAAAGCAAAAGTGGAAATTCCAGAGGCAGAGGTCTCTGTTAAGGTACCTGATGCAGAAGGCAGCATCGAGAGTGGAGGGATGAAAATACACATGCCAAAGTTCAAGATGCCCAGCATGGGTTTCTCCAAACCAGAGATCAAAGGTCCCAAAGTCGATGTGAACATCAGCGCACCCAAGGTTGACATTGCTCTTCCAGACGTCAGTGTAACCAAGCCTGAGATCAAAGCAGGCGACATTTCAGCAGACATCAACCTTTCAGCACCTGACATGAAGTTTCCAAAAGGAGAGGCTTCCTTGGAGCTGAAGGCTCCAGACCTAAACGTCGAGGCACCATCGGCAGATGTCCATTTAGGTGGAGTTGAAGCGAAGCTGGAGGGCACGGACAGTAAATTTAAGATGCCAAAATTCCAAATGCCCAAGTTTGGAATGTCACTTCCCAAGGGGAAAGCCGCTGCAGAGGGAGAAATCACCTTACCTTCTGTGGAAGTGGATATCTCCAAACCAGAACTGAAAGGGGAAGTGACCCTGCCCTCTGTGGGCATCGAGACTGACGTGAAATTGCCCGCAGCTGAAATGAAGGCACCTAGTGTGGAGTTGGAGGTCGCTGAGAAGGGCAAAATTCAAATGCCTGATGTCAAAATGCCAAGCGTCAAAGTTCCCAAGCTGAAGACTCCTCAAGTGGGAGTCTCGCTGCCAAAGGTTGAAGCAGACATCTCCCTTCCCAAAGCAAAAGTGGAAGTTCCAGAGGCAGAGGTCTCTGTTAAGGTGCCTGATGCAGAAGGCAGCATTGAGGGTGGCGGGATGAAAATACACATGCCAAAGTTCAAGATGCCCAGCATGGGTTTCTCCAAACCAGAAATCAAAGGTCCCAAAGTCGATGTGGACGTCAGCACACCCAAGGTTGACATTGCTCTTCCGGACGTCAGTGTAACCAAGCCTGAGATGAAGGCAGGGGACATTTCAGCAGATATCAAGTTCTCTGCACCTGATGTGAATATTCCAAAGGGGGAGACTTCCTTGGAACTGAGAGCTGCAGACCTACAAATAGAGGTACCTTCTGCTGAGATTACTCTGGATGGTTCTGAGGCAAAGATGGAGGGCCTAGACAGTAAATTTAAGATGCCAAAGCTCCAAGCGCCCAAATTTGGAATTTCGCTTCCCAAAGTGAAAGGTGCAGATGAGGAGATCACTTTTCCATCTGTGGATATTTCTGTTCCAAAATCAGATGCTGACATCCAAGGACCAGATTCAGAAGGCAAAAATATTAAACGTGAAAGCTATGAAAAAGAAATTGTTGAAAAAGAAAGCAAATTTAAAATGCCAAAATTCAAGCTTCCATCATTTAGCTGGTCTCCAAAGAAAGAAGCAAGTGTTTCTACTGATATTTATGCAAATTTAGAAGATCCCTCAGTTCCAGTTCCAACAGGTGATATTGAATCTGAATTAACACTCACTGTAGAGGAAGGTGAAGTCCACATTGAAGACCTAGAGGGACATATATCTTTTGATAAAGACAGCGAGAAAACCAAAATCAGAAGGCCTCATTTTAGCATGCCAAAGATATCCCTTCCAAAAATGAAAAGTCATAAAGCAGAAATATCTGTACCACAGTTGCATGCTGACATGACAGTATCTACGATAGCGGATGAAGGAAAGATGTCACTACAAATGCGGGATACAGATATCAGTGGTAGTGATTCTAGAAAAGGCATCAAAATGCCCGAAGTTAAGCTTCCAAGCCTAGAACTTTCCAAACCAGAACTTAAAGTTCCAAAAATGGACATGGAAATCAGCTTACCTGAAAGTGATGTCAAACTTTCTATACCTGATGCCAGTCTTTCAGAAGCAGAATTAAAATCACTTGATGTTGGTGATAATGTTAGTAAGACAATGGCAGAAATTAAAGTCCCTGTGGTGAAAGGCCTAGAAGTAGGAGTTGAAGGACCGTCCACTGATATCTCTGTAGATGGAACAGAGATAAAAACTGAAGGAATGGATGGGAAGATGAAAAGGCCTAAATTCCAAAGGCCTAAGTTTGGAATCTCATTTTCTAAAGGAAAAACTCCAGACACCGAGATTAGTTTACCATCTGAAGATGCAAAAGTTCCTCAGTTGAAAACGACTACAGATATTGCAGATATTGCAGTAGAGGCTCCAACACTTGAAGGAGAAGGTGACTTAGCTGGTTCAGGAAAAACCGGCCCCGAAGGGAAAATTAAAATGCCCCCAATCCCTAGAACCGACATGAAGATTCCAGCAATAGACATAAAATTACCATCAGTGGGTCTTTCTGTGGCACAGCCAGAGACGGAGGCTCAAGATTTGGTTGCTGCAGCAAAAGATGCTAAATTTGAGGGAGATATAAAGACTGGAAGTATAGATGCAGAAGAAAAAGAAGGGCATTTCAAAATGCCAAAATTCAAATTGCCATCATTTAATTGGTCACCTAAAAAGGAAGCAAGTCTTAAGACTACTGCAAAGGAACCTCTGGAAGAACCTAAATTGACTATCTTATCAGATGATACAGATGCAGAACTAACAGCAGTTCTGTCAGAAGATCAAGAAGTCCACATGGAGCTAGATGCTGAAATAGCTACAAAAAAAGGTCAGATGAAAAGGCCACATTTTAATATGCCCAAAATCTCCCTTCACAGGCCAAAGCTACCAAAATCGCAGGGTAGCCTGCCAAAAGTGGAGGCAGATATTACTGTGGAAAGAGAAGGGGCTTTGGTACACATACCTGATATAGAGAGCAGTTTTACCACACAGAAAGAAGAAGAAACCGAAATATGCATAAAAATGCCAAAGGGCACATCAAAAGTGGAAATCAAAGCTCCCCAAGTAGATACCGATATTAAAGTTGATATTAAGGAGCCCACCATAGATAGTTCAGTTGAACTGAAAAGTGCAGAAATAGGATCTGAAGGTGAAATCAATGTGGATAGTGGAAGTATGAAAACGGATGTTGCGGAGGGCACAATTAGAATGCTAAAACTCCAAATGCCAAAGTTTGGAATTTCAGTTCCAGAAGGAAAATTGCCAGAGACTGGGGTCACCTTACCCGAAATGGAAACTGAAGTTTCTCATCTACAAGCAACAAAAGACTTTGAGAGACTTTGCGGCGAAGCTCCAACCTTGGAAGTAAAAGCTGAACCCGCTGATGCAGAAATAAAGGTGTCAGCTGGAGAAATACAAATGCCCAGAGTTGACATCGAAGTATCTGACATATCTGTTCTCAGCCCTGCTGAGCAGGATGCAAAAGAACAAGGAGAACTTGAAGCAAAGTCTGGAGAGAGTCAAACTGAGGAGTCTCCGGGTTGGTTTAAAATGCCAAAGTTTAGGATGCCTTCATTTGTCCGATCATCTTCAAAGGGGAAAAAAGGTGATGCTGAAGGAGATGGCAGTACAGGAAAAGCTCCTCTTGCTGAAGTAGAAATAAAAGCTCCTGAAATGGCAAGCCAGTCTCCCCATGTGGTTAGTGAATTGTATTCTGGACAGGACATTTTAGAAGGCAAAGTCATGTTTCCTCAGGAGGACATTACAAAAGATGGAGTTTCAATACAGAAGGAAAAGGACTTCAGAACTGGCCTATTAATGGGGGAAGGCAGTTTTTCACAGGCCTCAGGAAAAGCTGACGATAAAATAAGTCCCCTGGGATCTAAAACATATGCTGATGTAGTTAAGCTTGGTGCTGAAGGACAGATTGTACAGATACATAAAACTTCATCCACTGTCCCCACATCAGAAATCAGTGTACCAGATGTGGATATTGACATGACAGTGGCTGAGACACATGCCACTAAAATTACTGTGGCTGGAACAGAGGAAAAAGTTGGTGCTATCATTACAGAGGCAAACGTCGCTGAGCAAAGCCCTGATGCAAAGACTGAAAAGGAGAGCCAAATAAAATCACCCAAAAAGGATATTCAAGGAAAAGAAAGCATATTCAAAATGCCAAAGTTCAGTGTGCCTTCTTTTGGATGGTCAACCACAAAAACCACCAAGAAAGTTGATGATGCTACATCTGACTTGCAAGAGCCTGATATTAGACCACCAGAAGTTAGAATGGATGTTTCAGTCACTGATGAAGACTTTGAAATAATAGAGTACCCAATAGAAGGCTTTGAAAAAGATATGCCTGTGGAAGGAGAAGTGAAAGCAGAAGGGACAGATGGCTCAAGTAAAACAAAATCATCAAAATTCAAGATGCCAAAGTTTGGCAGTTTACGTACCAAATCACGAAGTGCAGAAGTTGATGCTGATCCACCAAAAACAGAGGCTGAGGTGTCACTAGATAAAACTGAAGGACAGATATTTGGAATCCCGGCTCAAAAAGCAGAAGAGTTTGTTGACATGAAAAGTAGAAAACTTGACCTTGCGGAGAAACCAGGAGACACCACAGGCAAACAAGATTTTGAAGATTCAGAGATAAATTTCCATATTCACAAACTTAAAATACCCAAGTTCACATACAGCACATCTGTAGCTGAAGGACGAGTGTTGACTTCAGAAGACACAACACACATGAAATGTGCTGCTACTGATACAGATGGTGATGGTGCCCCTCAACAAGAATTCAGAACTACATTCCTCGATAAGAAGGTAGAAGACATTGGTTGTAATATCCAGAAATCAACAGTCAGAATTACAACATTGTCTGACATCCAAAGAACACAAGTGGAAACTAAACTGCCATCTACAGATCCTTCTTTTGAGGAGACAACAACACTCATACAGAGGCCACTGGAATTCAACATTAAATTCCCTACAGAAAAAATAGACACCATGAATGGTAAAATCCAAAAATCAGTAGCTAAAATTACAACACTGTCGGAACCAGATATTCAGACAACACACCTTGAGTGTAAACTCCCATCTACTGAGTCATTTATTCAAAGTTCATCACTGCACATTGAAGGACCATACTTTGAAGGAAACGGAAAACAGCCACAAGGTAAATCTGCGTTTGACTCCTGCGATTCTGAAAGTCAGGAATCTTTCTCAACTCAGATAGTGAGAGAATCAGAGATTCCTCCATCAGAAGTTCAAACTGCCACCTATGGGTTTTCTCTTTTAAAAGTGAAAATTCAGGAATCACTTGTGAACTTGGATATGCCAGTCAAACTGTCTTCTACAGAATATACGAGTGAAATGTTTGAGAGTAAAGATCACCAACCTTCAGGTGAAAAGGCAAGAGAAACAACACAAAAGACCAGCTTTGCTGAACTGAAAGTATCAGACAAAGGCCAAGAACTTACTGAAGAAGCATCTTCTACTACTAAGTTGACAAAGCTGAAAGCATTTGCAGTTGAAGTACAATCTTCTGATGAGTTTGCAGACAGTTCAATGATGTCTGAATCTGCTGTAGAAATTACCGAAGAAACTGAAGTTGCAAGGGCTGAAGAAGAGTCAACAACAGATCCAAAGGAAAAATCTGATAGTAAGAGATCTTCTGGCAGGTTTAAATTTTGGCTTCCAAGTCTTGGGTTTTCTTCCTCTGTTGATGACACAGGCACAGATTCCAAACCTGAAGTTCAAAAACCATTTCAAGAAGAGACACAAGTCGATGTCCCATCCACATCAGACAGTGACACTGCCAAACAAACTGAAAAAGCTGGGTGGTTTAGATTCCCTAAGTTAGGTTTTTCATCTCCAACAAAAAAGGGAAGGGAAACTGATAAAGTAGAAGAGACAGATCCAAAAGAAGAAAAACCTCAGGATGAGGAAAGTCCAACAGAAAAATCAGAAACTTTTTTTGATGCACAGGAATCCTTGCCACCTAATGAAACAGTCGCAGAGAGTGAAACCTCAGAGACCACACCCATTGTTTCATCTTCTGCAAGAACTGAATTGATACTGCTAGAGAAAGGGAAAGCTCCAACCCAAAGTGTTCCTGAAGAGGCATAAAATTAAGATGGTTTCTTTTCCTTCAAAATTCAAGCATACATAAAAATGTGATGAAACACTTTTCTAGGCAGGGGAGAATTAGAAAACACATTGCCTTCTTTCCAGCAAAAGAAAATAAAACATTACATTAAAAGGATCGAAGAAATGTTTTGATTAAAATTACAGTACTGTTTTCAAGCTCATTGAAATATAGAAAAATAGTTCTTAACAAAAACACTTGTTGCATGGGACATAAGGAAACAAATTAGACAAAGGAAGCTACTGACAAGAGACATCCGTAGTTCTAATGAAACCAACAAAGACCCTTTCTATTAATTTCCACAAGTGTTCCTTCTTCAGACCTATTTAGAGGAATAAAGACTGGACAAAAGTTTAAATATAATCATTTGAGAATCAAATCACAGCAATGATTTTGTTCTAGATTATTTGCAGAGTATTAGGAAGCTAGTGCTGGAAGAATTAGGAGACATATTTTCTTTTTTAGATTTTATTTTTTTAACTGTATTTCTGCTGCTATCTTATGAAAAGTATATATAAATATATTTTCATTATCTTTGAGCAATAGGCATATTTCAGGATCGTTTTGAAACATAGACCAAATGGAAATAATACTGTAAATGTTACAATGCTTATTCTTCCTTTCCAGTCACAAAGCATCTTGCCAGTTTTCAAGACTATCAGTTAAACTGAAGTATCGGCACCTAAAAGACATTGATTGTCAGTCCTAAACATTTTGCAGAACAGCATATATAAATGTTACTTCTGAAATTTCTTTTTAATGACAAAAAATCTTAGCACCAGTGTCTTAAGATATGTGTTAGCGTGCCTTTTGAAGTTTTATATATGTAAAATATCGGGACTAGCCAACATCTGGTCACCTGGGTGAAAAGTAGCTATAAGAAAAATATTGCTTGCCTTCATGCTTGTCCTGTGGCAAGTTGGGTAAATGCATTTGCCACTGTACAGAAGAAGCAGTTTTAACTATGCCCCTGCAAATATTTTTTCAAACCTTTGCACTGGGGAGTCAAAAGTTGAACCTGGTACATGATGCACACAGCCAGTTTCCTCCCGACTGGAGGCCAACACACACAAAATTCCTGTGGCTACCATGCCTGTAACTGATTACCTGAGCAGATACAGGCTGTATGCCTGTATGGTGGATACAGGATGGATACAAATGACTTACTATGTGAAAACTTGCCACGGTGCATATTTAATTGGTGTCTGTTTTGTCCTGCCAAGCGGCGAGAGTTTGACCCACACTTCCTCACATTTCTAATCAGGTAGAGAAATGCGGCAGAATTCCTCATGCAATTTTGCAAGACAAAACAAGCCTCTTCTGTTGTTCTTCCCTCATTATTGTCTGATGGGGGAGAGCCAGCTCAAGACATGCTACCTGAGGTGAAAGACAAGATGCCCCCCCTTCCCCTATTCCTCATACAGAAGCCAAGCAGACTGCCGACTGAACCTTACTGCAACACTGCCAGCAGGTAGAACAGGGCATCTGAGGGCAGAGGGCTCACCTACAGGGGACACAGGGCAATATTGTGGCACACACAGCTCTGTTCTCCAACACCTTGCTGCTTGTCTCCACCACCTAGTATCTGCCTGAGGCAATCGCTCCACTCTGCCTAATGGCAGAGCCAACCTTAGGGACCTTCCTGTACACATTTAGGCTGCCCGTGTGATTTAGAGCATCAGATTCACCAGTGTTCTAAATTGTGCAAGGGATTCAGAAGGATCCCTGGCGCTGAAGTATTTTTCTAAACGTGGAGGACAATGGTGTCAGTTGCCAGGTCATGACAGACTGGGTGGGGTAAGGTCCATGGGGTCATCCCCACTTCAGCCATATGAGGCATGAAGGGGGTTACAGTTGACGTGAAAATGCCTACAGCATAAGTTATGACTTGTCAACCATAATCTGTATTCATTTGTTGACACTCATTCACCCCAGTATTGTTTTGTACCCTTCTGCTGAGCAGTAAAAACAAACCCTCACAGGCCAGGTACAGATATGTAACCACATGATCACCAGTAATCACTCTCAGTCCAAAGACATGTGTTGGGCAGACCAAAGCCGTCACATTCATTAATCCATCTAACCATTCAAAAGCGGCATTCGTTGACTCCAATCTTAAGACAAGGGTCATAAGATCCAACTGTCTTGATAAAGAGAACCTTCTGACCACAACAGTACCCCTACAGAATGGGGGCTGAAGTGGCTTAAGGTGTGTACTTCAGTGTGACTGGATTGTAAACTGGCGTTCAAGTGACTTCAGAAATAAAACTTAATAGTCAGGAGTTTAGTGCTTGGATAAGATGGAAGGGAGCATATGTAAGTGGCTTTAACTTTCCTAAGGATATAGGTTGTAAATAGTTATTGTTTGCCTTTTGGATTATATGAATGCTTGCTACACGTATGCAGCCAACAAGATGGTACACACATGCCTGTGAAACATTGTGCTTATGTACGGCAACAATGTTGATTGTATCCTGGCTATGCTCCTCCTGATACAGAAATAAAAGTAGTACCATTAGTATTGTGATCGTCATTCTGATTCTGAAGAAATACTATCCATGCTAACATGCCTATGTGGCTATCTAAAATGTCTGGGAAAGTTGGGGATTGGGGAATCTCTGGTTGTTAGGACTAGGATTCTGAGTTCATTTGCAAAAACAAATACAACAAAACCCTGGAATGTCCCTGAGATGGAACTCCTTCCCTTCCATCTGCAGATTTGGGAATTATCTGCAAATCTGGAAATTATCTTCTCTTGCATTCAAGTTTAGCAGTCCGACAATGACTGTTAAGCCTGTACTGTAGATAAAGTCTGCAGGGGGACCTGGGACAATTTCCAAAGTAGTAGGTGAAACTACTACTGTGCCATGTGAACTGCAGATGTCAGAAAATACCTGAGAACAACAAAACCTGGGTTCGGTGGGTAATTTGTCAGTCCTCTATACTCTTGCCAGTTACAGCCCATTTACTTTGTGCCATAAATTTTAATGATAACTGCTTTGAGGTTATTTATGTGTTTGTTACAATCAAGCCACATGTAAATCTGGTGACGTAAATAAGTGAATGATCGCTAGCCATCAGTGCTAGATTGCAGGGTCATTTTCCGGGTTTAGAGAGTCCATGGCAATATGTCAACTTTTCCTCCGCAAAAGGCAATGTGGCACTGAGAAGCTAGAGGGAGTCAAATTGCCCTACCCACAGGGGTGGGCAAGTGACAGGGGTGGTTGTTGTTGCTGCACTGTGGAAGCTCAGGCCATTGGTGAACTCCCCCACAAAATTAGGGCCTTAGTAATTTAATTATATGCCAACCTTCTGACTGGGTTGCCCTGTGGCAGGGGTTGGCAAAAATTTTAGCCACGGTCTGGTCCACTGTCCCTCAGACCTTGTGGCGGGCTGGAGAAGCGGCGCTGGGGGGGGGGCTGCAAGAATAGGCAAGGGGGGCAAGTAGTCCTCCTCCCCAGCCCCAGCCGCTGTGCTTACCTTCCCAGGAGCTGCCGCCACTGCTGCTTCTCGTGGGTAGGCAGAGGGAGCTTGTTCGCTCTGCTCTCTGGTCCACAGGAGCACCAGGGCAGCGGCGGCAGCGGAGGGAAGAGGGGCTGCTTAAAATGGCGCTCAGCCAGCCAGTTTGTGAGAGGCAGAGGGGGGAATGGAATGGTGCGGGGGGGGGGGAATGGCACAGCCTGAACAAACAGAAGCCCCATGCCGATCCACGGAGAGTCCGCCAGACAGATCCTGAAGGCAATTGGGCCTGATCCGGCCCCCGGGCCTTCGTTTGCTGACCCCTGCCCTGTGGTGTTGATGGACATGAAAGCATGTAACCAATTATGTATTCAAAATTGTTCCACCCTGGCTTTTGGCCCCTGCAGGGTCCTCAAGGCAGCCTCCAAATTAAAAACACAGATATCTAATTTTAAAAAAAGGAATGCAATCCGTGCAACAATTTTTGTTGTGTTTTTTTTTTAAAAAAAGCCTTTAAAACCACAAAAGTAGAAAGTGTAAAAGCAAGTCAGTTTAAAATAATATAATGCCACACCAGGAGGTTAGTCAAAGCAGGGTTTTTTAAAAAAGGACTTGAGCGTTCGGCTTTTCAGCTACACTGGCCTCTAGTTCATTTCCAGATATCATTCAAAGTGCTGGTAATTATTGCAAGGTGCAAAATGGCTTGGGACTAGATTATTTGAAGAAGCTTCTCTTGATTTCAACCGGTCCCATCCACACATTTTACTCCTGGAAAAAGTTACCCCAGGCCTAGTAGAAGCAGTATATTGTCACTTTTTAATATATAAAGCTATGCCGACTGCTTCCCGGCTAAGAATTACAGAGAGACAGAAGCGGGTCTAGTTCAACTTTCCTTATCAGTTGTACCCTTCCTCCATTTTTAAAATAAATGCCCATTAATTTAGCACAAACGTCCACACCAACTCTGCATGCACAGTTAAGACAAAGGAACAATAAACATATTTTCGGCATGCTGAGTTCACAGTTAACAAAATTTGCAGTGGGTCTTTCCACCATCAGAGCCTAGCAGTCCAATTTACATTAGGCCTCTGCATTTTTATTACAGCTTCACGATGTGCGCAAATAGATATCCTTATTCTCCTTCCACCCATGGTAGACATCGTGGTTGTTTCATGGTGAGGAAGGTTGTGCCACTCGTTGGCCTCCAAGCAATGCCGGATTTACGTATAAGCTAAATGTTTTTTTTTGGGGGGGGGTACTTATGTATTTATATTGCTGTACACTGACCTGATATTTCATGGGTATAAGTAGTGGGTTGACAAGGCAGACGACACAGAGATTTCTCCAAGTGGTTCTTTATAGTAAGCTAGAACTGAACTGAACTGAACAGCTCAGCCGGCCTGCTTTTATAGTCAGCCGGCTGTCAACATTGTAACAACACCACCCCAGGGTTTCCCGCCTAAATTAACTGACGCGGACCTGAGTGAAAACTGTATACAGTGGTACCTCTGGATGCGAATGGGATCTGCTCCGGAGCCCCATTTGTATCCTGAAGCGAACGCAACCCACGTCTGCGCATGCACGGGTCGTGATTCGCCGTTTCTGTACAAGCGCATGACTACATTTTGACCGTCTGCGCGTGCGCGAGTGGCGAAACCCGGAAGTAACGCGTTCCGTTACCTGCGGGTCGCCGTGGAGCGTAACCTGAAAACGCTCAACCTGATATTTAACCTGAGGTATCTGTACACAATACCCCTGGTGGCCAGGGTGAGCACTTCAATACATAACAATGGGAGGGTAGTATATAAATACTTTTATAAATAAAATAGATACATAAAGGGGGGTGGGGGAATATTTTTAAGCCCAAGGACAACGTTCCTTCATAGACAACCTCCTGAGGGACCTGCCAGGCCAGCAGCAGACAGGGCCTGAGGCAGTGCTGGATTTACGTATAAGCTAAACAGGCTATAGCTTAGGGCCCCACTCTCTTGGGGGCTCCCCCCAAAAAATTAAAGGGGAAAAAAACCCTGGATGTACATTTCCAAAATATAAGATAAAAAACAAATAAAATAAAACCTACATACAGCAACAGTGTTTTGTGTTGTGTAGGCGCCTATGATGTAAGTAACGGCCCCCGCCTGCTAGCCTGCTCCCTAAAATATCACTGGTTTGCTCATTAGTATAGGGCAGGGGTCTGCAACCTTTAAGACAAAAAGAGCCACTTGGACCCGTTTCCGAAGAAAAAACAACTGGGAGCCGCAAAACCATTGCGACATTTAAAACAAATATATCTCCGGAGCCGCGATCTGACAGCGGGCGGGCTGACAATTTGTTGTTGACAAAGGACAGCTGGACATATAAAAGGCCCCATTACCTTCAAATCTAAATCCAGCCCTGCCTCCAAGCCAGAGCTGGGCATTGAAGCTGAGGATCACCTGGCAGGAATTCAGCCTGTTAGACAACCATAAGTTGTGGTCCAGGGAACACTGGCTTTCACAGGAATTAAGTTTGGGACAGGATCCTCCACCCTATGTAAAGGTAAAGGGACCCCTGACCATTAGGTCCAGTCGCGGACGACTGGGGTTGCGGCGCTCATCTCACTTTACTGGCCGAGGGAGCTGATGTTTGTCCACAGACAGCTTCCGGGTCATGTGGCCAGCATGACTAAGGCGCTTCTGGCAAACCAGAGCAGCGCACAGAAACGCCGTTTACCTTCCCGCCAGAGCGGTGCCTATTTATCTACTTGCACTTTGACGTGCTTTCGAACTGCTAGGTTGGCAGGAGCAGAGACAGAGCGACGGGAGCTCACCACGTAGTGGGGATTCGAACCACCAACCTTCTAATCGGCAGGCCCTAGGCTCTGTGGTTTAGACCACAGCGCCAACCACGTCCCTCCATTCCACCCTATGTAGACATACCATAATCCCCAGATATCCGGATTTTATTTATTTGTTTATTTATTTAGAAAAGTTTCTAGCATTTGCAAAACCTGAGATACGATGTCCACATATGCCCATGCCATGGAAAGAACTAGAGAGTAACCATTCAAACCAGGAAACAAGAAGATGGATTCACTCTGGCCATAGTTTATAGATCTGGAGCAATAGGAAGATGGGGCATGTGATCAAAAACACGTCTGTTTAGTTGAGGCTCATTCTGCACTGTGCCTCCCAAACACAAATCATCAAAGCAAAATATATATTCATAGGATTTCAACTCAGAAAGCTGAACACAGGTATATACCGTATGTCCTATTTTTCCATGTGGAGAAAATAGGTGTAAAGCGGCCTTATAAGTAGTTGGTGACAATATAAATATGCACATCACCCACACCAAAATGTTTATTTAGCTATACCTCCCACAGTAATGTATACGGAAAACATAATAAATTTTCCTTATTCAAACCCATAACCAGCTTGGACACAGATTTACTAGGCAGGCCTGGGTCAATTCACTTGGTAGCCTCAGTTCCCTATTTTTAAAAGCAAAATAGAAATGACTTCCAATACAAGGCAGATATAACAATTAATGTTACTAGCCACCTTGAAATTCAAGGAACAGTAATACAGAAGGCCATAGAAATCTAATTTAATAAGCAACTCTTGCTGGCAACAGCAGACAAAGCTTTTTAAAACTGCTATTCTGCAGCTGCCTTTTTCAGGCAGAATTGAGGGTACTGTCTTCAAACCTTTCTGGAGCAGTGCTGATTAAGTCAGTTCTGAACTGAGAAACAGAATGTTAGTGGTTTATGAAGCACAGCTTTTAAGGGGCGGCGGGGGGGGGAGCAGAGTAAAGCAGGCCATAATTTTCTCAAACATTGCCACCTTGTGGAATTTTGCTAATGCAACAATTGCCCGGTTGCGTAACTCTATTTTGATCTCTGGGCTGCAATTTGAAATTGTACAATCAAAGAGTATTTGCACAATTTCAGCGCAGTACAACTAAAGAATTAACTTTCCCTTCTTGGGGTTTATTTTTTTGAGTGTGTTGGCTTGAAATCACTTTTTTAAGGGTGCAGACTAAAAGGCACACACCACCATAGAATAGCATTTATTGTCAAGGTATTAATAAGGATAAGGATCAAGTGTTGACAAGTGATGGCCAATTCTCATGTACCCTCTTAAAATACATCTTCTAACCTAGCCATTCCACGATACACAATATTGGATCAAAGCTGCAGATATGCGTAGCCTGGAGAGGATAAGATTTAAGAGGAGTCATTATAGTAGCCTTCAAATATCTGAAGGACTGCTGTGCAGAAGATGGAGCAGACAGGTTCTCTGTTGCTTTATACAACATGACTACAGTGGTACCACTGGTTACGAACGCTTCAGCTTACGAGCTCCGCTAACCCAGAAGTTGTGAACTTTGCCCCAGGATATGAATGGAAATCGCGCCCCCAAAGCACGCGTGCAACAGGAGGCCCCATTAGCAAAAGTGCGCCTCAGGATAAGAACGGTTTCAGCTTAAGAACGGACCTCCGGAACAAATTAAGTTCGTAACCAGAGGTACCACTGTATAACCAGTAAACAGAAATTGCAGGGAAGCATGTTTCAGCTAAACATTAGGCAAAACTTCCATGTCAAATAGCTCTTACTGTTAGGAACAGACTTTCTTGGGAGGCAATGGGCTATCATTCACTGAGTGCATTTAAGTAGATGCTTAATGGTCACCTTCCAGGGACACTGCGGTTGCATCCTGCATTGTAGATCCTGCACTGAGCAGTGTATTGGATTAAATGACATCCAAGTTCCCTTCCAGCTATACGATTCTGTTAAGTTGTGGGTGAACATATCAGAAGACACAGCGATTCTTCAAACAGCTCTTGTTTATTCACAGGCCAGAGCAGAACTGAGCTGAAGGGTTCAGCCAGCCTGCTTATATAGAGCTCCACTACAACGCAACTGTAACCACTTTCTGTAACTATCCAATCACTGAATCTCACTTTCAATCCCCTATTTGCATATGTGGACCTGAGTGAAAACTATCTACAGTATCCCCCTGCTGGCCCAGGGTGAGAACTTCAGTACATAACAGATTCCATAAAAATGAAATTTGTGAACGGGACTACTCCGTGATCAAGGTTTGATACATCCTGAACTAAAACATTCATCATCTGGCAAATGCACAACGATCCTAAATTTCACACGCAGAAAGCTCATAACTGAATTCCCATTAGCTATAAAAAATAAAAACAATTTAGCTTTTAAAAGAACTTTTAAATCCATCTTCCCAAGCACAGTCTTTCTGCCCTGGCAGGTCTTCCATTTTTACCGAATATTTGGAATTCCAGTCTCGTTCAAAGAGAGCCCTCAGTTGCTCCTGTATGGTAGGGTTTCTCTTTGTGGCGTCTGCTGAAGACTGCTTGGCAACCAGTCCCACACCTGCCGTGATGCTGAAGTATTCTTCTGACCAGTTAGAAGTTCCTAGAGATGTATAAAGTGCAGTGTATATAAGGGTGCGATTTTAATTTATCTAGTCACCCACCCCCCAAAAAAGCTCAAATTTCCCCGTTATGGCAAACGTATAAGACTTCTGGTTTCAAACAATTGAAAGCACTATTGTTAGAATATTCACTTGAAGCAAAAGCTGCAGAGTTCAAGGAAGAGGGAGAGGAAAGAGATTGAAACAGGCAGGATCCAGTGTCAAGAAAAACCCATAAGGATCCTAAAAACTAATCTTAATTACTAGGAGTGCTTTTTACCAGCTTATGGCTATTCTTGGACGTGGTGATTCATGCCCTAGTAACCTCAAGACTTGATTCTTGCAATGTGCTTTAGGGTAGAATCTAAACATTTTGAAAAATATATTGAATTTGCCATAAGCTCACCATCGCCATCTAGTGCCACAGTTGTACATGCTTTTTTACTGGGGGGACGCAGGAGGACGCATACCTCTAAACATTTTGTGAATCTATGTTTGGCCTATTTGAGGGGCGGTATTTCAATATGAGTAGGAAAATGAAAGTACCCCTAAACAATTTTTAGAAAAAAGCACTGCATTTGTATAAAGCGCTTAAATTGTTATATTTGCAGCTGTATAGCTGACTTCTACACAAACCACAATCTCTACCAGGCCACAACACTTACCAATATAGACTGCCTTGTCAGTCACCATATATTTGCTGTGATTCAGCCTTGCAAAGGGGATGTTTGTGTGATTTCCAACTGGAACAGTGAAGATTTTCTGGTAAGATGTAAATATAAAAACATGTCTACAATGAGTGGGAATTAAACACAGATGACTTTATGAGTTTCCCACAATTGCCTGCCTTTCCCAAGTAATGGAAATAAAATAGGAATAGCTTTTGGCTAAGCTAGAGTAGACTTTCCACTTCCATTCGCCAGTAAAAGAAAAAGGAAAAACCCACTGCTAAAAATTATAAGAGAGCTTTGCATTTAATAGTGCCTTTTGGGTGCACATCATCTCAATTGGCACAGATGAGGAGGGCAACAAAGATGGTCAACTCTATGGGAAAGAAGACCTATGAGGAAAGCTTGGAAGACTTTGTTGTATTCAGCCTGAAGAAGCACTCTTCAAACATAAAAAGAGCTGTCTCATAAAAGAGGGCAAATACTTGTTCTCTGCTATCGCAGATGGCAGGACTTCATCTAATGGGCTTGAGCTACCGGAGGATAGATTTTGGTTGAACTTTAGGAGAATCCTGGTTTGCCAATGGAACCAATGGTTCCCTAGAGAGGACGTAGGCTCTTCATCACTGACAGTGCTTTTTCCCCAGGGCGTACTCAAAGGTACGCAGTACTAGCATCTCTTTTTGTTGTTGTTAAAAAGTGTGGCACTTAACTGTAATAACTTCATGGTGAGTACCTGCACCTCTTTTTCAAGGAAAAAAAAAAAGCACTGGTCACTGGATATCTTCAAGCAGAGACTAAATGGATGGCCAGCAAGACCTTCTGCCACTCTCTGATTCTGTCAGTGGCCTGTTAAGTTGTGGGCGAACATATCAGACGACACAGTGATTCTTCAAACAGCTCTTCTTTTTTCTGAGGCCAGAGCAGAGCTCAGTCAGCCTGCTTATATAGAGCTCCAGAACAACGTAACTGTAGCAACTTTCTAAAACTATCCAATCACTGAACGTCACTTTCGATCCTTCATTTGCATACAACTATCCAATCACTGAACCTCACTTTCGATCCTTCATTTGCATACAACTATCCAATCACTGAACCTCACTTTCGATCCTTCATTTGCATAACTATCTACAGTATCCCCCTGCTGGCCCAGGGTGAGAACTTCAGTACATAACATGGCCAAACCAAGACGGTTGTCCTGTCAAACGGTAAAGAGGTTTTTTTACCACAGATCAGGTGGCCGTGACTGAATTGGTCATTTGTAGTGTCAAGCAGAGGTAGACAACGTGGGGCCCTCCACTGCAACTTCCATGGCGGCATGGCTAACGAAAGAGGATGTATTTATTTCATAAAATTGATATACCACTTGCTTGTAGAAAAAAAAACTTCAATGTGGTTTACAAAAAAGGATGTTAGGCTAAAATATATGTGCAGAGACACTGTCTGTAGTCACTATCTGTATCATCCTGTCAAAGAGCAAGAAAGATTTTACTGCACATCATGTGGTAAAATTGCCATTTATATCTACACGGTGAAAACCCATATCAACACAGCTTTTTAACCTGGATGTAAAGCACATGTACCAATGTGCTTTAAGCTCATTTATTTTTAAAACCATTTTGGCTCTGCTACATGAGGAGGAATGGGAAACGATCCGTATTACTAATTTTAACCAAAATTTATTTTTTCTTCTTAACTGTGAGAAGAAATTTTTGTTTATTAAATTGTGGTTTATTTCCTGCTGGGGGGGGACACACTTTAGGTTTAGCGATCTATAAGTTTGCTTACATTTTAAAATTTATTAATTGGGTTGTTGACATTTGCCCAACATCATTGCTAATACCTAAGTTTACAGTTTTTACAGTAGGGAGAAATAACTTTTCAGCTCATTTCATCCTGAGATTTTTCCCCATCCAGCAATGTAACACTTCCTCTTTCGTTCTTGTGGCATTAGCACACACAACACAAAAAGTGCATTTGAGCATCACTCCCACTATTCTTATGGGAAGAGATCCTACATGGATAGGAAACAGAAGGAAAGCATTTTAAAACTGCATTCTAGCTCTAGCCAGTGTAGATTTTTAAAAAGTTGGCATTATAGGTGCAGAAAAAGCAACAGAGTCTGAGGGTTGTCATGTTCACATTTGACACTTTGATATATGACCCAGAAAAGACCCTTAAAACTTGGTGTACAAGCTACATAAGTCACTGTCAATACCAGGAACATGACACATGTGCATCTGTAAGGAGCCCATAGCCCAAAAGCATGCTTCTTTTACCACTTCGATTGTGATGTTGGCATGTTGATCACTAAGGACACTCAGTGACTCCAAGAAACGAAACATGGAAGAATCAGTATGGACCCAGCAGTTGATTAAAAGCCGTATGTGTATATTTTGGTGTAACGCCACACTTCTCAGAGCATTGTCGATGGGTGGCCAGTATCTACAAAAACAACATTGTAATTAGTGAAGGTTGGACCATAAGGGCAAATGGGTACTGCCCCATTAACCTCAGTTTCAGCCCCCCACCTACCTGCCTTCTTACTTACAACCAAGCCAGAGGGTGGTACTAGCTGTCAGCTTCCTCCTCCTCCATCTCAGTTGCCCTTGTAGAACTTGGGAGGAGGATGGGAAGGAAACTATAATTCATTGGCTCTGCCTAGCATTGGCTCTGGTTCCACCTACTGTTGGCTTCCTGCCTTACACCTCACCAGTCCAAGTGAACAGCAGCCACAAAGGCTTGTAAAACGATCAATGGGGAGCTTTATAGACACAAGAACTATTTGGTTTGGGCTTCCTACTAAAGCAGAGAAGTAACAGCTTCTGGTGCTAGCTAGCTGTCTTTCACTACATTATTGTCCCATGAAGCCCAGGCTGACCTGCATTGCTTTTACAGTGCGACACCCCAAAACCTGTGTAATTTAGAGCTGATGGTGCAGGGAGCAGTCATACAACTAATTAAAGGTAAAGGGACCCCTGACCAGTCCAGTCGTGACCGACTCTGGGATTGCGGCGCTCATCTCGCTTTATTGGCCGAGGGAGCCGGCGTACAGCTTCCGGGTCATGTGGCCAGCATGACTAAGCCGCTTCTGGCGAACCAGAGCAGCACACAGAAACGCCATTTACCTTCCCGCTGGAGCGGTACCTATTTATCTGCTTGCACTTTGATGTGCTTTCGAACTGCTAGGTTGGCAGGAGCAGGGACTGAGCAATGGACGCTCACCCCGTCGCGGGGATTCAAACCGCCAACCTTCTGATCAGCAAGTCCTAGACTCTGTGGTTTAACCCACAGCGCCACCCGCGTCCCTATACAACTAATTAGCATTTAGCTAAGAATATAAAAGGGTGCACATATATTCAGGTTTCACTTCATACCTTGGCGGTTGTCTGAAGCGGCTTGTAGGGAAGTAATCCATCATGGAGACATAGACAAATTTTTCTGCATCGTAGATAACATCGAGAACTGCCACGAGATCAAAGGTGCGACCCCCTGGACAAAAGGAGGCAGGAGAAGCCTAGAGCAAAGGAGAAATTTAATTACTACATCATCTATTGATCCCCATGTTTTTTCAATGAGAATAAACATTTCCTACAGAAGGTTTCATTGTAATCCTATGCACACTTAGTAGAGAGTAAATCCCACTGAATTCAGTGGGGTTAATCTGAGGAAAACATGCTTAGGAACTGTCTGCTTACAGAAAAATAAGCTTCAGTGCTTGTTCCATTTAACTGCACTTCCAAAGGACTGTAGCTGTTGATATTGGTAGAATAATTGCTCGGCCATGGAGATGGGATGGTGGCGTTTGCTTCCCCAAGATCCCAGTAGGTTTTGAAGGTTTTCCAGAGATCCTTAGCTAAGCAGCTGCAGTTGCTGATCAAAACCCCCACTTCTTTCACCTGCAGAAAGAGAGAAACTGGAGACCAATATTCCAAACCAAACCTGGAAGAGGAAGAAACAAAGTGAGGTTTGGCCAAAGCTGGTCGTCCATTGTTCTCCCAGGCCGGAGGCGGGACGATAGCCACCCTGACCCAGCTGGGAGGCACCAGACCAGGTAAGCCTCCTCGGTGTCGCAAACACCACCCACCTGTTGGGAAGGGGGGGCGGAAATTGTTGCTTTCACTCTTTCTTTGTACTGGTGTGGTAATATACTTAGCAAGGGCATAAGTTTGAATGAAATCATAGAGCAAAATACAGAAAGCAGAAATGCCCTTTTACAAGTGCTTCGGAGCTCAGCAGTTCAACACCTCTGCAGTCACATAGCACAACCTGGGTTCTGGGGATCGTAACTTGGAGAGCTGCTGCCAGTCTGAGTAGGCAATACTGTGCTATACAGGCAACCAGCCTGACCACAAGGCGGCTTCCTATGATAATGTGTGTGGAATATTAGAACTCTTGAGTTCTCAGGAACTTGTCAGGAGTCATCCAAGTAGGGTAACCCCAAATACCAAAGAGCTCTCTTGTACACTTGATAGTTGCATGAGAAGCTAGGCCTGTTGAATTTCCTCTTCTATAAAACTATTAAAGAACACCTCTGCTCTCTCTCTCTCTTTACCTAATCACTCCATCTTCACGGAAAGAGCAGTAACAATGGACTAGCTTTCCTGAAGGATAAACCTGCCCACTAAAACTGATCTTTCTCCATAACATGCAACCATAGAGGGGTGTTGGGTGTCTCCAAACAGCGGCAGAATTGGGCTCTCAGATTTCAGCAGTGCCCTGTTCGACACTATAATTCAGTGTCCACCCACCACCCCACCTCTCGTACTCTGTTCTACAGCATTGTTTTGGTGCCCGTCTGCAGGGCAGCGCCCGGTGCAACTGCACCAAGCGCCTCTGCTGCAAAGGTGCAATCTGACATCCCAAGTGGGTGTGACATTGGAGATCTGGGTGAACCAGAGCATTTGGGAAAGGAGAGTTAACCATACGGTATGGGGAAATAGTGCAGGGGAAGGGATTAGGCAGTTTTCCCTCAATGCCATACTCCCAATCCAAACTGCCCTGCAACTAGTAGCGCTTTAAAAATTCAATTTGCAGATCTACCACATCATGTCAAGTTTGGCCCTTAGTTGGCCCAGGATGACAGTGGCCCAAGAACCATAGCAATACCATGTGTGAATGGAGTGTGTACCCAGAATCCTGTTCAACACACAGCCAAGCTGGAGCAGTGCCTTGGCAGGCAACCTGGAAAGAGTCCCCTCCAGGCAGAAAAATCTGAAAACTACTGATGTAGCGTAACAACTTGAGTGGCTATGGTTAGAAACACAAATGTAGGACAAGCTCGTTTGCATCTTTAGATAGATAGTATAAGACTAACGAAATGTTCCGACAGCTGGAAGGAAAGAAGACAACTGAGCTTGGCCAGGTAATAAGTTTTTATGTTCTCCCCAAATAAAATCACCTGTCTTAACAGAACTGGTTCTCAGGATGTTTCCGCGCAAATTTTATCTTCTTGTTAAGTACAGTGGTACCTCGCAAGACGAATGCCTCGCAAGATGAAAAACTCGCAAGACGAAAGAGTTTTTCGTTTTTTGAGTTGCTTCGCAAGACGAATTTCCCTATGGGCTTGCTTCGCAAGACAAAAAATGAAAACATCTTGCAAGTTTGTTTCCTTTTTCTTAAAACCGTTAATACCCAGGGTGACTTCGAGGAGCAACTCATAGCACGCGGTGTGGTAGCCTTTTTTGAGGTTTTTGAAGAACTTTGGTGATTTTGAAGACTTTGGGAAACCGTGCTTCGCAAGACGAAAAATTCGCAAGACGAAAAAACTTGCAGAACGAATTAATTTCGTCTTGCGAGGCACCACTGTATTGTGAACTCAGGCTCCCCACTCCCACCCCTGTGCCGCTTCAGCTTAATAGCCTGAAATCTCTCACCTGAGTCAGGGCTCTCCAGTCTATGTTGGCACTACCAAGAAATACGTGTTTCATGTCTACAATCCAGAATTTGGTGTGCATGACACCTTGGGTGAGCTGTCCAAAATTAATCCTTTTTATGTGGGCTCCTATGGAAAAAAATGTTGTTGTTTTTTAAGAGATCAAAGAACTGTTTTTTGAGATGCTCTCAAGCCGTAACACACATTTACTTCACTGGAAGCCCTTATGCAAATTCACTAAATACCCCCTACAGAGTTGTGGGACTGAGGCACGTAGTAAGACTGTTGATCTCAGAAGGATCTGGAAACCAAGCCTTATGAGGAACAGTTGAGGGAGTTGGGTATGTTTAGCCTGGAGAAGAAGACACTGAGAGGAGCTATGATGGGGGTCTTCAAATATCTCAAGGGCAGCCACATGGAGGATGGAGCAAGCTTGTTTTCTCCTGCTCCAGATGTTAGGACTTGAACCAATGGATTCAAGAGAGATTCTGACTAAACATCACGAAGAACTATCTGATAGTAAGAGCGGTTGGACAGAGGAATGGACTCCCTTGGGGGAGTCTCTCCTTCCTTGGAGGTTTTTAAGCAGATGTTGGATGGCCATCTGCCATGTGTGATCTAGTTGAGATTCCTGTAGAGGGTTGAACTAGATGACCCTCGTGGTCCCTTCCAACTCTACAATTATATGTTTCCACGATTCTATGAAATATAATAACAAAACAGCAACTAGCATTCAGAGTCATCATGACTAGGAGGCTTCATTTAGTTCCCTCTTTGCTCACCTTTTGGTGTGCAACAAAGATATGGCAGTTTTAAGAGGCCCTGCAGTTTAACACTTGTGTATTAATTCTTGTGTAAGATTTTTAGTTGCTGGATTTTATTTTGTTTCAGTGGGAGTGGGGGGGGGTCATAAGCATTTTATGACTGTTTTCATCTTGTTTGCTGTTGGGGGGGGGGGCTGCTCTGCCAAAAGGCAGAATAGAAGTATTTTAATAAACAGTTACCTCTTTTCTCCAGGGCTTCAAGATCAGTTGAATGTTTAGCCTTAGATGGCACACTTGTTGCAATAAACACAGACACATTCTTCAGAAGCAGGCTTTCAAATTTCTTGAGAACATCTTCACCCTACAGAAGGCAAATCACTTCCTTGTATCGAAAGATATCCCTCCAGATCAGGGGATGCGAGACTGGTTGGTTTGTCAACAACATGGTGGTAAAGTCTTCCCATCCTTTAAAATGCTGCCTACACACAGCTGCTGATTTTATTATTATTACCGTATTTTTTGCCCTATAGGACGCACTTTCTCCCCTCCAAAAATGAAGGGGAAATGTGTGTGCGTCCTATGGGGCGAATGCAGGCTTTTGCTGGAGCCTGGAGAGTGAGAGGGGTCAGTGCGCACCGACCCCTCTCGCTCTCCAGGCTTCAGGAAGCTATCTGCAAGCCTTGGGAGCCCGCGGGAGTTCCCGCCAGTCTCCCAAGGCTTGTGGAGAGCTGCCTGCATCCCAAAGCCTGGGGCACGCTGAGTAGCGCACCCCGGGCTTCGGGCAGATATCCGCAAGCCTGGGGAGACCGGCGTGACTTCCCGCCGGGCTCCCTAGGCTTGCGGATAGCAGCCTGTTCTGGGGTCGGGGGAAGCTCGGGCTTCCCCCGCCCCAGCCCCGCGCCTGGGGGGGAAATAATTTTTTTTTCTTTATTCCCCCCCCCCAAAAAAAACTAGGTGCGCCCTATGGGGCGAAAAATACAGTATTATTAAAAAAACAACCCTTTCTTATCTCACCTGCTTAGACGATGTGTCATTTACTCCAAGGTCTTCTCCAGTCAAGCTCCAATAATAAGAAGCCACGTGAATGCTTTCCTGGGTTATATTTAACAACTCCATCCATGCTTGGTATAAAGACTTTGCAGCACTGCTGTTTGGTCCATAAGGCATGTCCCAAGGAAGGCTTTCCACTAGCTGGAAACTGCAAGAGGGAAGGGGTAGCAGAATACTTCGCAGTCAAAACAGTTGCCGCCAAGACAACCTGAGCTAAGTCCCCAGTTCACAGGGTAGACTTCAGGGTGAGAGAAAAGCTTAGTAACATTTTTTCCTGAATTAGCCACATCTGCATAATAATGTCAGACCAACCAGCCTTCCGGATTGTTTTCAAACTGGCTTGTGTAAAAGGGAAGATGTCGAGTCCCCTTGCCAGATTATATTTTACTTTTAGCTGCCTTAAAACAAAAAAAGCAGAAGTGGAAGTTAGAATCAGCCTTCTAGCGTGTGCATGTTTGGTGTGCTAAATGTGTGCTAAAGAGCCAGTTCAGGAGTTCAGTGATGCATTCCAGCCACTCAGGGAGGGAGCAGAACAAGGTCAGAGGGCTGCAGAAAGGGGTGGTGGCCTGGGGAGTGTCTCAAGGGCCAGATAGGCAGGCTTGGAGGGCCACATTCTGCCCCTGAGCTGAGGTTCTCCACACTTGTCCAGCCATCCCTCTGCTGTGTGTGTGTGTGTGTGTGTGTGTGTGTGTGTGTGTGTGTGTGTGTTTGTGTGTGTGTGTTTCCAGGCTTTCTGCCTACCTAGATGTTTGTGTGCCTGCCTGCCAATTTTCGTGTGTCATAAGCATAGCAAGAGTTGGTGTGCACATCAGTGGGTTGGCGGCGGCCATCTTTGGCACACAGCCATCAGAGGGGTGGCCAACCCTTAAAACATCCCTCAGGCTGAAAAGGCTTGGCCACCCTTGACTGAAGGAATTCAGTCCTCCGTAAACATTTATTCCAGGGTAATTTACAAATGAACAGGATAATATAGAAAAGATGCCCTTTGGCTTAGTAACAGACATGCTGTCTGCTGCCTCAGATTGAAAGAAATGTGTTGTTCCGCTTGTGTCAGACAGTTTCTGGCTGCTCACACACAGGACAAGGGCTGAGGCCCAGTGGCAGAGGATCTGCTTGGCGCATAGAAGATTCCAGACTCAACCACTAGTACCTCCAGGTAGGGCTAGGAATGTTCTCATCTAAAACCCTGGAGAGCCACTTCCATTGTCAGTGTAGACTGAGCTAGATGAACCGATGATCTGACTCCGTATAGGGTAGCTTCCTATGTTCCAGGCTTTGCAATTATGCCAAAATTAACCTATCACATCCAAATTAGAGAAGGAAGGAGTATGTAAAAGAAATTCATTCCAATATAGGTGACAGCTGTAATTTTGATCAGTTCCTTTATTCAATCACATACACTTTTCTCTATAATGAGTGTCTGTGTGTGTGTGTTTAGGGCAGTATCTCTATTATAGATTGGTATTGATTTTGTATTGACTAGGAGAAGAGGACGTTCTCTGTGGTGGCCCCCTTTCTGTGGAATTACTTCTGCCTTGAACCTGTAAAGTCCCAACACTTTTGGATGCTCCAGTGGCTTTTGAAGACGTATTTCTGTTCCCACGTCATTCCTGAGTTAGGACAGCCATACGTCTCGTTTCTTTCAGACATTACCGGTATTTCAAAGGCAGAGGGAATTTCCAAAAGGTGGCGCTTTGTCCTGAATCTCAGGCAAGTCAATCGAAAGATCATGGGATTTTTTTGAGTGTTTTTATTTTTAAAAAGTTCAACAACTTTCGGGGTGTCCTGTTTTTTACTTTTTGAACTATGGCAACCCTATGTGGGGTGGAATTATGCTGCTTTTGCCCTGGATCACTGTTGTATCTTAGTTGTCAAAGATATTAACACTGCTTTAATGTGTTTAATGAACGATTGCGTATTTTCTTTTGTGCACCGCCTTGGGATGTTCTATGAAAGTCAATATGCAAATACGTAAATAAACGCGCCAATTAAAAAAATAAAATGAAGTAATATTACATGCTGTATCAGGCACATTCACAACACTTACCTTTTAAAAAGAGAAAGATGGCGGCTACTAGTCACAGCAAGTGTGGGAGTGGCCGCCGGGACCACATAACACCAGTCCTGAGAGATCTGCATTGGCTCCCAGTACGTTTCCAAGCACAATTCAAAGTTTTGGTGATGACCTTTAAAGCCCTAAACGGCCTTGGCCCAGTATATCTGAAGGAGCGTCTCCACCCCCATCGTTCAGCCCAGACTCTGAGATCCAGCGCCAGGGGCCTTCTGGCAGTTCCCTCATTGAGAGAAATGAGGTTACAGGTTACTACCAAGGGCCTTCTTGGTAGTGGCACCCGCCCTGTGGAACGCCCTCCCTTCAGAGGTGAAGGAAATAAGCAGCTATCTTATCTTTGAAAGACATCTGAAGGCAGCCCTGTTTAGGGAAGTTTTTAATATTTAATGCTGTACTGTTTTTAACACTCGATTGGAAGCCGCCCAGAGTGGCTGGGGAAACTCAGCCAGGTGGCCGGGGTATAAATAATACATTATTATTATTATTATTATTATTATTATTATTATTATTATTCCACGCTCAAAGGCAGTGTGGCTCTGACTGCCAGTGGGTGGGAACTGCAAATAGGGAGAGTGCTGTTCCTTTTTGTGAGCTTCCCATAGGCATCTGGTTGGCCACTGTGAGAACAGGATGCTGGACTAAATAGGCCACTGGCCTCATCCTGCAGGGGCACTTCTTATGCTGGGACCAAAAAAGGCACTGGAAACACACACACACCCCAGGAAAAAAAACCCTCTTTGCTTGTCTTACTTGCATGAATCATTGCATCTTGGGCTGCTGTCCATCTCAATCACTCTGTCTCTTTCTGTGTTTCGGTCGTCATTATTGTGGGGGTTGAGAACCCCGTCTTCCTCTCCCGGAGAAACTGCAGTGGAGGGTTTCATGACATGAATTCTTATCACAAACAGAAGCCCAGCCGCTGCAAGCAGTCCAAACACCTGGAACATGGAAAGAACACGCATGAAATGTTGTCTGGCAGCACTCCTCCGAGCCAGTAGTGATGTATGGAAGTGAGAGCTGGACCATAAAGAAGGCTGATCGCCGAAGAATTGATGCTTTTGAATTATGATGCTGGAGGAGACTCTTGAGAGTCCCATGGATCAAACCTATCCATTCTTAAGGAAATCAGCCTTGAGTGCTCACTGGAAGGACAGATCCTGAAGCTGAGGCTCCAATACTTTGGCCACCTCATGAGAAGAGAAGACTCCCTGGAAAAGACCCTGATGTTGGGAAAGATGGAGGGCACAAGGAGAAGGGGACGACAGAGGACGAGATGGTTGGATAGTGTTCTCGAAGCTACCAGCATGAGTTTGACCAAACTGCAGGAGGCAGTGGAAGACAGGAGTGCCTGGCGTGCTCTGGTCCATAGGGTCACGAAGAGTCAGACACGACTAAACGACAAAACAACGACAACAACAAATGAAAGATGGAGGAGGGACAAAAGAGCCTTGCCTTGAACAGCCCGATAACATTCTGGTGCTGCTGAGATTTAAATCAGGGATCTTGTAACTCCTGCTCTTAACCACACCAGCTCCTGAGACTGAGTCGCCTCTGGGCAATGTCTATTAGCCCATAGGAAGGTTAGAGTGTGAATCTGTTCCTTCATAGGTATTATATAGTTAAGTATATCAAATTTAGGATTTCGATTCTATTCCTTCGGTACACACACATAATCCATCCTTTTACTACATTTGCAATTTGGGGAGGGAGAGAATGGATTTAAGTCTCATTTCAGTTCTCAAGCTCAAAACCAGTTTCATTTATTAAACAGTGAAACTCTGCTAACCATCCGCCTGTGTCATATAGCAGGTGGGTGAGACTTCCTCTTTATATTTTCATCACAGTGCGGTTATAATAAAGTACAGGGAAATGTCAGTGCAGCCCACCTGCAGGGCTGGAAGCAAAACATTTTGCTGCCTGAGGAGGACCAGCAAACGGTGCCCCCTCTCCCCGCAAACCAAAGTGTATGGTACTCAAGGTTAGGTGGGTTATTTTGGCACCTGAGGCAGAAAACTCCACAAACACCTCTCCCGGGAAGTAAAAAATAAATTAAATAACTGACAATTTGCTGGGCTTTCATTAAACAACCAGAGTAGGCAACCTGAGGCAGCCAGGCCACTTCACAGCGACCAATGGCAGAGGCGGCCCTGCCACCCAGATCAGATGATTCTGCTTGGTATCTAAATTTGCTTGCACCTCCATTGGCTTTCCCTTTTGTATTATGCTAGCTAGACTGGGAGCTTGTGGGCAGGGACTGTCTTTTAAAAAATGTTAAATGCTTTATACATAGTAATAGTACATAGGAAGCTGCCTTATACCACTGGTCAGTATTGTCTACCCTGACTGGCAGCAGCTTTCGGACACAGACTCCAGCACTGGGGTATGGCTCTTCTTCACTGACCTACAACCCTTCTGAGTAGTAGCAGTAGTCGCAGTAGAAGTAATCTCTTTTGGGGAGGTCATCAACCATTACTGATCTCCCTGAGGCAACATTTAGACCCCAGGTTAAACATCCTTAATTTCTTCAACATTTCATCATGGGCCCTGTTTGGGCTAACATTTGCTGTACTATTCAGACATCAGTTCCTGACATCAGATAATATATAACCCCCTCCCCCTTTGTCATGTACTGGCTGGATGCAGAGGAATGGAGGGAGGCACTAGCTGGAGAACCCCCAAGAGAAGAAGACTCAGAGCCCGGGCGTTGGTGGTGGTGTGCAGAGGGAGAAGAACTGGAGGAAGAGGCATCAGAAGCTGAAGAGGTAACGGGGCGTAGTGAGCAGGGAGAGTCTGTGGCAGATTAAAGTCCAGAAGCAGAAGCAGGAGAGGAGGGAGTTCCATAGGCAGAGATGAGTCAGGCCAGTGATGAAGCCAAGGTGTTGTCCTGGTGTGACAAGCTTCCTTCCCCTTGGGTTTCCCAGAACCAGCTAAGGTATGAAGAGGGACGAACAGAGACAGACATGCTGGCGGAGTCTCAGATTGCTTGGGAAGGACCCAGGAGAGGAGGCGGCTTATGGAAAGGCGAGGACCTTCAGTCTCCATAACTGCTTCATAGGGGGAAGACTTATGAGGAAAAGTTGCTGTGCTCATTAGACCGGGCACTCCTGAGCAACTTTGTTTCTTCTAGTAAAGCGTTGACTTCACTTACTCCGTGTTTTATTGCTGACCCAATCTTTGACACCCTTCAGTGTGTAGCCTGAAGGTTGCTTCATCCTGTTCTATGGCAACTCAGTAACAGGATTGTCCTTCTGCACCTCCTGAAATGGTGCCTGTCTCTTTGTCCTTTGGTAGTCCCTCACCACCACCCCATCACATGAATGACGGTCAAGATTCCAAGAGGAACCTGACACTGAAAGACTGGAGGGGATATTCACCAACCTATTCCCACCCCTCTCTGACCACCCTTCTCTGCTGGCTGATGACTGGAGTGAAGGAACCGGTTTTGAAGTACAACCCTCCTAAAGACTTGACACAGAGAGTTCTATTCTTCTACCACAGGACTAAGATTCTGTCTTAGTCAAGCTAATTCAGGGAGAAATTTTATTCACCGCCCAGAAGGTGCAACTTGGTTTTATTCTGGTACTTACCACATTAATGCACCTTTGCTCGCTTGGGTGTGATTTCAAACAAAAGGGCCTGTTTGTCCTCAGTGGGTTCATTGGGGCGTGTTTCATGATCTATAACACAGAAACGCATGGCAAGGAACTGGAAGAAATAGAGTGAATGGCTTCAGTGCTCCCAGAAATTCTACTTCAGATGAGATTGCCTTATGCAGAGTCAAATCGTTGCTCCATTTAGCCCAGGGATAGGGGACCTGTGGTTGTTGGACCCCAACACCCATCAGCCCACAGACAATATGACCAATGTTCAAGGACAATGGCAGCTGGAATCTAGCAACCTCTGCAAGGTTCAACACACCACAGGTTCTCCACCAGATCTACCTCAGCTGGCAACTGTTCTCCAAGGTCTCATGCTGGGGGTCTTTCCCAGGACCTGCCATCTAAGACCCCCTTCATTAAGAGGAGTTACTAGGGACTGTTTTTCTGCACACAAAGACATGCCCTCTGTTACTGAGCATCCCATCCCAAACCATCTCTTACCTTCACTAGTGCATCTAAGTAATCAGTGACCAATTGTCTCCTAATCATTCAAAAATGCTCACCGTCTTAGGTCGTTCCAGCTAGAAGTCTTTCTACCTCCTTCAGAGGAGCAAGTAACACTCTGCTACTGTTTGAGCGGGATTTCATGAACTGGCCACAAGCCGTGCGTGTTGCTTTTCCTCCCCCACAGTGCCACAGGCGGAACTTCCCCTTTCAAACCAGAATTTCACAGCTGCTAGATTTGAATAATAGAGACTGTCTGGTAAAGGCCATCTGTGCTACACACACTGCCTCAAGAAGTGAATAGTTTCGCATTAAATCTCTCCAAAAATGTCAGGACCATTGTAGAGGCATCACTGCCCTTAAGTGTATATATTATTGTCATCTCTGGTCAAACAAGTTACAATAATAATAATAATAATAATAATAATAATAATAATTTATTATTTATACCCCGCCCATCTGGCTGGGCTTCCCCAGCCACTCTGGGCGGCTTCCAACAAAATATTAAAATACAGTATATTATTTTGAGTAGGTTTCTGAAAGGCTGCAAAAACGTGCTTGCCAGAGTACTTTGTGGGATGAGAATAAACACCGCAAGCAAGTCATAGCATTTTGCACAAACGGGGTGGTCGGGAGGATGTAATTTGCCTCTTGAGGCACCCCTTTGCAATGCCCACATTTGATGCCGTCTAGCAAAAGCTGGTTTTCAGGAAGATCCCAAATCAGTGCTCGATCTGGGAGAGAGCATGAAGCCAGTGTAGGAGTTTAAGGAGTGGGGAAGGAATTGGGCAGCAGGGTGATGAATAGAAATGACACAACAGAAGACTAGAAAGGAGATTGCAGTAGTCCGGGGGAAGAGTTCAACAAGTAGGACCTGCAACAAAATGTTGCAGTGTGGAATACTTCTTCTGTTCAGGGTCCCAGCCATCCATCCCCCTTTCAAGAATACTCCATTCCATTCTGCCTCACCCTTGGATTGCCTCCCCCCCCCCCCGCCCCATCGACATGTGAACACTGAGCATGCTCTGTTCTCTTCAAACTGATTTTTCGCTCCCCCATCCATTGCTTTTCACCCCCAACTTCATCATAATTCTGCAACCTTCCTCTTGGGAAGCCCTCAAGGTTGTGGAGCAGGGCCAGTCAGGAGTGTGGCGGCTTGGGGAGAGGATGCAAAGCTTAGAGAAAGCCCTGGGGACCAGATAGGGAGGCCTGGAGTACTGTGCTTGTTCGCTGGACCTGAGGTTCTCCACTCTGATACAAAGGATAAGGCCACTAGCCATCATAGTCATCTAAGCCTTCCCACCCAATTTACATTTGATCCAGGTTGGCTGTGCTCCCAGAACTGAGGTGTGTGTGTGTATATTCCTTTTTCACCCTTTCCCTGACGTTTATTTCACTTTATTAAAATTAAATCCTGAAAGGACTTGAGAAAACTTATTTTTGGAGATGAAATAAAACCTCTTGTGGAAAACAAAAAAAGAATGATTTATTATAGCAAATTTATGATAAAATTATATAAAATAACAATTTATTTTGTTTTTAAAGACATCCACAACATCACCTTGGAACAAAAATATACAGATAAGTTGCCTATCAACCAAATGAAATAAATTACCATATTTTTTTAAAAAAAAAAGAAAAAAGAAAAAATAAGGGAGGATGGGAAATGCCCCACTATGTACGAATTGACGGGGGTATTCCGGATTAAAATTATACAGAGTATTTCAAGAGAGGGTGTGGAAACAAAAGAAAAGACAAGTCACTGAAACAGTTTTGAATTATACAAAGTTGAATTTCTGCTATACAGCCCAGCTTGCATTTGTGTCGCATGCAGATGGAATGAATGACTCCATGAACAGTTTGTGTGTGTTTCTGAACAGCAGAAAATGATTTCAGCAGCATAACAACAGCATATAGTTAGGCACAATTCAGCAAGGGACACATCAGAAAGTGAACAGGTAGTTAATGTACATTTTACAGCTGCAATGTATACATTTGCTGGATTCAAAATAAAAGAGAAAGACCTCGCATGAGTTTACCAATATCAGTAGCATCTTTGCACTCATACACTTTTATTTTTATTTTTAAAGTAGGTCATCTGTAAACGTTTTCTTTAACTCATTGAAGGATGAGTTGGGGGCCATTCACACATTATGGGTTTTAGGTGTACACCTAAGACCTGTTAAGTGCATCCCAAAATAACGAAGTGTGTGTGAGAGGAAGAGGAGAATAGGTCTACCATGCTAATACAATCAGTGCACGCTCCCGTGACAAACCTTATTTTGCCTGTAATGTGTGAAGATTCCCCACCCCCCCCAGCTGATTTGCAGGTCAAGTTTTCTCAGGTTCATCAACACAAGCCAATTCCACTTCCACCCACCCCCAAATGGACACGTTTGGTCACTGAACCTGTGAACAAAGCTCCAGAATGTATCCTGGGGGTGGAACCCTGCAGGGTGAGTGAATCTCAAACATCTTGGGCTCATCATCTAGGCACATGCCGAATTGTTGGAAAAGAGTGTTTCGAACTTGTGCAAAGACTTTGACCTGGTTAAAAATGGCCCTGCGAATTGCCACTTAATTCAGCTTTGTTGTCATCAACAGCATGAGAGTGACAGGCTGCACATTATATACTCAATGCAACCAGGTGCGCTCACTCTCTCGCTCTCAGATATATACATCCATTCCATCATTATGAACAACAAGAATGTAACATGTTAACATACCCAAAATAAAATTCACTCCACCCGCCCCCCACATATAGAACCAAGCACAGTTTTCAGAAAGAATCCTGAGGCAAACTGATACCCACCTCACCACTTAATTTCAACGGGATATGGGCTTTTTATTTCTCTGAAAACTTACGAGCCAAAGATAGATGTTTAACTTAAACATTTGAAGAAGAAAAAAACAGAGCATGACAATACACGTGAAAACAGGAAGGGGTCATTGAGCCAATGGATTAACCCCGAGACACTCTAGGAAAGAAAGAAAACACAAAAGTTGAAACCCTAAAGTAAATAGGATCTGTACTACTCAAGAAGTATCAGGACGAAGACTTAACAAAGAGTATGCAACATAAAACTGGGGATTTACGTATGTATATGTCGGAGGGACCCAAAGCTGGACAGAGTTTAGAGTCATAAGGTTTCCTCTTTGGCATAACTACATGTGACAATTTAATACAGCCCAGACTGCAGGCCCTGTTTGGATTAACCTATAATGCAATGTGCAGTAGGAAAACACACTGGATCACCCTTTGCCACCCAGATGCTAGAGTACAGGGAATATCCACATGTAAATGTAGTATCTGCCTAGCATGTGTGCACACAAAATACCTCACATTTAGACCTGAATGACAGGACCACTGCCCAGAATTATTTTTTTAAAAAAGGTAAACTACAGTGTAGTTTGACCCTACGAAAGCATTACAACCTATGTGGGAATATCCAAGAGGTTGACAGGTACTATCCTCCTTCCCTAAGAGTGTTCTAAGCTTGTTCAAACTAAGCCTGTGTTTAAAAAAAAATACGGCATTATATTAAAAGAGAATCACATTTAGACTTGATGTTGGCAAACACAAGAGTTGTGTTGCATCTCTGATCATGGGGAAGAACTGGGGAAGTGAAACGATGGTGTGATCCAGACACCTCCTCTGGGTTTGCTCATTATTTCAAAGTCCTGGAATAATGTCCTGGAATATATTACTGAATAACTTGATCAAGGGGGAGGCAAAAAAAATAAAAAAATCTCTCAGCCTAAAAAACCAAGTGGATACAAACAAGCATTGCCCAGGTTACAGCCTCTTCTCAGTCTCTTGTGGGACAACCCAGTCTGAAGTAGGTCTTTAGGTGAATTTGATGTGCCCCACTATTCCCATGTGGTTTACTGAATTCACAGACAGGAACAAATCGGCTGACCACATGCCGAGATCAACAGCTGACATCTCCACAACGTGGCTGGATGCACCCTAAGCTGAGCTGGCAAACACCACCGATCCACACCATATATTCAAAGCACATTGCTTCTCCCAAGGTATCCTGGGAACTGCAGTTTGATGGGAATCGCACCTCTGGAAAGGGTAAAACTACAGTTCCCAGGAATCTTTGGCGGAAAGCCATGCCCTTTAAATGTATGGTGTGGATTTGACCTAAATAACTGAATGTGTAACTTGCTGGGTCCTTCTGTAAATAGAAAGAGCTTTGGAAACCTTTACTGCTATGTCTCTACAGCAATGGCAGCATTTGTTATTCTAAGTTACACAACCAACTGATCTAAGAAAGATGCATGCCAAAGAACTAAAACCAGTTAGACATCGTGGATCTTCCACAAGCAGTTAAGAGAAGCACAGGGAGGCTGCATATGTTGTTCTCTTGCCAGACCACTTTGCCTCCTGCCATCTTATAGCATTGTTTTAAACAAATTCCATTTAATAGACTAGCCATCTTCTCTACTGAATACAGCCACTATCCCCAGGTCCACATTACCAGTAGGTTCCCACCTACAACAACAACAGCCACCACCCCCTTTCCCAACCCCCATCTACAGCAACTGGGGATCATCAGACTAACAGCGCCCCTCCCCCAGAAAATCATTCAATTCCATTCATTTTCAAAAAGATGGACACGAGATCTACCCTGGCAGCGTTAAGACATTTTGTATACAATTTCACAGACTTAGGGTGAATACATGAAACCTACTGCTTCATAAATGGCTATTGCAGGGCTGTATGTACAGTCCTCTGGCAAGTGATGAAGGGAATTTGACTCCACATTTGCACCTTGTCAGGAACCCAACAAGACAGGGGAATGGTGAAATTCTCCTTATCGACTGCCAGGGCCATGCAGATAACCTGTTTGTTAACCAAGCAGCACAACAAAGTAACCTAGCAAATAGTCGTTAGGATAAAGAGCATTACCTCTTTGCAAATGCCCAAGATGTTCTAACTGTAATTGCTTAGATTTCCTGTCTTCTCCTTACCCACATAAGTCCCATAAGAGATGGGGGTTAAGTATACACAACTGGGGGAGAACCCGAGACTACAGAAGTCAGTTCTAAAAAGAATTATCTTTCTACCACCAGAAATCAGAGATGGTGCTGGTTTGCATCATTAGTCCACCTAGCTTAGCCTTCCCCAGACTTCCAGATGTTTTGGCCTACAACCCCCATCAACCCCCAGGAGTTGTAACACAAAATGTCTGCAGAGCATTGGGTTGGGAAAGGCCAAGCTAGTTCAGCACTGTCTTTTTCACAATAAAGGCGCACATTGCTTATTTTATTTTTTTAGCTACTTAGGCAAAAGAGGAATTTTGTAATAGAAAAAATTTCACTGGCATCTCAATAAGTGCAGCCCCCTCCCAGTCAGCAAGCACTAATTTGGCAAGTGGGAGTGGGAAATAATGAATTTTTAAAATTATTATTATTATTTTAAAAATTGTGTTTTTATTAGCATACACCTCAGAATTGCTGCAAAACTATCCTTGGCCTTATCCGAGATTGCACTGGTGGAAGTATAAGTTCATTTCAATAATACTGTATTTAAAAGCCAGCCACTTCACTCACTTAATTCTTACTAGCCAGAAGGGCTCACATATCTGGATTCAACAGTGACAGGGTGGCCACAGTGCTTGAAGTAAACTGAGGTTCCAGCTGTTTGTGCGTGTTGCAGGGAGAGAACGAGAGAAATACATTCACCATTACAGTTTGTCCGGATTTGCCAGCTCAGATTCGCCATTCATCTTGGTAGGAATGCTTGACACAAGATACAAAATGGGAGCAGATAAGGTAACAGAGACAACACGAGGGTGAACTCTGAACCCACCTATGGAAACCCCAGGTGGGATGCTTCTAAGACGGACTCCCAAAATCCACATTCATGCGATCAACGTAAGGCAGTAAAAAGTTGGAATCTCACCACGATTTGCGGCAACTTTCATTATTGCCAGCCTGAATTTGGGGGAGACCAGGGGAATTGCAGAAGGTGCCGTGCCTGCGATCGGTGATCTCGCTGCCAAATGACTGACAAGCTGGCCATTTGCTAGAGCACAAAAGAGTAGCCCAGGGTCTTGCTGGCTCAACAGAGCTGCATGACAGTACCCAAGGAAGTTGGAGGCAGCACGAGACAATTCTCAATTTGCACCCCTCAAGCTCTATTAAGGAGGCCTCCATTTAGCATGCCTCGCAGGGTAAGGAACGAGGCTCAAGACAGGATTCCTGTGAGTGCAAAAAGCAGCTCAACTCTTACACTCTTCAACTTCCTGTGCATGTCAATGAGGTTTAGAAGCACAGGATGGTGAGTTATGATCAAAGTCTTAATTGCTCACACATGGAATACTCAATTCTTTAGTGCCTTCAGAATTCTATGCAGTAAACAGGAGACTTTGTGGACTGCATTAAAAACACATTTTGACCACCCGAAAACTTAGTTATGAAATAACTGCCATGAAATAGTACAAATTTGGCAACTTCACTATACAAAATCCTGACCTTGTGACTAATTTGCTGCCTCCTCTGCACCTGAATTTCTCTTTCCCCCCCCCCCTTATACTGATTACAATAAGGGAATCAAAAATGCAAACTTAATCACTGCCTCTCCATCATCTGTACTCTTTATTACTCATTCCCAGTGGAATCGTAAAAGCTGTGTGATTGGAAGCGGAATGATTCAATGTCATCTTGGTTTCCTTTTTGGAGATGTTTGCAAGTTAACTGCTCTTGGATCTCTGAAAGGAAAAAAAAAAAAGACTTCCACGGTGCATTGCTCAGCTGACAAGCGTGAGAGGGGAAAAATCAGTTTTGGCTGAACCATTTAACGATTTGTATTTAAAATTAAATATACAGCAACAGCCAGCCAGTGCCCCCAAAAGGTACATTTTCAAAACGGAGCCTCTATACAACTAAAACTGACAGCTATAAACAGGCTAAATACAATAACATATCAGAGCTTCGGCAGTACAGAGTGAAGAATACGCAAAGCCTGTTTGCTATGGCACATTGGAGAAATTATGCATCACTTGCTTTCTGTTAAAAACAAAACAAAACCAGAGTCTGCCTCTGTGCTGAGTATGTGCTGTTCCACAGTGCTAGTCCATTTTTTCCCATTCCAAAAGGCCTATACATAGGCCTGCCACTCATGCTCACACAGCAGAGATTGTACCTTTTCTTTTCCTTTTCTTTTGTGCAATGTGTTAGCAATCTAAACAACTGCTCCACACGGACTTGCCCACAACCACTCGTACACAATACTAACACCACGGCAAATTACATACAAGAGGAAAAGCGACAGAAAACTTTCTTGCTAGATCACGTATTTCTCCCCATCCGGAACAAACGTAGCATCCTGCAGGCTAGCAGAGCCAAAGTTTGATTTCTGCACGTAATTTCTCTTCTTGACAGGAGACAACGCCTCCAACATGGACCCGGAAATGTTGTTAGCAGTCCTGATTTTAGCAGCCACAGACTGTGTTGTAGCAGAAGACATTCTGTTATTGGCGAGCACATCCAAATTTCCACTTGGGTCAATGATGGCATTTATAACTGCAGAAAAGAGGGAGAGAAAGCCAAGTGAGACATTCTCATTCATTCTCTCTCTCTCTCTCTCTCTCTCTCTCTCTCTCTCTCTCTCCACTCAATGCTAACCCCCTGTTACTTCACACTTGATGGCTGGCAGTCAAGCAGATGAATGGCTTCTATTTTTTATTTTGTTTGTTAAGTATTATCTGTTTTATTGCATTATTATTATTATTATTATTATTATTACCCTGTGGGGAGCCGCCCAGAGTGGCTGGGGAGGCCCAACCAGAAGGGAAGGGTATAAATATCATCATCATCATCATTTCCAAAACAATGCCAGGTGATATAAAACCTGGAATGCAGGGAATTGGGCAGCAGGGGGCGCTATAATAATATAATAATAATTTATTATTTATACCACGCCTATCTGGCTGGGTTTCCCCAGCCTCTCTGGGCGGCTCCCAACAAAATATTAATGATAAATAAAAAGCAATAAAACATCAAACATTAAAAACTTCCCTAAACAGGGCTGCCTTCAGATGTCTTCTAAAAGTCAGATAGTTGTTTATTTCCTTGACATCTGATGGGAGGGCGTTCCACAGGGAGGGTGCCACTACCGAGAAGGCCCCGCTGCCTGGTTCCCTGTAACTTTGATTCTCGCAGTGAGGGAACCGCCAGAAGGCCCTTGGAGCTGGACCTCAGTGTCCCAGTTGAACGATAGGGGTGGAGACGGTCCTTCAGGTATACTGGACCGAGGCCATTTAGGGCTTTAAAGGTCAGCACCAACACTTTGAATTGTGCTCGGAAACGTACATATGTTCTTCTTTCCCTTTTATCTGTGGGTGGATCTACACTCATGTTTTATAACGTTAAGAAAGAGTTAAGGGATGATTTTCAAAAGGTAAGGGTCACATTACGTTTTGCTAAGGAGGTTAACAAAGCGTTAGTAAATGTGACACCAGAGGGTGCTGCAGAGCAACCAGGAACCAGGCAGTAAGGGGAACTGCTGTTACAGAGGAATAACAATAAGGTAATGAATGTAATTTTTGCAGTATGCCCTGTGACGTTTTAGAACGGCATAGGCAATATCGCTCTAATGACGTTTAAAAAGGTCAGTGTAGATCCAGCCCAGCTCTTAGTACAATGAACTGCATTTAACGCAAATCAAAGAGAAAAAGGGAGGTCAAAATAAGGCAAACCTTCTAGTTGTTTCTGGACTCTGCGGAGCTCCTTCAAAATAGAGCTGATTTCCTAGTAATAAAGAACGATATGTTTAGTAATTCAAACGCTAAAGGGACTGAGAACGCGTTTATTCTATCAGTGAAAGCAATTTCTGTCTAGCTCCAGATCTGTTCAACTTCCCATATTAAAACATAAACTGGGGCAAAGTTTCTAAATTAGCCTCTCTTTTTTCTGTTTAAAGGTTTTTAAAGTCACATTTGGTTTTTGAAAGCTTCACCCCACCTGCCCTCTAGTAGTAGTAGTAAAACTCAATATTTTGACCTTACAAATGTCATTTGTAAGAGCAGCCATGTACCAGTGCCCTTTCAACAAAAAGAAGTGTGAAAAAAGGAGACAAAATTAAGAACCAAAATCTGTAACGAGCCAAGTTTCGAGATTTTCACTTCAGATGCACATTTCAATGAATGTAACAGAAGAAGAGGCTGCCTAGTCCAACATCATATTCTCACAGTGGCTGAAAAGATGCTTAGGGGAAGATCTTGAAGGTGACAGCACTTTCTCCAATTGTGATTTCCAGTAACTGATAATCAGAGGCATAATCCTCTTATGAAGTCACTCAAGTTGGTGGTTATTACTACATCTAGTGGAAGCACTTTCCATAGTTTAACGATGTGCTCCATTAAGAAACTGCTTTCTTCTGTCTGTCCTGAACTTTCCAAAATTCAGCTTCGTTTTGCTGGTTGTCCCTGAATTCTCGCATAATTTTATGCACCTCTATCATGCCCCCCCCCCTTGCACTCATTCTAGTGCCCTGCATTCATCTCAACTGTGCCATCAATAAATAAAAGAAGGAAGGTAGGCTTGCGCATGTAAGTCTAAGGGTTGAAGATCAACAAAGTCTTCTTGTAAAACTAAGCACACAGTACAGGACAAACATTCCCCACCTTGTTTGAGGTCTTTAGAATTGGCACTTCATTTTCAGAGTTAATCTTGGCCTCCATCTCCTCCCATGTCCGCTCAGTATTCTGGAACAGAATTCTGACACACAACATAAGACAATGTTTTGTCAAAAAAAGGGAACATGCTCAGGAATCATTGTCTCCAATACAGTAATAAACTAGGGTGAAGAACCTGTGGCCCTTTTGGTCTCCACTCTCTCTCTCTTTTTTATTATGTATTTTATCTTCTTCTTTTGTATTTGTATGCTGTGAATCACCCTTAGATCGTTGGGTGAAGGATGGTCTACACATTTAATAAATTATAAATTAAATGAAATTCCCATCAGGCCCAAGCTGATGATGGGGGTGATGGGAGTTGTAGTCCAACAACAACTGGACAACCACAGATTCCCCCACCCCTGGCATATAGATTTCTACCTCCCACATCTGCCTGTCGATGCATTAAGATCATCCTTAGTTACGGGAAAGGAGATTTCAATGAAACATCAGGAAGAACTTTCTGGTGGTTAGGAGCTGTTCGCCAGTGGAATGGTCTCCCTCGGGAGGTTGTGGACTCTCCTCTTCCTTGGAAGTTTTTATCAGAGGTTGGATGGCCACCTGTCATGTGTGATCTATTGAGAATCCTGCATTGCAGGGGGTTGGACTAGATGACTCTTGGGGTCCCTTCCAATTCTATAATTCTATGATTCTATCAAAGACCGTTCTCTGAGCCCCCCTGCATTCTGAAGTCAGGGGCAATGGGAGGGAGGCAGCAGTTCCAATGTAGGCTTCTAAATGAGCCCACAGAAACTGTATTATAAAGAGAGGGAGGGATTAACATGTATGACAACCTGCTACAGTGCACATTCAGAAGGCCTCATGGAGAATGTGCAAATAATATTTCCTCGAGGAGGAGGAGGAGGAAGAAGAAGAAGAAGAAGAAGAAGAAGAAGAAGAAGAAGAAGAGTAGTAGTAGTAGTAGTAGTTTGGATTTGATATCCCGCTTTATCACTACCCTAAGGAGTCTCAAAGCGGCTCCTTTCCCTTCCTCCCCCACAACAAACACTCTGTGAGGTGAGTGGGGCTGAGAGACTTCAGAGAAGTGTGACTGGCCCAAGGTCACCCAGCAGCTGCATGTGGAGGAGCGGGAAAGCGAACCCAGTTCACCAGATTACGAGTCCACCGCTCTTAACCACCACATCACACTGGCTCTCGAATTGTCCACATTTCCCTGTCAATATACAGTACATCGTCTCCAACAGGCCTTGGGAAATGTGCAGATCTTGGCAGAAAAAACCCTCGCTATTTGAATCAGTCATCTCCTCCGGACCAGGAGCCTGGGGTAGCGTGCAACAGGGTTCCTCCACAGCTTCACCACTGTGAAGTTTAGACTGAGGGCATCCACTCACTTCATTTTCTCCGCCAGGTTCTCTGTGTGTTCCCGGATGGTGTGGGATAACTGGGACACTGGATTCAGCATCAAGTTGTCAAAGATTACCTGAAACGCAACACCACAAACAGCAACATTTCCTTTTTTTCAAAAAAAATTATTGATTTTCCAAATTTATAACAAACATAAACAGACAAACAAACATAAATCCTAACTGTAATAATTCCACTTTTGTTAACATTGTTAAGTGACTTCCTCGAATCTCCCTGGCCGAGTTTCAATGTATATCATTGTAACAGTTTTCCAAAACTAATTTCTCATAAAATTTACTTAGTCGATTAACATCTTTCTTTCTTTTCATATTAACTTCAAACATATTATTCTATAACATCACATATTTAAATCCTAAGCCAATCTGGTACTTGCAAGTATTTCTATTTAAGTTATCTTCGCAACATTTCTTTCTGCAGAAGCTGGTGTTTATCAGAAGTGATACTACAACAGGATTAGACCTCTGCATTTGGAGGATATATTCATGGTGTTTTCCCAAATGAAACAATGTTTTGTGTTACTAACAGGGAAGGGATCAGGTCTACTTGTAGAGCAGCAGTTCTCAACCTATGGGTCCCCAGATGTTGTTGGACTACAACTCCCATCATCCCTGAGCTCTGGCCTTGCTAGCTAGGGGTGATGGGAGTTGTAGTTCAACAACATCTGGGGACCCACAAGTTGAGAAAGGCTGTTGTAGAACTTCACTGGCAGATTATAACCTGATATGATAAGTGCCAATGGGCTGAATACAAATGGTTGCATGGGAAGCTTGGTGTATACTTTTAGAACTTCATAGGATCCTAGCCAATGTATTTTTTTTCACACAAGCTGGTTTTAATCTGCTGAAGCTTCCTGAAGTCTTTCCATGATTTTAAAAACAATTAAAAAATAATAATCACAAAAAAGGCTACTGCTTGATCAGCTAAACTGAAACAGGGATGGGAAACCTGTGGCCTTCTAGATTATGCTAGATTGCAACTACCATGATCCCTGACCACTGGCTCATGTTGGCTGGGCTTGATGGTATACCTGAAGGAGCATCTCCACCCCCATCGTTCAGCCCGGACACTGAGGTCCAGCGCCGAGGGTCTTCTGGCAGTTCCCTCACTGTGAGAAGTGAGGTTACAGGGAACCAGGCAGAGGGCCTTCTTGGTAGTGGCACCAGCCCTGTGGAACGCCCTTCCATCAGATGTCAAATAAATAAACAACTATCTGACATTTAGAAGACATCTGAAGGCAGCCCTGTTTAGGGAAGTTTTTAATGACTGATGTTTTAATGTGTTTTTAATCTTTTGTTGGAAGCCGTCCAGAGTGGCTGGGGAAACCCAGCCAGATGGGTGGGGTATAAACAATAAATTATTATTGTTATTATTGTTATTGTTATTGTTGTTGTTGTTATTATTGTTGTTGTTATTATTATTATAGTCCAGGATCTAGAAAGTCACAGATTCCCCATTCATGAATTAAAACAAGCTCCTGATAAATGAGGCACAATTCATTTATTTTTGAATATTTGCTCCCAGATGACTGTCTAATACTAATGTGCTGTTCCCAAATGACTGTCTACAACAGTGATTGGAAACCTCCAGGTCCATGGGCCTGATTAGAACGCGAGACCTTCCCATTTGCCTGAGCCATGCCCACCTTCCCTACATGCCCTGGGGATCAGCTTGCCTAGAGCTGTGCTCTATGCGACCTCAGGTGACTGACAGGTGGGTAGCCCTGTAACTGCCAGCTTTGACAACCTGGTGTTAAACTATCTGTTGCGTGGCTTGTGAGCACACTTGACAAGAACTTACCTCTTCCCTGTTTCTCATCCTTGTTTTCCTTGTGAGATCCTCTTCTCGGCTGTCATTCATATTTTGGTCATAATCGTGGAATCCTGTTGAGCCAGGAGGCACCTTCTGGTAGTTCAGGCTTGCTTCTGGTATGTGCTGAACCAGCTTTGAAATACATAACGAACGATGAGAGAATTTATTGTATATCGCCGTTCGGGACAGAGGAATAAAAGTGTAGGGTAAAGCACATAGATCAGTGATGTCCAAACTTTTTTCAAAGAGGGCCAGATTTGATGACATGAAGGGCCATGAGGGCCGACCAAAGTTGTTGACCTTTTTTTAGGATAGAAGTTGTTGACCTTTGACCTTTTTTATGATTTTACCCCAAAGTTGTTGAGTTTAGGATTGAACATGTTGAGGGTATTTTTTGGATTTTACCCCTGGAAATAAACTGCCACAGGGGATGGATTAAACCATCCGGCAGGCTGGATTAAGCCCCTGAAACAGACTCTGGGCATGCCTGACATAGGTGAACACGACGCCCTGCTTCATCTAGGCCAAACTACATGTTACATGTGTCCCAGGGACATTCCTCTAGTTCTTTCCCTCTTTAATGCGTACAAGTACCCTCCATCGCACAGCCTGTTTTCCCGCCCCAGTTCGACAACACCAGCTACAACCGCAAGAAAAACTCATAATGTGATGGTGTCCCATCACAGGTTGAGTAGGGAAGAACAGATTATCGATGCAGCGACACTTTCAACAGCATTCCTATGTCATGCGTCTTTTCAGCCTTAGCCATTCCAAAATCTTGAGGCCTTTTCCCAACGCTCCCATTAGGTTTAGTCAAAATTTCACTATCAAAATAGCACAAAGGCATTCTGCACACCTTTTTCTATTCAGCTCACTGCTCAGTTAACCCGTTTCCCAGGCAGTTCTTACGCTTGTTTGCATCTCTCCAGGGATGGAAGGAAAAAATGTGTTCAGTTCGCAATTTAACATGGAGCTGCCCAACTCGCCCTTTCCACGCAAATACGCAAAACGTGACAACCAGCCGTTCACCAAATTTTGCGGAGCAGCTCTCCCAGCAGCAAAAAATGCTTTCTTAAAGAAGTGTACATTGGGGAAAGCGAGGTGACAAAACGGTTCTATCAGTGCACAAGAAAGCATCAAATTGGGGGGGGGGGGAGTGCTTGCAAACAAGAAAAGTGTGTATTAGGCAAAATTGCATAGGAAAAATGTGTACATGAGGTGAAAGGGACACCAAAAATGCCTACAAATTTTCATGTGTTTTTTTTTTTTTTTAATGTAAACTGATGTGAAAATGGGGATAAACAAATTGACAAACGTGAAACAGAGAGAAACCAAAACAGACAGATCTGCACATCCCTACATCGCAGCTGAACTGGGCGAAGCCAGCCATGTGGCAGGCAAGCATGCTCCCAGTCTGCACATGCTTGTTGTCATGTATTAATAGCGCATATCAACTTAGGTTACCGTGCGCATAAACCTAAGGAACATACAACCCTTACCATTTTTCAAAAAATGCCCTTCGCATTGCAGGGGGTTGGACTGAACAGCCTTTGGGGTCACTCCCAACTATACAATTTTGTGATGCAGGAACATGCAGAAGAGGGAAGGGGGCTGCGCCCAGGGACCACGGGCTCTGCCTCCAAATCTCTGCGTGTTTGGTGGGAGGTCTGAACGAGAGGCCTACGTGGGTGCAGTGCTAGGATCCTCAAAGCAGTTTGGGATCCGTATTGTGCAGGGTTGCAAGCCGTGTGAAGGAAACAATGCGCATACAAACAGCCGGCTCTACTGTTAGGTATAGCTGCCTCAAGTGGCAGATGCTGGGACCGGTGTGTGTGTGTGAAAGACACAGCTCTGTGACCACACAGTCTGGCCTAATCTGGCCTGTAGAGCTTAGGTGCAGCGATGGACACTGTCTGGTCCCCAGCGCTGAAGTACCGTATTGGCCCGAATATAAGCTGCACCTTTTTTTTTCCAAATTCCAATTGTGAAAAGTTAAAGTGCAGCTTATATTCACAATCTTACACTGTCAGCAAAGCGATGCAGCTCACCCCACCACCACCAGCAGGAAGCAGCCTGGGAGTGTGGGGCAACGGCGCCTAGCCCATCTAACGCTCCCAAGCCTCCCCCAAGCCGCCGAATTGTAAAGGTGTGGCTTATTTGCAAGTGCAGCTTATATTCGGGCCAATATGGTAGTACAATTCAGCTGTCAGTCCAGGCAGATTCTCTATATGGAAATTGTCCTTTGTTTCATGCAGTGAAATGGCCCTGGGTATACAGTTATATGCATGCAGGCTTTCAATTCGGAACTTCTACCAAACAAGCAGAAATTGGGGCAGGGGGTAGCACGTTTTTTTTCCGGAATGGAGCTATCAAGTTCACTTCCACAAACCAGCGTTCTGAAAAGCCCAAAAATCAAAGGACAAAGATGTCACAGGCCTGGCATAGGTGAACAGAACTCTAAGTGCATACATGCCATGTAGATGTTGTGTCAAACATACTCGGGTCACGGGTGGGGAAAGTTGGGGCAGGAGCGAGGAGGAATAATCGGCTCCCGATTGCATCTTTTCCTAATTGAACTTCATCTTTAATAAATGTGTAACATAACCAGATCAAAGAAATGCAATTAATGCAATGCTAGAAAATGCAGGGAAGGAAAACAAAGGCAGAGAATGGTAATGCCATAACGATTAGCCAAATAATAATATATTTTTAATTAAAAATACCCTACATCCCTAACTTAAAACATATTAATTTAAATGAGGTTTTTTGTTGTTGTTTTTAAAAAGCAACTTTAAGAGCGCTTTAAAAAGTAGAAATAAGTGGGATGGAAAATGCACCTGAGATGGAATTGCTGCCCGCAAAGATGAATGAGCAATCTGCATTTAAAAAAAGAAAGGAAAAAGAAGAGATAGAGAGAGATCAATGTTGATCATAAGAGCAACAGAATCTGCACACACATATACAGAGAGGGTGAGCCAAAAGGCAAAAGTACAGAATAATGTAACTGAGAAAGCAAAAGGCAAATCAAAGAAGCGGCAATGTTCTCATAGAAAGTTCAAACATAACATTCAAGCATGCAAAACTGCCTCCTATTGAGTTAGGAGCCATGTTGTCCGGAACTGTCTGTTCTGATTGGCAGAACTGATGGTGTCTCCTTCCCAGCCCTGGTACCCAAGATCCTTTTAACAGGAAATGACACTATGGTGAGTCAAGATTTACGAATCAAGGTATTCTCCAGGAAAAAAATAACCACCATGAATGTATGCAGATTAAGGTATCCTTCTGAAAAATTATGGAAAATAGAAAATTGTGCAAGATATGGCTTTAAGATGGCAGAGACTCTTGGTTGCTTTTTAAAGAGCTGCGTTTAGACACCAAAACTGGACCGGAGCGTACAGAGTGGCACTCAGCAGATGTCCCAAAGCAACAGAGAAAAGCCCTTGAAGTGCTGCTAAAATCTTACACTGAGCATCTTTTAAGAACACTGTAGGGTGATCTTTGGACTTTGGGGGGGGGGGTTTCAATGCTGCAGGCTGCTGGACAGCAACTAGCGTTAAGGGAGGGAGGAACAAATCTCCCCAACTCCCCAAGAGCCAGTGGTGTAGTGGTTAAGAGCGATGGACTCGTAATCTGGTGAACTGGGTTCGCTTCCTCGCTCCTCCACATGCAGCTGCTGGGTGACCTTGGGCTAGTCACACTTCTCTGAAGTCTCTCAGCCCCAATCACCTCACAGAGTGTTTGTTGTGGGTGAGGAAGGGAAAGGAGAATGTTAGCCGCTTTGAGACTCCTTAGGGTAGTGATAAAGCAGGATATCAAGTCCAAATCCAAGTAGACTGACAGCATCAACCATGACCTCTTGTCTCCGGGCTGGTGATGGGAAGGAGGCAGCCTTTATTCTGGGCGGGGGGTGTCCCCGTTTCAGGTCCCAGGGTGAAATCCAAACCCACTTTGTGCCAGGTAGGAGAGGCTGGATTGCACAGAGGCACTCCGCTGGCATAAAATTCCCCATTATGCCCTCCAAATGTGCAGGAGGGGGGCCAGTGCTGTTGGCAGGTTCCCTGCTGCTGGGGGCTGCCAGCCAAAAGCCCCAACGTGGGGGCGGAGAGTGGCTGAGCTGGTCCCACCCACCATCACAGGACGGCATTGGGTTCAATCCAGACCCAATTGCTGCACCATCTCCATTAGTTGGGGTTAGGATTGCACCTATAGCTCAAACAAACAAACAAAACGTTCAGGTTGGGGTTATCATATTTTAACGGTGTTTTCCTTTGAACTTTAACATCTTAGTTCTCCAGCCTTTCCATCAGGTATCCTTATTTATAGAAACAAGATCAAGTCCCATAGTTTACAGACCACCACATGCATCTAGGCCAAGCTTGCTTGTATGAGAGTGGGAGCTACAGGGTTTCTGTTCCACCTGCAAATCATTGCTATTTCAACCAGATTTTAAAGGTGGGAAATTACAGCAGGTCTACAAAGCACCACACACACACACGAAGACTTCTCTATACTAATCTATTTCTATTAATATTTTACTTACAGGCAATAAAAAGTCCATATGGAACTGAGAGATAAGAGGGAGAATGGTTATTTGGCAGCTTCAAACGACAAGATCTGCAAGTAAGTAATTTAGTAACCCAACGTTACCCATTCTCTGTTGGGAAAGTATCACCCTCCCAACTGAGTGCCCCGGGCTCTGCCTTGGTAAATCATAATATACAACCACCAGATGAACATAACGACAGAACTAAGGCATTTCCAGTGGTTTACAGTAGGGGTTCTAAGTCCAGTGTGAGGAGGCCAAGACACTACATATACATGTATGATTATATTTCTACCCTAAGGTCATTGAGCGGGCTTCATGGCTGAGTGGAGATTCGAACTCTCGTCTCCTGGGTCCTAACCCAACCCTCTAACCACTACACTGTGCCAGCTGTATTATTAATTAGCTAAACTTTTCCTGTCTTTGCTTTTAGAGGTGCTGAATTAGATTTGTTGGCAGTACCCTTGAATAGCTATTGTTGCTAAAAGAGGAATTGCTCTTCTCAAAACTGCCTTGGCAGAACAGGCTCCTCCTGCTCAGGAACTGCAAGGGGCAACCACTGGACGGAGGTCTGAAACTAGAGAGATGCAGGGCTGTGCAAGCGAAAGAGATTTCAGTTGCAAAGCAATCACGTTTAATACCTCCCGGTTAACCATGTCCTCTGGGCAGTCCAGAAATTGCATTTCATTGAATTTAAATACAATCACGAAAACAATCAATATAAAAGCAGCACCTACATAAAATGAGCAAAAACCAGTGAACAAAGCAGCATAAGATCAATGCAACAACACTAACAACCGACCGGGGGAAAACAAAGTAGTTGCAAGAACTAAAAACATGAAAAGGTCTCCCTGCTATCACTGAAAATTCCCAATGCAAACTCCAGGCCAACCTCTCTGGGGAGAGCATTCCAGGAACAGGGCACCACCACTGAGAAGGCCCTATCCCTAGTATCCATCCAGCTCACTTCACTAGGAGGGGGAACCTGGAAAAAGGGTCTCCAGTGAGGATCTTATAGTCCGGGCAGGTATGTACAGGGGAGGTGATTCTTCTGGTATCCTGACCTCAAGCCATTTAGGGCTTTAGACATTAATCCCTGTACTCTGAATTGGCTAGAAGCCATTGAAGGTGATGAAACACTGATGTAATGCTCTGATCTCGCCCCAGTCCCCATTAACCACAGTTGCATGGTCCAAGAGTTTTAGTAGTTTTGTTCTCAAGAACAGGAGTCTGTTCCCCCTTCCCTCCCTGTCTCCTCTCTCACTTCCTCCTGTGTTGAATTTCTGGTCATAAACTCCTGGAGGAAGGGACCAATTTGCTCAAACTCTGTAAAGTGCCATGCATGATAATGGCACCATGACAGAGAGTCCAACCAGGAAGAAGTAGCTCTTACTCCCTCCTTAACTGGAAAGATACACGTTGCAGCTTTACATATGAATGTGCATGCAAAATGAATGATCGTGGAGTAGAAAACTTGGATGTAATGTAGAAAAGCTAGCCGGTTACTGAATCTTAGGGAGAAAGGGTGTGTGTTTGTGGGGAGTGCACCATGTCATATAAAAATTGTTATGTACTGAAGTTCTCACCCTGGGCCAGCAGGGGGATACTGTAGATAGTTATGCAAATAAGGGATCGAAAGTGAAGTTCAGTGATTGGATAGTTTTAGAAAATTGTTACAGTTACGTTGTACTGGAGCTCTATATAAGCAGGCTGACTGAACCGTTCAGTTCAGTTCAGTTCAGTTCTGGCCTGTGAATAAACAAGAGCTGTTTGAAGAATCACAGTGTCGTCTGATATGTTCACCCACAACTTAACAAAAATCCCAAAATGAAGGCTTGACTTTCAGTGGGGAGAGCTGACCTTGAATACAGCAGATTTCCAATATCCAGCACCAGAATTCTTTGTGAAAGGGAAACTGATTGCAAAACATAGGGAGGAACAAGATGTAACATCACGACATTGTGCATGTTCCTACCCCAATCTAACAGCAACCAATAACCAGCCACAAGGCATGGGAGCAGAGAAACACAGGGTGTGATGAAGACAGGTCACACATTTCAGGAACCAAGCGTCACTCGGAGAAGAGGAGGAACTGGGCAGGGAACTGCCGTTACCACCACCCCATGCCTGGCATCCCATAGCAGTCCCTGTTCCTGGTCCCCATTATTGGAAGCTGTTGAGAGGGTTGCGGAAATACAGCAGGAGTCTCTGTAACTAAACATTTTGGGGAGAACTGGTTTGGTGTCCCAATAGCTTTTGACCTCATTTTGCTGCAAAAGAAAGAACTAGCAAAAAGGGCATAGGTAGGGTGAGCTAAAGTTAATTTTACTAAATTGAGAGGGCTTGAGAGTGTGGCTTGTGCTTTTCTTCCCCTGCTCCCAAGAAGGAGGAAATCAAGGGGAAGGTAGATGGGCCTTAGCAGGTACAGAATTTCTGACTAACAGGGATAGGGTTGACTGGGACCCTCTGGCTCAGCTTTTCCCAAACTTGGGTCTCCAGCTGTTGTTGGACTACAACTCCCATCATCCCTAACTAGCAAGACCAGTGGTCAGGGATGATGGGAATTGTAGTCCAAAACCAGCTGGAGACCCACGTTTGGGAAACGCTGCTCTGACCTAATGAAGCTTCCTCTAACCTCTGTATTTTGGTTGCATTCACTACCGCATAGGTCTTAAGCCGCCATCTTACCTCTTCCCTTGCTGATATGGTAGAGGCAGGGGTGTTAGGCACAGAACTGTGGGAGGTGCTTGGCCCCGTTCCCGATGAGCTCTGGGAATCTCCATCTCCAGCAACGTCATGAATCTCTCGAGCAAGGATTGCTACGTCCTTCACCAAAGTCTGGCTCAATCTGGAGGAATAGCATGGAGAACTTAAGGACTGAGGAACGTTCAGCTACAAAGCCATCATGCTCAGCCCTTGTCTACATCTTATCTAGACAGGGGATATACAGTGGTACCTCAGGTTACATACGCTTCAGGTTACAGACTCCGTTAACCCAGAAATAGTACCTCGGGTTAAGAACTTTGCTTCAGGATGAGAACAGAAATCGTGCTCCGGCGGCGCAGCAGCAGCAGGAGGCCCCATTAGCTAAAGTGGTGCTTCAGGTTAAGAACAGTTTCAGGTTAAGTACGGACCTCCGGAACGAATTAAGTACTTAACCCGAGGTACCACTGTACTCAAGAAAAAACTGAAACTATAATTCTCACACACACAAATGGAAAGATCCTTGCCCTTGAAAAATGCACAACCCAATTTAATTTTGCAGTTACACTTATTAAATTATGAAATTGCAGAACGTCTATTTTGCTACCTCAGGACAATACAGTGGTACCTCGCAAGACGAATGCCTCGCAAGACGAAAAACTCGCAAGACGAAAGAGTTTTTCGTTTTTTGAGTTGCAAGACGAATTTCCCTATGGGCTTGCTTCGCAAGATGAAAACGTATTGCAAGTTTGTTTCCTTTTTCTTAAAACCGTTAATACTGTACCCAGGGTGCATTGCTTGAAGAGGTGCAGTTGCGACTTGACTTCGAGGAGCAACTCATAGCACGCGGTGTGGTAGCCTTTTTTGAGGTTTTTGAGGTGTGGTAGCCTTTTTTGATTTTCAATGCATTCCTATGGGAAACCGTGCTTCGCAAGACAAAAGAACTCGCAGAACGAATTAATTTTGTCTTGCGAGGCACCACTGTACATTAAAATCTGGTTCTTGCATTATCTCTTCTGTTGTCTTTTCATGTGGGGTTTTAATTGATCATCATTTGTTTCTAACCAAATGATTTATTAATCAACGACATGTAAATAAATTGGAATTTCCCAACACCTTTCTGCGATACTAAATGAAGCGTGAGTTGTCACAATTTGATCAAAACTATCACTTATCATTACATGGAAATGTCAACTGTTAACATTTTCTTTTTAAAATGCCTGATTGGTGCAACAAAGCAGAATAAAGATAATCTCAGAAACTAGGCAAGTGTGCTCTGAATGTTCAGCTTCACTGATGAAAACTGGTCTCCTGAAAATTTATCAGCTGAAACTTTAGTTGATTAATTTACCAGCTAAAGGGATTGAAGGCTGCAGTCCTGTTTTCTATGCAGTGAATAAGATTCCGCAGAAACATGCAAGGTTATATAGAAATACGGTACCTTTCAGCTGTTTCCTTGGAAACAAAAAAGGCACAAGTGAGCTAAAATGGAGTAATATTCAGATCTGCATGACTAATTGAGCGGCTAGGTTTGTCTGGGGCCGAAGCAGTTTCTTCTGATGCCTCAATTACGTGATTAAGCCCAGTGTAAACAAGGGGGACTAATTTCCCTTTGAACCCTCACTTGCTATTCTAGACTGTGCCTCCCTGTTGATTCAGAAGCCGTGGCAGAGGCGGGAGGCAAAGACTGCAATTATGGGGCGGCCTTCTTGCAAAATCCGGCAGAGCACTTTCTGCCCCTGACGCCAGACGGATCACAGGCAAGCATGCAGCCTTAGCTTCTGCAATCTGTGAGAGCTGGCTTCTTAAGCAGAAAGTATTTATAGAACACAGAGAGCTGTGTAATGCTTAAGTTCCTGAAGAGCTGCCATCCCTTAAACACCCAGCTGTGCCATTATCAAGAAGACAACGTACCGCACCAGAATGAGCCGACCGCCAGATTTATTCAGCAACTACAACGGCAAGATTGTCTAACGCAACCTTCCCACAAGGCTTCCCCGTTAACAGCTGTGCAACCTGAACTTTCCCTATGCGTTTTTTGACGCACATGATTTTTTAAAAGGAGAATGCTAATAATATAATACTTAACCTTATTATAGTGTTGAGGGGGATTATCATTATCTCAGTAAGCCTTGCAGCAACCTTTCATATTGGTAAAGAAAGTTGCATTACACTGAGTCAGCCTAGATTGATGCTTACGCTACAATAAATCTGCTTGTTCTTAAGGTGCCAAATGAATAGTTTGGACAGTAATAGTTTGGAGAACAGGCCCTTTTGCTCAAGCACACAAAACCCTTCATTCCTCCCTTTGCATCATGAGCAACCAGGCTTCTAATTAACCATGGTTTCCCAGAACCATGGTTGCTGTCATATCCACAGTGGGTTGAGTCAAAACCAAAACCTATTGTCCTCCCAGACCTACAATTCCCAGAGTGGTTATCAATCAGAGAATCCTAGAATTGTAGACTTGGAAGGGACCCCAAGGGTCATCTAGTCCAACCCCCTGCAATCTCAGCTAAAGCATCCATGACAGATGGCCAACCAGCCTCTGCTTAAAAGCCTCCAAGGAAGGAGAGCCCACAACTTCCCAAGGGAGGTTCCTCTCTCCAGGCAACACTGGGAATTGTGGCTCTGTGAGAGGAACAGGGGTCCCCTAACAACTCTCAGCACCCTTAACAAACTACAGCTCCCATAATTCTTGGGGGGGGGGCCACGACTGTTAGAAGTGGGGTGGGCTTTAAATGTATTGTTATAGATTTGGGGGGCAGGGCTAAAGCCAAGAAATTAATAAATGGTAGGATTTTGATGATTTGGGATGTGAAGGGCGAAATACAAACTACAGAGGAATTCCTGGGCTAGAATATGCAAAATGACCTGGCCATGCTAGGGCCACTAAGAAGCGATACAGGGCCATTGAGAGCCATTGGCAATGCAAGAGAACTGTCCTGCCCCGCTGCCCTTAGTTGTGAACAGAGACTGGAGGTTTCCCAGTGTGTCCATCTTGGGCAGGCTGTCTGGAGCCGGAACTGGTCTGTGACCGTAATAACAAAATAAAATATGTGTAGTGTGCATAGGAATTCATTCATTTTTTATTTTATTTTTTTCAAAATATAGTCTGGCCCCCCACCAAGGTGTGAGGGACAGCGGACCGGCCCCCTGCTGAAAATGTTTGCCGACCCCTGAGCCCAGCTCTTTCTACCTTGCATAACACTACACAATATTTCCCCCCACCCCATTCATTCCTACCTTCTCTTCTCACCTGACCCACAGTGTGCCACCAATGGTTTAGGTTCCAACGGCTCAACATGCTGCCGCAACCCATCTCTCACCTGGCGATTTCTGCAATCTCCGCCGTCTGCGCGATGAAGTTGTAGGGGTCGTGATCGTCGTAGTCTTCGTCTTCCGTCTCCCTGCTGTTGCTGTGCTTCTGCTTATTGAGCCCGGAGCCCCGGGTCCTGGGCGTCTGGGTGGCTGTTGAAGTATGGGAGCGTTTGTGTTTAGGGGAGCTGTGGTTTGAGCCATACTCCTCCTCGGAAGTGGAAGTGTAATCTGAGCCCTGCGGCCGCCGCCTTGAAGCTTATAAGAAATGAATTGGTTTCGGGCGGTGGTGGTGGGGAAGAAGAATAGGAAGGAGAGAAGGCAAAGAAAAAGACTTTTGAGACGGGCTTCAAAAGGTTAAGAAACAAACAAAAAACCGTGAATGCAAAAACAGCCCAAGGAGCAGGAGGAGCAGGAAGGTGAACTAGGAAACTCCTGTGCATCCCACCAAATGGAGAGAACTTTGGAGGAATAAAAAGATGGAATTGTTTGCATTGTTACTGTGGGCGAATACAGATGCCACCTTTTTTAAAAAAACAACAACCACCATATAACGTTATCGCACTTCCGCACCTGATCTTTAATTGACTGGCATTCTAACTGACGTTGGAATTTTATAGATTTAACGGGTTTTCATTTCTTTCGCATTGCCCCTTTGTAAACCGATTAGGGGACTTCTGCAGTTAAGCGGCATATAAGTTGCTTAAACAGATAAATAATAAAATATGTGGCTCCCTTGACAGGAGCTCATTTGTAGCATAGGGACAACCTGAGGGCCTAACCTGGGCGTCTCAGGCTTCCCCCACAAACCTGTCAGACTTGGTCCCATTGGCCAGATCCTGCCCCCCACTTCCGCCTTAAAAGCATTAGCGGGAAGACGAGTGAGAATATGGTACCACATGCCCATTTGGATCACGTCAAGGAACCTATGTGAGGACAGCTGGCTCCACCTTCAGATTTCTGCCTGACTGGCAGACGTTTGGAGGGGTGAAGTTGAGCAGGTAGATGACACTGGGGGCTGTGTCCAGAGTGAAGCCCCATCACCCTCTTATTCAGACATTAAAGTTTTGTTTCTCTGGCACATGGCAGAGGAATAAGGCAAGGAAGATAAAGGCAGCCACACCACAATTGGGCAGAGAGAGCTTACCCTGTGGTCGCAGCAACAGTGGAGGGCTATTTCCACCAGCCAGTCAAATAGTAAGGAGAATTTTTTTACCACAGATCAGGTGCAGGCGTGTGATAATTTTTTCTGCGAAATGGCCATTTGTACCCGCCCTCCGCTTCCACAAATTAACCAGTCGCAACAGAGAAGGCTGCTGCAATTCTATGGTGGCAAAATGTATACGCTCATGTTACAAATTTCCTGTGTGGAAGGCACCTTGCGTGAATCCCTGTACAGAAGCGCCTTCCACTGGAGGGATTTTCCAGCGTGGGGTGTGGTCCTGAATGGCCACATGCACAGGAGGCCCCAGGAGGAACCGTCAGGCAGGCTAGACTCCCAGGTGTCCCCCCTCAGCAAACCACCAGTTCAGGTGACTTCATTTCCACACAGGTTAAGGACTTCCAAGATGGAGAGCAGAAACAGCTGGCTTGTTTACACACTCAGGAAACCCCTGGTCTGTTTACAGAGATCCAGTGTTGTCATCCTTAATCCAGTGGTTCTCAAATTTAGTGATGGGCACAAATGGTATGAAAGGTGGGGAGTAGAGGGGTTGAGGTGCTTGCATCAGATACATCCAATACACTTTCCTCCCAATAAACGGATGAAGATGAGTACGAGTGAGTACATTTGGTCCATCTATCTCACGGTCGTCTTCACTGACTGGCAGGGTTTCTGGCAGGGAGTTTCTTCTAGCTCTAACTGAAGAGGCCAGAAATTGAACCTAGGAAATTGAACCTGCAATGCAGATGTTCTACACCACTGGGCTATTTCCCTTCTCGGCAGGTTCCCAACCCCTGATTTAGGCCAGGGTCCCTAAAGCTGGAGCGCCATCATACCACTCATGGCCTGCTTACTGAAGGAGCATCTCCACCCCCATCGTTCAGCCCGGACCCTGAGGTCCAGCTCCGAGGGCCTTCTGGCGGTTCCCTCACTGCGAGAAGCCAAGTTACAGGGAACCAGGCAGAGGGCCTTCTCAGTAGTGGCACCCGCTACCCTGTGGAACGCCCTCCCACCAGATGTCAAAGAGAAGAACTACCACCAGACTTTTAGAAGACATCTGAAGGCAGCCCTCTTTAGGGAAGCTTTTAATGTTTAACTGACTGCTGTATTTTAATACTTTGTTGGAAGCCACCCAGAGTGGCTGGGGAATCCCAGCCAGATGGGCAGGGTATAAATAATAAATTATTATTATTACTTACATTCCAAAAAAGCCTTCCTGAACCTGGTACCCTTCAGATGTTTTGGACAACAACTCCCATCAGCCCTGAAGGCATCATAAAATCATAGAATGGTAGAGTTGGAAATGACCACAAGGATCCTCTGGTCCAACCTCCTGCAATGAAGGAATCTCAACTAAAGCATCCATAACAGGCATCCAACCTCTGCTTAGAAACCTCCAAGGAAGGAGAGTCCACAACCTCCCAAGGGTGGTTGGATGGCCATGTGTCATGGATGCTTTAGCCGAGATTCCTGCATTGCAGAGGTTGGACTCGATAACCCTTGGGGTCCCTTCCAACTCTACCACTCTATAATTCTATGAGTCTGTTCCATAAAAGATCTCCTGATTGAAATTTGCACAATGCTGGCTGGGGTAGCCCAAAATATGTGGAAGGCACCACGTTGGAGAAGGTTCTTTCCAAATATCATAAGCTGCCTTCCAGCAAGCCAGATCACTGGCCCATCTATTATTGTCAACTCTGACTGGAAACTGCTCTCCCAGGGCTTCAGGAGACAGGGGTCTTTCCTAGCCTTCTTGCTGCGGATAGAACCTGGGACATTCTGCATGCCAAGCAGGTGCTCTACCACTGAGCTAGGGGCCTTCCCCCTGAACTTCTGCCACATCTCTTGACACCCAACGAAACAGTCATGCTAAGTTACTATATGTGGTTATTTGCCTTGAGATAGAACAGTGGCAAATTCAGAGGCCTGGTGGTTCCAGAGGGATCTTCCCTTACTTTTGACTTGCTTCATGCACACCATTTAACAACTCCGTGAGTATTAATTGCCTCGGGATTACTGACTGTGTAAACAAGCTCAGCCAAGTGAAAGAGGAAACTTCAACCAGAAGGGCAGCCCCATTTGGAGATTGCTCACATCATGTTCACGGTCATAATTATTTCCATGAGATCCCTGGGTTTGCCCTGCAGCATTTACATGCCGCATTTGGCTGCAGTTTACAGGCAACACCTTTTAACACCCAAAACAGATGTTCCTGGTCAAGGGGAGAGAAACCACTCATTTTGTTTCCCTGGAAATTCTTTTCCCGGGCTACGGAAAGATCCTTTTTTCAGCTTCGAAGTTATTGTGCTTTATCAGAGTGCACCAATTCTGATAAGTGATTATCAGCTGCTTTTGCAGCAACAGTGCAGTGTTTACATTTCTCCACGTTGACTTTTTTCTCTTATCCATTTGCTCACGAGAAAAAAGACACATAACTGGGAAGCTGGAACACTGTGGTCTGGTTTGCACAACACATCACACCAAACCTTGGCTTAGTGCTCTTGCACAGGCTCTGGTAGAGGAGATTGCGACCGCTCTGCTCACCCCTGGTCCTTCTGCCGCTGCGCAGAGCCCACAGGAACATATGAAACTGCCTTAAACTGAATCAGACCATTTGAGTCAATCTAGCTCATTATCGTCTACACTGACTGAGTCTCTAAGAACTGAGACAGGGTTCTCTCCTGGCGACGCTGGGATTGAACCAAGGATCTCCTGTGTACAAAGCAGATGTTCCACCCCTGAGAGCGCCTGGAGAGAGCTAATCCACAAGCCTGGCTTTGGAAGGCATGCTAAGGCAAAGTGTGGAATAGCTCAGCTCAACAATGGGACAAGCAGCGAGGAGCAAAGCGGCCACAATCTCCTCTCCCAGACTCTGAGTGTGAGTGTAAACAGTGGGGAACCTCCAGCCCATGAGCCAAATTGGGCCCGCCAGCCCTCCCCATTTGGCCCGAAAGGCTGTTTCAGCCGAACCACAACCAACATGCTCCACCTCTGATATTTTATATGACATCAGGCATGGGAAAGGTAAGGACGAGGCTTGGCCAAAAGTGGCTTTGCAAGTGCAGCATGGATCACTTTGCAAGCCCCATGCTCAGTGCTCCCCAAGTGACAAGCACAGGGCTTGCAAAGCGCTTCTGCACTGCCCCAAAACAAGCCAATTGTCGGTACTTGGGAGGTGCTGCCCAAAGGGTTTTGCAGGCACTGCCTTTCCGCCAGGGCCTGCCCTTATGTGTCCCACACCTGGCACCATATATGACACGAGAACCAAGCATAACGCCTGCACAAGGTGCATAACCCCTGTGGAATTAGTAGGTTAGTCGTGTTAGTTGTATACTGATGCGTAGTAACTCCCAAGGTTAATTTGGCACTAAAACCCGGTTAGCCGTTGGGGCAAAGGAAATGGAAGACAAAACCAATTCATTTGGAACAAGATTAGGCACGGTTAGGATGGGCCGTCGTCTCTCGGCAAAGCGACTCGGCGGTGTCGCCAGGCAGTGAGTCGCAGGGTTCCTCGAGGGAAGTCATGGCAATTAAACCACTTCAGCTCTGCAGTACCAACAATGCACACCGCAATCCCCGCTTTGTTATTACGCACACAGCACCATTAAATCACAGTGTCATCTGCAAAGTTTAAATCATTGGAGTGGTGAACGGCTTAAGCATTATCCAGCAACAAGCAGCAGCTACTCATAAATTAAAGGGAACTGCATCACCCAGGGCTCAGCCACTAGGAGTGCATTAGGTCAAAGGAACTTCCTGCAATCTCAGTTTGTGCTTGTGCTGAATGAAAAGTAATAGGAATTAACTCCTGGGAGGAGGGGGAGGTCAGTTTGCAGGATGCTGTTGGGAGTCCCATTCCTATCAGCCTCAGTCAGCATGGCCAATGGCCAGGGTTGTCTGAAGCTGTGTCCCGAGAACACCTGGAGGGCCAGTCATTCCCCAGCTGTGCTCTACATCAGATGGACTATTTTCCCCATGTTCAATGCAGATGGGTGGGGAATTAATGCAGGGCGACTCCTGCAGCTTGCAAACGTCTGACAAGACATATGATTACTAGGGTTATAAACCTTTTTTACAACCTCGTGTTCCTGTAGATTAGTTAGATGAACTTTCCCCTAAAAACAAAGGAATGAACTGTCATTTCCAAATCTTTTGAAAAGGAAGGTGACCCCGAAATCAATAAATCATTTTTTGTATATGTAACTGTACAATGTATTATGTTATATACATAGCATGTACACAGGAAAAATAGGGCTTACAAACTTTCTAATACTTGTACAATGTTTTGTACAATGTACACTATTGCTTAGAATCAATCAAGGTTGCAGTTTGCCTTTGTTTCCATTGCAAGCACCATAAAGTTCCTGCATCACTTTGACTGCACATTCTACACACTGATTATTTCTTGGTATCTGGAGCATGGATGGCTCCTGCTTCCAGTGATTCTCCAACGCAGTTTTAGGAAGTTCCAGGCAGCTGTAAAAGTTCTACACAGTTCCATACACTTATTAAAAGTGCTAATACTAATATGAGTAGTAACGGTTACATATATGGTGAGCCCAACTTTTCATTTTGGGGTGACCCCCCTTTTTTTTACCACTGAGAAAAATTAGTCCCTTTTTCAGTGTTTCTAAGCAAAGGTTCATGCCTTTATGATACAGGAAATTGGGGTTGGGGGGGAGTCGAAAAGTTATAATCCTAATGATTACATATATTGTGTCCCACCCACCCAAAATAGACATACAAAACATTTTCCTCTGAAGATCTGACTTTATGTAGAGCGAAAAAAATAACCTACTGAAGATAGCCTTGCGAAAAGAAAGTTCTGCAAAAATTGCTGGTCCACAAGTATTTTACTAGCCTAAGAAATGTTTGTGACTGATTAGCACATTGCTGGCTGAAAAGTTTCAAACTCTAACCTTCCTGCAATTCCACAAGTTCCCCTGTCTGGTTGCCAGGAGAAGATCTGTACTCACCGCAAGCGACGAGGCAAGCCTGACGTAAGAACAAGCAGCTAGTGAGTATTCAGAGGTCACAGAACAATTCAAAGCAAGGGCACTGAGAGTATATAATAATTACCTTATTGCAACAAGCCAAGAGTCCACCCCAGTTCAGCGTTTTCTGTCTATACCACCAGATGATTCAGGAAGCTATCAAGCTGGGTTATGCTAGAGAATTACCAGATGTTGGGCTATCGGAGCTTCTGAATTGCAGTGGCAGCCAACGTTCGCCACAGATACAAACCAAGGGAGAAGGCAACACTCTTTGGGTTATAAAATCCCAGCGCTTAATATTTAAAAAGTACGGGGCTCTATATCCGTTGCAAAGGGCTGCGGATTTATTTCCAAATTGTTTTCTTCTGGCTTGGAATTTTTTTAATGGAAAATCCTAACAACACATGTGGAAACATAGGATGCTGCCTGATAGCATAGTCCAGGGTTTCCCAAACTTGGGTCTCCAGCTGTTTTTGGACTACCAATTCCCACAATCCCTGGGAGTTGTGGTCCAGAATCAGCTGGAAGCCCAAGTTTGGGAACCCCTGCGCAGTCAGACTCTTGGGTGCATGTAGTTTAGTGGTGTCTACACTGACTGGCAGCAGCCCTCCGCCGTTTCAGACAGGTGACTTTTCCCCAGCCCTACCTGGAGATGCCGGGGATCAAACCTGGGGACCTTCTGCATGCAAAACAGATGCTCTACCTCCAAGCAATGGCAGAATTAAGCACTCCACACACACACACAGTTACTCACTAGAAGAAGAGGAGTATTTGACACTGCTGGAGCGTGTCCTGCTGAAAGGCTGCTTCGAAGCAGCAACTGCTGCCGCCGTTTTCCTAGCAGCGTTCCTGGCTTCCGACACGGGGGGCTTCCGGGTAGAATAATACGACTCTGCGCTGCGCCCGGAGAACGTCGGCCTGGCTGGCGCGCTCTCCGAGTCGCTCGGCACGGTGAAAGACCCCGCCCGTTTCCTGGGCATGGCCAGGATGTCGAGCCTTGACAGCTTCTTGGCCTCCGCCGGCTGCTTGGAGGGCGCCGCCGTTCCTTCGTGGTGAGGCGTCGCTTTCTCGGTATCGGCGCTCTCATTGTCCGAGGTGTCCCCCAGCCGGGCCCGGCGAAGTTTGGAGGCTCTGGTGGGCCTTGGGGTAGACAAACTATTGGACCTGGTGAGAACCTGCTGGATCTTTTGCACCGTGGGCGTCACTTTGCTGTGCTCCTCTTTGGTGGACTGCGAGAAGGGCTTCTTCCTGGAGATAGGCCTCGAGGTGGATTGCTCATGGTCAGATGAGGCGATTTCATTCGCCGGCAGATATGGGAGGCTGCTACTTCGTTCATCATCTGTATAGTCCAGGGAGCCCCCGGTCACTGGGCTACGCTTAACTTGGAAGCGCCTCGCGTTTTCGCCTTTGCTCCCTGCCTCAAGCGGAAGAGTTTTCCGCTTCTCTGAAAGCCGCTCCCTTGCGCTGGGTTGAAGACTCTGATCTTGGGCAGAAGGAGTGGGAGAAGTCTTCTCTTTTTGCGAGGTTGTCACGGGTTTGCCCTTCGGCGAGTGGCTGGGTAAGTTTTTGCCGCTCACCAAGCTGACGGTGCTAGCCGTGTCCACGTCAGATTCTCCGGACAGAGAGTCTTCCAACTGCCCCGGCGAATTCTCCAGAGTGTCAAGCTGGTTGGTTTGGCAGAGTATTTTGGCTTCCAGGGCGGCCAGAGCAGTTTCGGTATCTTTAAGGAGGAGGTGGGTGTCTGGGTTATAGTCCATGCGATTTGCTCGGGTGACATCGAGATCTTTGAGCAGAGGGTGGCTTGAGATATGCGGCAGCCGGTTTTGAGGAACGTTGCTGCTCGATTTCTCTTTGGTAAAGCTTTCCTGCCGGACAAAGGACGACGCTTCTTTCGCAGCCGCGACTTCTTGCTCTGGAAGCGGAAGCCCCTGGTGCAACGAAATCACCATTTTCCCATTGGAGCTGACGTAGGTATTGCTGACACCTTTGGCCGCCGGCTTCCCACACTTGAAATGAGCCTCTTCTTTTTCCGCCTGAGTAGGAGAAATGCTGGAAGGAAGTTTCGAAGGAACCCCGACTTCCTCTTCATCGTCGCCAATATAGAAAGATGTCGACAGCGGGTCGCTGGAAGCTCTCAGACCCGAAAGTTTCGGCACCGTGTGCTGGTGGTTTTTGGCTTTCACGTTTTCCGCCTTTCCCTGGTTCTGCTCCAATGTTTTGGTGCTGTTGTGGCTCTTCCTTCGTTTTTCCAAGCCAAATCCGTCATCAGATTTGCTGGCGTCACTAAGGCTATCAGGATCCAAATCTTCCCGGACCACCAGTCGGCTGGCAGGATCCACAAACATTTCTGCTACGTGGCTGTTAGCAGCGTTCCTTGGTGAAACGTCGGAATATGCCTCTGGACAAATCAAAATGGTTGGCGTAGGGCTTTCCGGCTTATCACCCGGTGGGAGCTGAGGAAGAAGACGCCTCGTCCGTAACGCCAGGGAGCTCTCAGACTCTGCCACTCTGGGACCGCAGTCCTTTTCTAAGGGGAATGAAAATACATTTACTGAGACTATGCAGAACTAGATAAATTAACAGGAAGGGTTCGAAACCTGCGGGATCAGAGATTCTTAGAAGACTGGAGTAAATATACGAACTATTTGAAAAGTAATTGTAATGAACAGATTACGCCAGTAGGACTGCAAGAAGTTTTGTAAGGAGGATTATCTGGAATATTGCAAGAATGACTATGAGGAGAATTATTCGTTAATAATAATTGAGAGTAATAGAGAAATTAAGAAATGCAGAATAAGTGATAAAGAACAAAAAATCATCAGAGGCGTTGACAGAAGTCTAAAACATTGTATAAGATAAGAAATTATGTTATATGATTGTTGGAAATGATATGTTAAAAAAAAACCCCAGAAAAAATATACAAAAAAAAAAAAAAGAAAATACATTTACTGAAGACAACAAAAAAGGAAGTTTAGAAATGATGATGATGATGATATACCACCTTTCATCAAAAGATCTCAGGGCAGTTTACAACATAAAATTACAATATAAAGAACACAAAATGCAGTCATACCTTGGAAGCCGAACGCCTTGGCTCCCGAACAAATTGGCTCCCGAACGACAGAAACCCAGAAGTGAGTGTTCTGGTTTTCAAACAATTTTCAGAAGCCGAACATCCGGTGCAGCTTCTGATTGGCTGCAGGACGCTCCTGCAGCCAATTGGAAGCCGCACTTTGGTTTTCAAACGGACTCCTGGAACGAATTCTGTTCAAAAACCAAGGTACTACTGTACACAATAAAAATAAGAACAAAAACAAACCAATAATCCCCTCGCCCACAACCCATTTAAAAGGGCATTGGATGTCAATCAATCAAAGGTCTGGTTGAAGAAGAATGTTTTCACCTGGCGTCTAAAGGTGTATAATGAAGGCAACAGCTGAGCCTCCCTGGGGAGAGCATTCCACAAACAGGGAGCCACTGCAGAAAAGGCCTGTTCTCGTGTTGCCCCCTACAGACCTCTCAGAATAGAACATTGGGCCTAAGCATCAAGCAGCAGAAAGAGGAAACACGAACCAGGGGCGCTTGTCACCTGTCCCTTTTTAGGTAAAGTCCTTTGGCAATGTGAAAATGACGCCAGGTGCTGTACTTACCTATGCCAGCCTGAGAGAGGGGGCCCTGCAGGTGAGCGTCCCCAACTCCAGGAGCAGATCCTGAGTCTGTATAGCTATCTGCAAGGCTTGCCCATCTCGATACCCATTTCTGACCACCTTGAGATGCCAGAGGTAACTGCAAATAGAGAGAGGAAGGGAAATCCCACACCTTTCATACAAACTCTCATCATAATGCACAGGATTTGGCCATTTTGTTTTTGGCAACATTTGCTATGGCTCAATTCTCAGCAGGAAATGCTATGCTATGCCAATATATAATCCTTGAAGAGAACTGATACCTGGATCCACGAGCCTTCTGTAACCAGGGGGGCGCTATTTGTCTGTTTGGTTTATGTTGAAAAACTCAAAATCACCCTTCATTAAAAAAGATCCCAGGGCAGTGTACAATTGGATACAACCCATCATTGCCTGAGGATGTCTACAGAAAACAAGCATACATTATGGGGCAAGACTCAAGTAATTATTTGCGCTAGCATGAACTGGCAGAAGTTCTGCTATCACAATGGGGCTTTCCCCCTCCCCGATCTCCCCCTCCGAACTGTCTTGGGGTGGGTGGGAGAATGTGCAGAACAGCACACAGAGGGAGGGGAGGGGAGATTTGGCACGCAGAAATTCTTGAGCCGATGGAATGATGCTAATGTGCAATGTTGAATTCAACCCTACGTGCCTACTAGGATGTAAGGAAAATTTGGATCCAACCGGATTATATTCATTTATTTATTTCATTTATTGGAAAAGATCTATACACTGATTAACTCGACAGAAGGCTCTTAGTGGTTTATGTAGAGCAGGGTTTCCCAAACTTAGATCTGCATCTGTTTTGGTTTTTTGGGTGGACTACAATTCCCACCATCCCTGACCATTGTGGTCCTGCTAGCTAGGGAAGATGGGAATTGTGGTCTAAAAACAGCTGGGGAACAAAGTTTGGGAAACCCGGATACAGGACAATATAAAATATTGGTTGAAAATGCTGATAAAATCAAATTGACATAAAATTATATCAAAATATAAGCAAAATCAATAGCTTTAGAACATAGATACAGATATATAATCAAATTGCATGCCTGGGCAGGCTTGCTGAACAAAGAAGTTTTTAGCAGGTGCCGAAAGCAAGCTAATTAACTGTTGTTTGGTAATTTTAAATTATTAAGGTTTCAACATGCAGGCAGGGCTTGTGTGTGCCCTCTGTTCCACCTAGGCTCAGGAAAGCGCTAAACTCTGCTACCCGTATAAATGATGCAAATATATCTGCTTATTTCACATAATTTATTCTATTCCTGCAAAGCATGGAGAAGAGTAACAAGCTATGAAGGGCACTGAAGTCTTGTTCCCTGATCTCTTCTGCAAAGCCTGCACCGTCGCCAAACTGCCTTGGGCGATTTAGCAAGATTTACAGTTCCATTAGGTTGCAAGCCTGCAGGCAGGGCTTCCGCATTATTCACCGCGCAATACTTGGGAACAAATAGTGATTGTTACTAGCAAAGTCTCGCTCACTTACTTTCACCTCTAATAAAACCGCTAGTCTTTTTTCATGTAACTTGTTTTTAAAAGTTTGCTTCTATAGGTGTGAATGAATGAATTTATTAATACGGTCACAGACCAGCGTCCTTCTATAGGTATTTTTAACAAGTTTTTTCTAAATCGCTTACGGGTCTTTCGTTTGAGGACCAGTCAATGAGGTCTACAATTTTGTTCAGTAAATAACAAAATGAAACCTTCGCAGGCCACGAGGGCCAGAAATAGGCATGCGAGTTGCCCTCAAGTGCAAGGAAAGTCAAAGTGAGGGCTGGGCCCTTCACACATTCACTGTACCTGCATCTCCGTGTGATGTTCACTGGCAACTTTGGAAGCGATGACCTGCATCATGGTAACCTTGGGGCTTGAGCCATTTTCGCCCATCAAGTGAGCCAGCTCCTCCTTCTCACCTTTTATGACGGGCCTGAAGGCAGGGGAAATTCTGGAAAACACCGGAGACTCCAAAACTCCAAACACCTGATAAAGAGACGGGGGAAAGGCAGCTTAGAACAAAACAGTGAATTTCCGATCCACGAGGTCAACAAGCATTACATTTGTGATGCATGATCCATGTGACGGTCACCTCCAGGCTTGACTACTGTAATTCGCTTTACGCAGGGCTGCCCTTGAAGCTGTCCCAGAAACTCCAGCGGGTGCAGAATGCTGCAGCGAGGCTCCTCACGGGGTCCCTGCCATGGGAGCATATTCATCCAGTGCTTTTCCAGCTGCACTGGCTCCCGGTGGAGTACAGGGTCAGGTTCAAGGTGCTGGTTTTGATCTTTAAAGCCCTTCACGGCCTAGGACCCTCATACCTACGGGACCACCTGTCCCAGTATGCCCCACGGAGGACCTTAAGGTCCATAAATAGCAACACCCTAGAGGTCCCGGGGCCTAAGGAAGTTAGATTCGCCTCAACCAGAACCAGGGCTTTTCAACTCTGGCTCCGGCCTGGTGGAACGCTCTGCCTCATGAGACCAGGGCCCTGCAGGATCTGATTTCTTTCCGCAGGGCTTGTAAGACAGAGTTGTTCTGCCTGGCCTTTGGCTTGGAGTCAATTTGATTCCCTCCCCCTCTTTCTTTTTTCTTTTCCTTTCTCCTCCTGCGATGAGGCTACATTTTAATATTTTAATGTTTCAATATTTTAATGTTGTATTTTAATTTTGTTTTTAAGTTGTATTCATTCAACTTATTTTTATTATTGCTTGTTAGCTGCCCTGAGCCCGGCCTTGGCTGGGGAGGGTGGGGTATAAATAAAAATTATTATTATTATTACATTTGCCCTGGGCCTTGCTCTGTTTGCACCAATTGCTGCAACTATCAAGGGGGCCAAACTACACAAACTTCAATTTTCCGAAGAACGGCAGGCTCACCTGATCGATCATTTTCCGAGCCTCTTCGACTTCTTTATCTTGCGACTCTGTCTCAATGGTATACGTGCCTGTTTCACTCAAGCTGTCGTCTTCCTCTTGCTTCCTCGCTTTGACCAACTTAGGATCGGCAGCCACTGGCTCAGGGACTATTTCGGGCGCTGGTGGCGGCAGTGGCGGCGCTACAACCCGCGGGGTGAGCGGCACCGGGGTCGGGGCTGGCTTCTCAACGCTAGCCTTCCCAGCTTGAGAGCTCTCCCTTAAACACTCGGCAGCAAAATCCTGAGCGATCTTCGACTTTCTCCCCACGCTGCCATGGTTCTTTCCAGAGGTCCTCGACGACGATGACGAGCTGATCCGCTCCTCCGTCTTCTCCCGCTTAAAGGATCCGGCTCTGGGGGCTGTGAAAGAGTTGCTTGGCCCCTTGGTTCCCGCCGCAGGCAGATGGGATGAGAGGACAGAGCTCCCCGGTTTCTCCGCGGGGATGGTAATCTTGCGCTTCTCAATCTTGGTCTTCAAGGCGGGGTCCACGTCGTTCTGGTTGGACTGGCCGCTGTGCGTGAAGGACTGCGACCTCTTCTTCCGAGGCGTGTCATCGTCGAAGAACTCGATGACAAAGGCCTGCTGGTTGTGGAGCATCTCCTGGGGGTCGCGGCGGATCTGGCGCTGGAGACGGGCTTGCTCAGCCAGATGTTCTTTACTAGGAGTCTCATCCTCTTTGGGGGCTACTGGGTCTTCAGAGTCGCTCTGAGTTCCATCTTCATGCCTGTTCCCTGCGAAGTGGATATGCAATTAGAGTTGTCCTGGGACAGAGAGTACTTACTGCTGTGCCACTGCCCCAAACAACAACAGAGGAGCCCATCTAATCCTGCAAGCAGGATCTGGGCGGCCAAAGCACTTTCTCTCCATTTGCGATTCCCAGCAACTGGGATTTGCAGGAATACTGCCTGCAACAGGAGACGCAGAACATAGTCATTGCAGCTATTATCCAATGACAGCTTTATCTTCCATGAATTTGTCCCCTCCTCTTTTTAAGCCATCCAAGTCGGTGGCCATGCCTACATCTTGAGAATGTGAATTCCATGGTTTAACCATGCACACGGTTTATTTCCCTTAGGAAACAACTTGTTTTTTCTGAGCTTACTCAGTGAACTGTCCCCCAGAAGGGCTTCTAATCTTTTCAGGGTGGAGGGATACAAGGAAAGCAACCCTTCCCCTTCCTTGCCAGTCTCCCCACTTCCAAGCAGACAAATGGTCTTGCAGACTTCTGTTTAAAGGTAGACAACATCTGCTGCTGGGGTTCATGGCTTTCTGTGCCTCCCAGTTCATGTTTGTGAGGAGTCACAGGACCATAGCTGTCAACTTACAGATTTGAAAATAAGGGACTAGCAACCTCGAAAATAAGGGATCAGCAGCCAAAACAAGGGATTTTCCAAGCACAGGTATGTTCAACTTCTGAGCCAAAGGCAGAAAGCCCAGCCAGCAGCCAAACGAAGCCTTAAGCGGTGGTTCCCACAGCGCAGCAACCCAGCAAAGGGGATGCAGCAAGGAAAACCACCATCACCTCTCCGCTGGGAAGCACTGAGCAAAGGGGAGTTCCCAGGCAATGCATCCGATTTGATTGGCACAAGGCATGCAAGCTCCACCCCCCAGTCGTTCTTAGACTCCTTATTGGGTGAGCAACGCAGCCAAGCAACACAGTTGGAGCCTCCCTCCTTCCTGGCCGGCAGGGAGGGAGGGAGAGGAGCAGCTTCCTTTGAAACCCGGGAAATTTAAGGGACATCATCAATAAGGGACAGCAGCAGGACACGGCGCTGGGATAAGGGAGTTTCCCGCCAAATAAGGTTGACAGCTATGCACAGGACACTACAGATCCCATGAACCCTGTCGGGATGGTGCTCCCGAGCATGCTCACAAGCATAAGCAGACCTGCAAGATTTCTTGTGCACCCAAAAACAAGACCACCCAGCTCCAAGAAACTCCTCCCTCGCTTTGGGAAGAGTAAGTATCCTTGGAAGGATGGGAGAAATGGAACAGAAAGATGGCCGGTAGCAGGACAAACCCCATGATGAACAAGGGCCTAATGCATAGAATGAAACTCAAGTTCACACCGTAGCGGGGATTTCCAAACTGTGCAAGTTCACATCCCAAATGTCTGTAATTTCAAATGCGCCCCATCCCTTCAAAGAAGAATAAGGAAGGCATCTATAGCCAACGAACGCCCTGGACCACAGATAGCAACTCTAGCAAAACTGGCATTTACCTTTCAGAGTCCTGACGTGAACTGGGAGGTCGCTTTTCGTACTGTACACGTCCTCTCCTGGGGACGGCCTCCTCATGAGACTCGGGTCATTCTGCACCAGCCAGTCAGCCACTTTGCTCTCTGCCGAGATCATTTCTGCGTGGCCCCCTTCTTTGCCGAGGTTCCTTCTCTGCCTGAGCGAAAATTTGGTGACGTGATCTTTTATCTTTATTTTACCCGGGGTGCAGTCGTCAAACTCTATGGTGAAAGAGGCGTGGCTCTGCACGACGGGCAGCGCCACCGCGTCAACGTCTTTGGTGGGGATTTCGTGGACTTGGGCCTCTGGAGTTTTCACCGGCTGCTGGAATTCTTTCGTAGGGATTTCAAAGTAACTAGGCTCCCTTCGGAAGGCGTAGACAGAGTCGCCTTGAGGATCGCTGTAGCCGGTGATGTTCCCATTGATTTCCTCTCCGTGCTGACCTATGTCTTTTGTTCTCTCTGCGGGGTAAAGGGGGAAGTATTATTTATTCTTTTAATTTGAAATCAAAGCTTTTCATTTTAATTTTATTTAATACTTGCCTTCCACTTTTCCAACAACAAACGCAGAGCAGAAAGCAGCTCACAACAATCACAACAGAAGCATAAAAAAACCCAACAGCAAACATCACAATATCAAAATCAAAGTCTACGTAGAAGTTTTGAAAGTTTCTACGAGTTTGAATCCGTTTTAGTCTATTCTATTGCAGTTTTAACTTTCTGTAGGTTTTAAAATATGGTTGCAAATCTTTTAGTGATCATTTTATTTCTTTATCTTTTTCGTAAACTGCCTTGAAGTGTCCCCCCCCCACAATCAAATGGTATATAAATTGTTTGAAATAAATAAAATAAACCAAACACAGTAGAATACAGCTAAAGCACACAACACCAGCAAATTATTGAAAATGAATTAATGCAATTACATAAAGTCACAGTTATATAAAGTTCCTATTCACACTATTCACCCTTAACTGTTGAAAAGAGAAGCAGCAGGTATATTTACCTGGATACGGCTCTTCTTGCCTTCTGTCATCTGCTGACTCCAACTTATTGTTTTCATCATCTTCCCCCCACCATGATGGCTGGCCGTAAAGGGGTGTGCGGTAAGTAGTTGTCGTCTCTGGAGGTAGACAACACACACACACACACACACACACACACACACAAAAGGCAGCATTAGTTTGCTGGCAGCTATTGCTATCAAGTTCAAGATGGTGGCAAGGGGACACCTACTCCAAAAGACACCTTTTAGAAAACTAAGGGCAACAATATTTAATGAAAAGTGTTCCATAAACCAACTGCTCACCGCTTAGGCTTATGAAGTAGTCAAACTGGCTTTTAAATGGTGCTACTTGACGAAATGCAAACCTTGGTTATTTGGAATACCTGGCAAGCTAAATCATGGTTCACTTGAAGACACGTATGTAACTTGATTTTTATTTTTTATTTAAAAAAAAACCATTGCAAGGCATAGACTGAAAACACAGCATAGCACACAGTCAGAAATCTAAAACGTGGACTATTATTTAACCTAGACCAACCAAAAAAGTCTCGATTGCCTGCAGAAGTTCTTTATTATTATTATTCGTTAAAACAGTAGCGGTGAGTTTTAAATGAGTCTCTGCGTCTCTGTACTTCAGCTAGTGGTATTTTGTTTGGTCAATTTCTCTGTCAGTGCCAATTGCCAAACTTTGTTAAGCCAGTTCAATAAGGACGCCCCTTCCGAGTCTCTCTAAAACTGGGCTGTTGAGAAGTCCTAATGCTAACAATGTATTACCAATAAGAGATTTAAACGAGACAGATATATACAGTGGTACCTTGGGTTAAGAACTTAATTCGTTCCGGAGGTCCGTTCTTAACCTGAAACTGATCTTAACCTGAGGTACCACTTTAGCTAATGGGGCCTCCCGCTGCCACCGCACGATTTCTGTTCTCATCCTGAAGTAAAGTTCTTAACCCGAGGTACTATTTCTGTGTTAACGGAGTCTGTAACCTGAAGTGTCTGTAACCCGAGGTACCACTGTAGTTTTAAACCCGCAGGAGGCTTACAAGTATTATTTTACCCATCCACAGACTTCTTACAGCACAGACAGAGCAATCCTAAGTGGGGTCAGGAGAGGAATGGCGTGGTAGATCTAGCATCACATCCAAAACCCTGCCAGTTCACACCAGCCAGGGAGATAGTGACTTAAACTCAGTACCAGGCATGCAAATGGGCACATGGGCACTTAAATAAACAGCTTCAGCTACTTGAGAGCCATTTCCCATGCAGAAATAAGCAAGGGGAACAGGAAATACAGGTTCCTTGGGCTTCCAGTCATCATAACACACCCCACTAAAAATACACACAAGCACTTATTGTCATATTGGGAGAGCCGTGCAGAATCACCTCCGCATCCCAACAAGCAAAAAGGTACCCTTGCAACTGCTTCCTTTGTGTAGCAAATTCAGGCTGCACAAAGACATTCGCTCTGGATGACTGGCCTCCCTAATAACCCACCAATCCCTGAACTTTATCTTCAGAAGACCGAGGTTGGTTTGTGGGAACCAGCATAAGTGCTTTAAAAGGGGGCTGAAATCTTCAGCACATGGGCTCTGCTTCAGCCTGAAGTGCTCAGTGACTGATTTACATATAAGCTAAGCAAGCTATAGCTTAGGGCCCCACTCTCTTGGGGGCCCCAAAAAAATTAAAGGGGAAAAAACTGCATGTACATTTCCAAAATATAAGATAAGAAACAAATAAAATAAAACCTACATACAGTTAGAGCTTAATAATTATTTCACTATTAATATACTTCTTAATTGTATTTCAGTTCAACAATTACTTTGATAAAATACCTATTTTGTTATGTGCAAATGTCTTTAGATACCTATTAGGTCCATAAATTTCCATACTGCATATATTCAACACTAAAAACAGCGACAATTTGTTGTTGACAAAAGACAGCTGGACATATAAAGGGCCCCATTACCTTCAGTAGCTTAGGGTCTCATCAAACCTAAATCCAGCCCTGGACATGCTTTGTACCCTTTTAAAATTATAATTCACACCCCAAGAGTCGAGGATAAAGCAAGCAAGAACTTGAAACGCATAATTACTGCTCTCTTTCTGGATGCCTCCCCTGAAATCTCTTTCCATGATGTGTACCGACTTGCCCATCCTTCTTCCATCATTATTAATAAAAGCAACGCTTTTTGTAGCACTTTTATCTCACAGAAGACTGCTGTACTCTACTGTTTTGCCATAAATCAGGGATGGGGAAGCTCTGGCCCTCCAGATGTGATCAAGGACGATGGGACTTGCAGTCCGACAACATCTGCTGGGCTCCAGGGTTCCCCATCCTGGTCTTAAACCACTGCTTTGAGGTAGGTCATCATTATACCCATTTCACAGATAGGGAGAGGGCCATTATGCTCATATTCTGCTGGTGGGCTTCCCAGAAGCAGGTGTTTGGCCACCATGAGAACACCATGCTGGACTAGATAAATCTTTTGGTCCAATCCAACAGGGCTCTTCTTATGGAGACCAGGGGGCAGGGGCCGGAAGGGTCAGGTTAGTAATTACTCTACACTGGGGACAGGCAATATGGTGCCTCCAGATCAGGGGTAGGCAACCTAAGGCACCGGGGGCCGGATGCGGCCCAATCGCCTTCTCAATCCTGCCCGCGGAGAGTCCGGGAATCAGCGTGTTTCTACACAAGTAGAATATATCCTTTTATTTAAAATGAATCTCTGGGTTATTTGTGGGGCCTGCCTGGTGTTTTGACATGAGTAGAATGTGTGCTTTTATTTAAAATGCATCTCTGGGTTATTTGTGGGGCATAGGAATTCGTTCATATCCTTTTTCAAAATATAGTCCGGCCCCCCACATGGTCTGAGGGACAGTGGACCGGCCCACGGCGGAAAAAGGTTGCTGACCCCTGCTCCAGATGTTTGTGAGGAGGAGGAGGAGGAGTTTGGATTTGATATCCCGCTTTATCACTACCCTAAGGAGTCTCAAAGTGGCTAACAACCTCCTTTCCCTTCCTCCCCCACAACAAACACTCTGTGAGGTGAGTGGGGCTGAGAGACTTCAGAGAAGTGTGACTAGCCAAAGGTCACCCAGCAGCTGCATGTGGAGGAGCGGGGAATCGAACCCGGTTCACCAGATTACAAGTCCACTGCTCTTAACCACTACACCACACTGGCTCTCACTTGTGGACTCCCAACTCCCATCATCCCTGACCACTGACCATGTTAGCTAGAGCTGTTTTATATTGTGATCCTCGGGGGAACGGTGTTATAGAAATTTTAATAACAACAACAGTTTGTGCTTTTATATTGTAAACCACCCAGTGATCCTCAAATGAAGGGTGGGGTACAAATTGAATGAATGAATGGGCCCATGGGCTAGAGGTTCTCCACTGCTGTGATAAGACCATCAAGTCCAGATTCTAAAACCACCAAACTGCACCACTGCAATAGGGTTTCCGGGAAGTTTCCTATCCCAAGCACTGATCTCACCTGGACCTGCTGAGGCAGCAACCATGCCCTGGAGCCAAAGGTTACAGCCTAAACCCCCTAACCCACAGCACATAAGAAGCCTACGTAAAGAGTCAACCGGCAGTGCCTGAAGCTTCAGTGAAAAGTAACTAAACATCTCTGTCGTCCTAATTGTATTAGAGCCAGTGTCTCCGAGCCTGGCTCATTAAGCATCCATCCGCCGCCCCAACCCTCTGCCACAACTTTTTATGCCAGCCTGTCCAGATGGCTCCAATTCATTCAGGCACTTTTCTTGGCTCATCAATCCAGCCAGACAGCCCAGGGAGGGCAAAGTGTGGAATAGCATCCCTTTAAATGACAGGATCGAGGTCACTAGTCTAGATAAATATTGAACTGTTGGGTGGCGGCAGCGATACTACAAACACCACCGACATTTGGGCGCAGGGAGGGAGCGAGAGTGGGATTAACAAGATAAAAATGGGCAAGGAAAAAGAAGAAAAGAAAGACCAACAGAGCACTGCCAATCAGAATTATCGAGTTCCAGTAGACTGTATTTAACCCAGCAAAGCATTATGGGAGTTCCAGAACAAGGTGTCATCCATCATGTATATACTAATAACGAACTTAATTCTCCAGGAGCCAATTATTAGGTAGCCAAAGAATTGACAAGAGGATGATGTGGAGAATCTCAACATTTGCAGAAATACAACAAGAAAATTTGGGTGGTAGAATCAAGGCTCGAGAGGGGAGAATCCACAAGACTGTGTGTGTGTTCAGTGGAAAACTGGTGGCAGAGGGAGAGATGGAATATACTGGGGGGAGAGGCATGACTAGCTCGCACCCTGAATAGGAGCACTCCATGCTGCAAAATTTGGCCTCAGGTCCCATTTGCCATCACTCACAGCTCAAGACCCGCAAGGACTTCCTCTCCCCATAAGAACCAACCTGGACCCTGTGATCCTCCTCTGTGATGGGACGATGAGCTGCTTGTGTGTAAAATCCTAGTCCCTCAGAGTTTGGTCAAGTTTGCAAACCTCTGTCTGTAACGGAGCCCCTTAAACATGGCTCCGTCAGTCGCTGGCAGATTCCGACAGTGGTTGCTTTCGGAATCGCTTCCAACATAAAAGCTCCTTAACGGAAACACGTCTTCTGGACTCTCTGCGTGACAGTTTCCGGCGAGGAGTGGGTGTCCCTACAGGAGGTCCTGAAACCTCCCCACTGTTTTCGCTGGAAGTGTCTCTGAGCCATCCCTCCAGCTCCCTTTCCCTCAGCCCAGCTCCTCTCCCCCTACTGGTTCCCTCTTCAGCTGCTGAGTCTCTCCCAACCTGTGTGAGCCCTTTCACTTCCCTTCCTTCCGATGGCAGTTCCCTGACATCCACCTCCCCTCCAGGGCCCCCTTCATCCCCTCTCGCCCCCTCCTCTACGGGCGGTGAGGAGGCAAAACCCCGGAATGAACTTCCTTCATCTTCCGATGTCCCGAACACTTCTCTCCACCTGTTGCGGTTCCTGGTCTCGAAGTACTCCTCCTCCTCAGAGTCCATCTCCCCTTCCCCTTCCGATTCCGAGAATCCTTCCAACTCCTCCTCCTCATCGGTGGTCCCAAAGTATTCCCTCCGGAACCTCTCCACAGGCTGAGGTTTCCTTGGGAACCTTTGATGGAACGTTTCTATCAATACCTCGTCATTGATATCTTCTGCCATTACCCAAGTGTTTTCTGACTCCGGTTCTCCTTCCCACGCTACCAAATACTCCACCTGATCCCCCTTCCATCTGGCGTCGAGGATTTCTGCCACATGGCTGCTGCATTCCCTTTCTTCTATGACCGGTCCCCGAGTGGCCATCCCTTCTCGTCCCCCCTCATACGGTGACAGTAACGACCTGTGAAATACTGGGTGCAGTTTCATGTGGTTGGGTAACCGGAGCCTGAAAGCCACTGGGTTGACCTGTTGAATGACCTCAAAGGGACCCAATCTCCTGGGTCTTAATTTCTTACAACCTCCTTTGAACGGCAACCCTTGGGTTGACAGCCACACCCTATCTCCCACCCTTATGGTTTCACCTTCCCTTCGGTTCTTGTCTGCCTGCCTCTTGTATTCTTCCTTCGCCCTTTCTAAGTTGAGTTGGAGCTGACGATGGATTGCTTCCATTTCTTCTACAAAATGCTCGGCTGCCGGGACACCCCATCTCTCCCCTTCTCCCCCTGGGAAAGCCCTGGGATGACACCCATAATTAGCCAAGAAGGGGCTCATCCCTGTGGACACATTCTCGGCATTGTTGTAGGCAAATTCCGCCAGCGCCAACTTTTCTACCCAGTCATTCTCTCTGTCATTGACATAACACCTCAGGTATTGCTGGAGGACCCCGTTTGCTCTTTCCGCCTGCCCGTTGGTTTCAGGGTGCCGGGCAGTCGAAAAGTTGACCTCCACCTGCAGTAAGCTCATGAGCTTCCTCCAGAACCTGGAAGTAAATTGTTTTCCTCGGTCTGAGACCACCCTCAATGGCACCCCGTGCAACCTAAAAATGTGTTCTACAAATAACTTCGCTGTCTCTTCCGCCGTGACTGCATGCGAGCAGGCTACAAAGTGGCACATCTTTGTTAGTAGGTCTACCACCACCATGATGGCTGTTTTCCCCTTGGACTTCGGCAGATCAGTCATAAAATCTATCGACACTGCCTCCCAAGGTCGTTCTGGGGTTGGTAAGGGTTCTAATAGCCCCGCCGGTGCCCGCCTCTCCCCTTTGGCTCGCTGGCATTGCTCACACCCTCTTACATACTCCCGTACATCTTCCCTCACCTTAGGCCACCAAAATTCCCTGGTGACCAACCACATGGTTTTGTGTTGTCCAAAATGCCCCGCCGTGGGGCTGTCGTGCAACTGCTTGAGTACCCTCCCCCTTAAGTCTCCTTCAGGGATATACAGTGCCCCTTTGTAATACAAAGCTCCATTTCTTTCCTCGAAACCCCCTGGTTCCTCTCCCTCACCCCTAAGACCTCTGAGCTTATTCTGGGCGTATTCATCATTCTCTGTTTCCTCTACCAGTTCTCTTTGTCCCACCAATGCCGCCCCACACACCCAGCGGTCCTCTGGAATGACATGTCTCTCTTCGGGTGCTCCCTCCTCCTCCAAATATTCAGGTTTGCGTGAGAGAGCGTCCGCCCTAATGTTCTCTGGGCCTGGCACATAACAAATCTCAAAGTTAAATTTGGAGAACTCCTGGGCCCATCTCACTTGCCGTTGGTTGAGCACTCGTGCCGTCCTCCAATACTCTAGGTTCTTGTGGTCAGTGCACACTTGCACCTTATGTTGTGCGCCAATTAGCAGGTGCCTCCATCTCCGGAACGCCTCATGAATGGCTAGTAGTTCTCGGTCATACACCGTGTAGTTCCTCTCGGATTTGTTCAGCTTTCGCGAAAAAAAGGCACACGGTCTCCACTCTGACTCCTCCTTCCCTGGCTGCAGAAGCACCGCCCCAATCGCTCTGTCTGATGCGTCAGTTTCCACTCTCATCGGTTTTTGTAAATCCACATGCAGGAGTTGTTGTTCCGAGGCGAAGGCCCTTTTTAGTTCCTCAAATGCTCGCTCCGCCTCCTCAGTCCAAACGAACTTCTTCTTACTGCTGAGACAGTCCGTAATGGGCGCCGTCAGGTGGGCAAAGTTTCGGATGAACTTACGATAGAAGTTCCCAAATCCTAGGAACCTCTGCACATCCTTCCTTGTTTTGGGTGTTTTCCATTCCAGCACCGCCTGGACCTTGCCGGGATCCATGGCCAATCCCTTGTCTGACAGGCGATACCCCAGGAATTCCACCTCCTTGGTATGAAACTGACACTTCTCCAGTTTCACCCACAGCTGGTTGGCTTGCAGCCTGCTCAACACTTCTCTGACGTCTCTCACATGCTGCTCCTCATTCTCAGAATACACCAACACGTCGTCTAAGAAGGCCACACAATTCTTGTAAAGCAAAGGCCCCAGGACGTGGTTCATAAACGATTGAAAGCACGCGGAGCCTCCTTGTAGGCCGAAGGGCATAACTAAATATTCAAATGCCCCCAAAGGGGTGAACATGGTGGTTTTCCATTCATCCCCCTTCCTTATTCGTATCAGGTTGTACGCCCCCCTTAGGTCCAGTTTAGTAAAAATCTTTCCCTTCCTGACCCTTGTCAAAATGTCGTCAATCCTGGGCATAGGGAAAGCCACTGGTTCTGACACTGCATTTAAGGCCCTGAAGTCACACACAAGCCTCGGCTTGTTCGTGTTTTTTTTATCCACAAAAAACACTGGGCTGCCCCCCACCGCCCTGGACTCTCTGATGAACCCTCTCTTCAGGTTCTTGTCAATGAACTCTCTTAACTCCTGCATCTCTCTGTCGGACATGGCGTACAGCTTGCCTACAGGGAGCTGTGCCCCAGGGAGTAAATTGATTTGACAGTCAAAGGGTCTATGCGGGGGTAATTGGTCAGCTTCCCTTTCGCTGAAGACGTCGCGGAGATCTGCGTATTGTCGTGGTACCTTCACGTTCTCCGTTACTTCAGTCCCTGCTAGGGTGGCTTGGGCCCCTGCCAAACCCTTTCCCTCTTTGCAGTGTTCTAAGCAATGTGCTGAACCAAAAGAAACCACTCTCTGATGCCAGCCCACCAGCGGATCATGTAACGCTAGCCAGCTCATCCCCAATATAATGGGAGCTCCTCCCAAGGTGGCCACATTAAACGCTATCAGTTCGGTGTGCCTTGCCACCTTCATTATCATTGGGACGGTCTGCAAGCTGACTTCTCCTCCCAACAGCTCCCTGCCATCGATCGTGGTCACCTGCAGGGGGTTGCTTAAAGGGATCGTCTGTATCTGGTGTTCAGCTGCAAACTCTTTGCTCATGAAATTGCAGGAGCTGCCTGAGTCCAACAGCGCCTTTATCTTTAGAGGGTGTCCGTTTGGCAGCTCTAGCGCCACTTCTATCACTAGGGCGGGTTTAGGAGGTTCTGGCGTGGGCACTTTCACTGCTCTTTGGCCTGACTGCTGTGCCCCGACGGTGGCAGCCAGGCGTTGGCTTTTACTTGCTTCGGTATTTCTTCCTCTCTTCCCTCCACAGCTCCTACCATCCCTTGCCATTCCTTCCTCTGGGGGCAGACTCTGGCAAAGTGACCTGGCTGTTGGCAGAGATAGCATTTCCGGGCGCCTTTTCCCTCCTTCTTTCCCCCCTCACTGGGCTTTGAAACTGCGCGCGCGCGCGCTGTTCCGATTTCCATCGGCTCTGCCGGCGGGAAAGTTGGCTCTGGAATGTCTGGAATGCGGAACTCCTTCCAACGTTCCCCCTTCCCTTCCCGCCTCTCCAATGCTCTCGCCTCCTGGCGCGCTCCTATGGTCAGCGCTGATTTGGTCAGCTGGTCCATAGACTCCGCCCTGGGCGCCCGGGAAAGTTCGTCTTTCACAGCCGAAGAAAGCCCTTCTTCAAAAAGCATTTGAATGGGTTCCGCCGATAGATCCCACCCCAATTTATGGATCAACATGGTGAATTCAGTCCAGTACTCACGGACAGATCGGCTCCCCTGTTTGCAAGCCATTAACTGTCTGCGGACCACTCCCTGTTCAATATCGCTGGAAAACATCAGATCCATGGCGCGAAAGAACTTCATCGTGTCCTTTAGGACGTCACTATTCGCTGCCATCAGGGGTCTAACCCAGTCTCTCGCCCCCTTTTCAAGATGCCCAATCACGAAAGCCACTCTTGATTCCTCGTCAGGGAATTCATCAAACTGCAGATTGAGGGCATATTGCATCTCTGTCCGAAAGCCATGATAGTCTTTGGGCTCCCCCCCAAACTTCTGCACCAATCCTGGTACCTTTCTGACGAGCTGGGTGTCTTTCCCCTTTTTGTCTGCATCCTGAGCCCTCCTCTCCTCAAGCCTCGCCGTCTGCAGCGCTAGCTGGACCTCCAACACCCGGTACCTTTCTTCCAGGCTTGGACCCGCTCCAGCTCCTGCTTCTCCGGTTCCGGCTGGGTTGCTCATGATGCCTTCTCCTGCACAAGCTGCTCACGAAGACTGTCGGAATGCTGTGATGGGACGATGAGCTGCTTGTGTGTAAAATCCTAGTCCCTCAGAGTTTGGTCAAGTTTGCAAACCTCTGTCTGTAACGGAGCCCCTTAAACATGGCTCCGTCAGTCGCTGGCAGATTCCGACAGTGGTTGCTTTCGGAATCGCTTCCAACATAAAAGCTCCTTAACGGAAACACGTCTTCTGGACTCTCTGCGTGACAGTTTCCGGCGAGGAGTGGGTGTCCCTACAGGAGGTCCTGAAACCTCCCCACTGTTTTCGCTGGAAGTGTCTCTGAGCCATCCCTCCAGCTCCCTTTCCCTCAGCCCAGCTCCTCTCCCCCTACTGGTTCCCTCTTCAGCTGCTGAGTCTCTCCCAACCTGTGTGAGCCCTTTCACTTCCCTTCCTTCCGATGGCAGTTCCCTGACATCCTCCATGGCCCTTCTTTGCATGTTTCTCCCACGAGAGGTCTGGAGGGCAGCAATATGAGAACGGGCCTTTTCTGCGGTGGCTCCTTGTTTCTGGAAAGCTCTCCCCGGGGAGGCTTGCCTGGCACCTTCACTACATATCTTTAGGAGCCAGGCAACAAGGTTGCTCTACAACCAGGCCTTTGGCAGAGCAAACAATTGGTTTTGTATTGTTGTTCTTATTCGATCAGGAAGTTTTGTATGGGGAAGTTATTGTATTGGGAAGTTTTTAATGTTTGACGTTTTATTATGTTTTTATATGCGCTGGAAGCAGCCCCAAGTGGCTGGGGACACCTAGCCAGATGGGCAGGGAATGAACAACAACAACAGCAACAACATACCACTGAGCCATCCCGATTTAAACAGGGCATCCCAGAAATTCAGAAACCATCCTGGCTTCTGAGTGGATCATAGAATGTCCCATTTTTTTGGTCCAGCGCTATGGCGCAAGTCAGCTTGCTCCTGTGAGAGCTTGGGACCAAACCCCCCCCCCCTGAGTGCCCCAATTTGGATCACCTGGATGTTGGAGGGTACCTTATATATGCATTCTGTGTTTTCACTTTTTAAATTTATTCTGTAAACCACCCTGTGATCTTCGAATGAAGGACGGTGTATACATTTAATAAATAATAACAATAACCACTGAAGTTAAAGCAGCTTTCTCCCACGAATGAAAACTGCTGCCCCACCTGAGCCACGGACAGTTTCTTCCTGGCACTGCCAGCACTGACTGGCAGCATCTCTTGAACCCACCTCCCTCAAGTCACAAGAGGGTGGGGGGCAGAGTCCTTCCCAATCCTGGTACTCCTGAATTTCCGGGATGCCCTGTTCGGTTCTTTGGATTGAACTCTTTTGTTCAAGCTCATGGGAGAAGGAATTTGAGGGCCAATGGGAGTACTGGGGAAAACATTGCTAACAAATCCATGGTACGAGCTGATTGCAGGAGGGTGACGCAGGGTTAATGCACAAAGGCAGCAAGCTGCAGTTATTGGGACCTGAGTGGGTGACGGCAACCAGAGGGCACATCACACACTTGAAAGGGCACGACGTGTTAGATGTGCTTTACATCTATGGCGTGCAAGTTCTGCGGAGTTTGGAATTCCCCAGCAGATGTGGCAGAAAGTGGTAAAGAAAGAGAGAGGTGGGGAGGGGGAGCCATTAGCCATAACTGGGACGGGAGGCCAGGAGCCACGTTAGATCAACCCAGCAGTGCGTTAGGAGAAGCAGAGCAGCACCCAACCCCCTCTCTGTCCCACTAAAAAGTCAATAAAAATAAAATGAGCGATTGCAAAGAGGGCACTGCACCAGCTCTCTCCAGACAATGAACTTGAGTGCTGATCTAAAAATACCGTCTGGGCAGATCAGAGGAAGGAGAGCCAGGCATTGGAATAAGGGCAGTTGTCCCAAGAGACGGCTTTTAATTGGTGGTTCCTGCAGCTTTGATCATGGCAGCGGCTCACTCTATTTTCTTTGGAACCAAAATATTTCTGCACGTTTCCCCCCCACAAAAGTAGCACACAAACACACACACATACAAGTGCCTGGGCTACCAATGGAAGTTTTTAAGTGACCCCTCTCCACACACACCCACACCCAAAGAAAGGGAAAGCATCCTTCAGAGAGACAAAGAAAAAGTGGAGGATTGTTACAGGCGGTTTGGAACAAAGGCATCTCTCTCAAAATGAAAATCCATACCACTGCAGTCTAGCCTTTTCTCCATTCATTATTAACAGCTTCCATCTTCAGCAGACACAGAATGGACTGGCAGTGGGGGGGAGGGGAATAGCAGAAAAGCAGGGTGGGGAATCTGATTCAATCTTTGATGGTTTAAATCACAGGTCTTCAACAAGGGGGTCAGGAGCTAAAGGTGGATCATGGGGTCACAACATCAAGTGGATGCTGTCATGTTGGACTCCAGCGAAGGCCAACTGGACCAAAAGAGCACTACCCATGGTGTCCTGGCCAGGGCATGTTCTTCTGATGAGACACTCATTCAGTTTCCATGTGTACTGCAAGTGCTTGTGAAACATGGACCACTTATAAACGCCATCTCCAACTCCTCGAAAGATTCCATCAATGGTGTCTCCGAAAAATTTTGCACATCACTTGGGAAGACAGGCAAACTAATGTCAGTGTATTGGAAGAAGCAAAGGTCACCAGTGTCGAAGCAATGATTCTTCAACATCAACTTTGCTGGGCTGGTCATGTTGTGCAGATGCCTGATTCTCATCTTCCAAAGCAACTACTCTATTCCGAACTTCAAAATGGAAAGCGTGGTCAACAAAAGAGGTTTAAAGACTCTCTCAAGGCAAATCTAAAAAAATGTAGTATAAACACTGACAACTGGGAAACACTGGCCTGTGAGTGCTCCAGTTGGAGAACAGCCTTTACCAAAGGTGTCATGGACTTTGAAGACACTCGAACTCAGGACGCAAGGGAGAAACATGCTAAGAGGAAGGCACACTTGGCAAACCCTCACCATGATCAACACCACCCAGAAACCTATGTCCTCACTGTGGAAGGACGTGTGGATCCAGAATTGGCCTCCACAGTCACTTATGGACTTACTGTGGAAACCATGTTCATGGAAGACAATCTTATTTGGCTACGAGTGATCAACAAAGAAGAAGTAGCATTATAGAATCGTAGAGTTGGAAGAGGCCCTTGTGTTCGTCTAGTCCAGGCATAGGCAAACTTGGCCCTCCAGATGTTTTGGGACTACAACTCTCATCATCCCTGACCACTGGTCCTGTTAGCTAGGGATGATGGGAGCTGTAGTCCCAAAACATCTGGAGGGCTGAGTTTGCCTATGCCTGATCTATTCCAACCCCCTTGCAATGCAGGAATATGCAGCTGTCCCTTACGGGGATCAAACCTGCAACCTTGGCATGACCAGCACCACACTTTAACCAACTGAGCTATCCAGCTTAAAGAGCAGGGCTTTTCGGCAGGTATGTATTTCCGGCCAACCACTGCCCCCACTTTCCTATTGCTATGCCTAGAGTGAGGAAGCTCTGCATGGAGAAGGGATCACTTTCTGGCCTATTTCTATGGCTTTCTAGACTTCTCCTGGAGTGAGCAGAAGCTGTGGTGGGGAAGTCCGGTTGCCTGGCAGTTTCCATCATGGCAGCTGCTGCAGGGTTCAGAAAATGGTGAGGGGGGAAAGTAGGTGCTCAAGCCTTCCCCCTCTCCACCTGTCCCTCAAGAATTAGAGGGGCAGTTAATCTTTTACAGCTCAGGGGGCATCCAGTCACCCCCTCCAAGAGCCCGGTCACACACACAGATGAGATATGCTCATTTACATATTTTCAGACACACATCACTCTCGCTGGTAGGAGAGGAACTGCATCTTGAACTTCAGGGATTAAATCAGAGAGCTGTCCTACTGGCCACAATGTACCAGCCACACATCCTTTGCGCCCAGGCGAAACAGGTATTGCAGGGTTTTTTAAACAATACCAAAGCCTTCTTAGCAGAAGGAAGAACAGGAGATAGATAGATAGATGATAGATAGATGGATGATAGCTAGATGGATGATAGCTAGATGGATGATAGCTAGATGATAGATAGCTAGATGATAGATAGCTAGATGATAGATAGATAGATAGATAGATAGATAGATAGCTGATAGATAGCTGATAGATAGATGATAGATAGATGATAGATGATAGATGATAGATGATAGATAGATAGATATAGATAGATAGATAGATAGATAGATAGATAGATAGATAGAACACAATAAGAGCACATCTCTTTGAAAACCACATTCATTTCTCAAAAAAAGTAGGGGAGAGATAATTGTTAATGCTAAGCAAATTTAGCACCTAAGCGAGTGAGCCCCATGGAACAGAGTGAGGCTATTTCACAGTAGATGTACTTAGGGCCACACCGCAGTTTAAAACAGTATTTCAGGGCTGACCAAGAGAACTAAATCACTTCATACCTGCAAAGTATCCACAACACCGACTGTCAAAGTCCTGTGCTATTCCACCAATCACTTCCAAAAGATGCAAATTTGCAGCCAGCTTCCATGCATAAAGGAAAACAAATGGTAAAACCTACCTGGGGCTCAGGAGAGAAGGAAGATGACTTCAGAGCTGCAGGATGAGCCCAGGGGCAAATCATGTGCTATACTCCTTCCTAATCTAATCAGGGGGATCAGCTAATTCCTAAATCGCAAGAGGACAGAGCTCTCTTTTCCAATCTGTTTTTATGAAATGAAAACAAAATATTGCAAAGCACAGGCAACTGACGATTGGCAATTGAAACAGACCTGGGTCTCAATAAAAGTTCTCAGGGCTTTGGAATGACGCTTGCTGAAGCTGGCTTCTGCGATGTATTGAGAAAAGGTAGCAAAATAATCATCATCATCTCATACAAACTTTCACTGTGTTGCTTTTTCAACATTTTACAAAAACGTATTGCAGGCAACGAGAGGGAATGAAAGAGGCTTTACTTGTTTGGATTCCTAGCTCGGTTCTCCTGGGCTCTCAACTTCCAACAGAAGGAAAACAAACAAATGAAATTTGCTCACCTCGGAGCTCACTTCAATTTGCTAGAAGCAAATTACTAAATACCTACAGGCTTAACCCAGCAGTTTTCCTTCCAAAGCTTCTTTTCCACCATGACTGAGTAAGCCCACTTTTCTGCTAAAGGTATTATGTTCTTTATTCCATTAATGATTTAAACCTACTTCCAATCCTCAAACTTAGGGAGGGGGCCGACGAAAAGGGTCTACAAGAGCCAGATTGGTGGTGTAACGCAAAACCATACACCTGTTGCACGAGACTTTCATTAACGGATCAATGCGTTGAGAAGAGTGCAATACAGCCCTCGTGGGATCGTTGTACTCCTTCAGAATAATGAAGAAGGGATAACATAGAAGCATAGAATCAGAGTTGGGAGGGACCACGAGGATCATTTAGACCAACCCCCTGCAATGCAGGAATCTTTTGCCCAACATGAGATTCAAACCCACAACCCTGAGATCAAGAGTCTCACAATAACACAATGGAATTCATAGCAGTGGCAATTAACTGAACATTTATTCAAAACCCCATTAAAACTAATCGGTTTAATAATCAACCCAGCAAAACTGATCAACTATTTATTGTTTAAATTTGTGCGCTTCATCCAAATACCTTAGGGTGGTTCACAGCCCTGAACATGATCGAATGCATCTGCCACATAAAGCCCTGTACAGTTCAGGACCACAGCAATTGAAGAAACCCCTTTGCAGGAGGCCCTTCTCCAGGTGAGCATCAGAAATGAGGCAGGTGCCTTCTCAGTGGTGGCCCCACAATTATGGAATGCTCTCTCTAGGGGAGGCTCACCTTGGGACTACTCTGCTAGCTTTTCTGGCACTGAAGACCTTTTCGTATTTTCCCAGACTACTAAATCTGTAAATGATTATTATTATTCCTTCCTTCCTTCCCCTCACCTTTCCTCAAAAAGAGATTCTCTGCCTGTGGAAAGCAAGCAATTTTAGACCAAAGGATTCCAGAACATAGACTATGCCTGAGTCTGGTATCTAAATTTGTGAGTGACCTGGGACAAGCGAGTGCTCAAGCCCTGGAGCCCTGTTCCGCCTCAGAAGTGAATGGGGTTGTGCAACAACAGTTGTTGTAATTGGCAGATATTATGAAGCCTCTGCATTGGCGAGGCACGGCAGAAATAACAGGGGCCGCACCTTTTCCCTTTGCCCAGTCAGTCTACCATGTTCCGCCTGCACTGCAGGGCTCCCGTTGAAGTCCTTATTCTGGTGGGACGACATCCGCACAATACACTTAAAAGCAGCATGACACCACTTTAAACAGCCATGGCTTCCCCTAAGAATCCAGGGAACTGCAGTTTGTTAAAGGCGCTGAGAGCTGAGAGCCAACCTCTATTCCCCACACAGAGCTACAATTTCCAGAGTGGTTTAACAATCAAGGAACTCTGGGAATTGTAGCTCTGTGAAGCGAATAGGCATCTCCTGACAACTCTCTGCACTCTTTGCAGAGCTCCAGTGATGCTTTGGGGGGAGCCATGAGTGTTAAATTGACGCAATAGTGCTCTGCAGCAGGGGCAATCAGCATCAGGTATGGTTGGACTACAACTCCCATCAGCCTCAGCCAGCAGTGGATGATGGGAGTTGTAGTCTAACAACATCCGGAAGCCCCACATTGGTTACCCCTGCTCTGCACCCTTAACAAACTGCGGTTCCCAAAGGTACTTTGCATCACTTTTAGAACATGCACTTCCAGATCTGGATTTTGATACAGCTATGGCCTCGGTCCAGTATATCTGAAGGAGCGTCTCCACCCCCATCGTTCTACCCAGACACTGAGGTCCAGCGTCAAGGGTCTTCTGGCAGTTCCCTCACTGCGAGAAGCAAAGCTACAGGGAACCAGGCAGAGGGCCTTCTCGGTAGTGGCGCCCGCCCTGTGGAATGCCCTCCCATCAGATGTCAAAGAGATAAACAACTACCAGACTTTTAGAAGACATCTGAAGGCAGCCTTGTTTAGGGAAGCTTTTAATGTTTGATGCATTACTGTATTTTAATATTTTGTTGGAAGCCGCCCAGAGTGGCTGGGGAGGCCTGGTCAGATGGGTGGGGTATAAATAAATTATTAGTAGTAGTAGTAGTTAGTAGTATTAGTATTACTACTACTACTTGCCCAGACAGGTGGTATGGACAGACATCTGCCCATACCCCAAATGCATGGCAGGGAAGGCAAGACCACGTCTATTGGGCCATGGCTCCAAATGCCTAGCACCCAACTGGTCACACCCCGGGCACCCAAGCAATGCAACTGTACACACTTAGATCCTCTTCTTAGTAATGCTGTACATAGAACCATAGAATTGTAGAGCTGGAAGTGTCATCTCGTCCAACCCCTTGCAATGCAGGAATCTCAACACGCAGCCCCCCATCCAATCTGAAACCATACCAGACCCTGTTTAGCTTTGCAAATGTGCAGGCAACAGACAGGCACAGCCAACAGGCTCAAAAGCAGCAGGATGGCCTGTAGACCTGTAAAGTTGGGTTCTAACAGAACTCTGAGCATGCCTAAACTTTCCACCAATTTTCAACAGAACTACTGCAAATGTTAGCTTGCAAGGTGCATAGTCAACATGGCAGCCTTCCAGATGGTACTGGGCTGAGACTCCCGTAACCCCCAGCTAGCTCGGCCAATGGTCAGGGACGATGGCAGCTGCAGTCCAGAATCCGGATGATGGCACATTGGCTGCCCCGATGTAGGCGATCTTGTGTAATCTCCAGCAGCCGACAAGATAAGACGGGCAAGGGATGCGAATTAATTACTCTGGGGATTGACACGGGAGGGCGGTTGTGCTTTACAACGGCACGGCAAGGATCTGGCTCGCATGACAGCTGTTGCCACCGGGAAGTTTCCTTCGAGGCTGAGAAGACAGTTGCTTCCTTTCACCTTTGCCTGCTGTCGCAGCTCATCACGGGAAGCGGCTCCTGCTGAACGCAAACTCCAGGCTCGCTTCGAGCAATGCAAAATGGAGCTTGTCATGTCTGCTGGAGACGTCACAGGTAAAACTGACAGCCACCAGCCACAGAGGGCTTACTCACCCTTATATTTTGCCCCTCTCTTTCCACGATTTAAAACTCAATGTCCAAGCATTTTTATTTTTATTTTTATTTGCCCCGAACTTTCCCCACAGAAACCAGCTCTTTTAAGCTGAATCCGAGCAAACATCAATTTGGGTTTTCCTCGGACTGATGGTTTGCTCCAATCAAGCTTTAAAAAGAGCTTGGGGGGCAGGGTTGGCAGGGAAAGCTCAAGGCAAAAAAGGACTCTCAGACCTGGAGCTCCAAATCACAGACTGTGCCTGGAATGAACGGAGGAAAGGTAAATGGAGACAAGCCCCGAAAGGGAGGTGTGCCTTTTGAACACAACACATGGATGAAAAAGAGGTAGGTGCATGCCTGCAAACTTACTCTCTCTCTCTCAGCTCAAATAAAGAACCGACAGGGAAAGGATGGCTCTAATACCTGATCCCAGCTTAGAGAGGATTTTTGCAAGGACAAATACGCCAGCATGGAAGATTAAGGTCACGAGAAACTGCCGTCACTGAGATCAGCCTCCATAAGTCCAGCAAAGAATCCCTTTCCCTTCCCTTTGCAACTGAGATGGGCTTTAAGGGTGAACTGAAAGGAGACTCCTGTCAGTCTTAATCATAACAATTGCATTATTTGCACCCCGCCCATCTGACGGGGTTGCCCCAACCACTCTGGGGCATCTTCCAGCAAATATAAAGCAGAATAAAGCATCAAAACTTCCTGTGCAAGGCTGCCTTCCTTCCTTCTAACGCACAAGGGGTTGCCAGGGCAACAACTGGCCTTCAAGACAACACTAATAATACGTGGTTGAGGGGAGAGGAAGGGGTCGGTCGGTCTCTTCAGCTTTCACCAGCCCTGTCCCATACCTTTTGGAATATCACTTAAGCTGTACTGAGGTGTGCGCATTCTTAAAATATAATTACTGTATGTTCTGGTGTATAAGATGACTTTTGAACCCCGGAAAATCTTCTCCAAAGTTGGGGGTCATCTTATACGCCGGGTATGGTTGTGGCAGGTGGCGGCGGTGGCTGGCTTGGAACGGCGACGGGCAGAAGGATGGTAAGCGCCACCCCCACCTCCATCCCTGACCACCTCCCGAAGAAGCAGCAACCGCAGCAGCCTCCCCTTCCCACGGCAAGGTGGTGCACGGCTTTGGCCGGCGCTCCAAGGAGCTGGGCATCCCCACAACTGCCAGAACTACCAGCCGGTGAGCGCAGCCTTCCGCTTTGCTGGACGGCCGATCGGGACTTGCTCGCCTCGCCTCAGGTTGCTGCTGCTGGGACAGCACAGGCAGTGGAGGGGTGGGCGCTCTGCCCCTGGCAGCGCTTGGCGGGCTTTAGGTTGGGGGGCTGCTTCTAGTTGGCTGCAGGCGGGAGTAGTCTTATACGGCGAGTATATCCCAAACTCTATATTTTAACAGGAAAAGTTGGGGGTCGTCTTATACGCCCAGTCATCTTATATGCCGGAAAACACGGTAATTCAATTAAAGAGCAACTACACTGAGCTATACTCCTTGGCCTAGTTATCCTCAGACCCTTTCCAGACATTTATTCTATTTATTCTGTTCTCCACACCAGCCTCGCCCCAAACCGCGGCCCTCCAATAAGAACGTGAGAAGGGTCTGGCTGCTAGATCAGGCCTAAGGCCTGGCAGATTGGCCAGGAAACATGGTCCTAGGCTGGAATTTCCACCAGTGGAAGAGCTAATGTGGTGTAGTGGTTAAGAGCGGTGGACTCGTAATCTGGGGAACCGGGTTCGCTTCTCCGCTCCTCCACTTGCAGCTGCTGGGTGACCTTGGGCCAGTCACACTTCTCTGAAGTCTCTCAGCCCCACTCACCTCACAGAGTGTTTGTTGTGAGGGAAGAAGGGAAAGGAGGTTGTTAGCCACTTTGAGACTCCTGAAGGGGAGTGAAAGGCGGGATATCAAATCCAAACTCTTCTTCTTCTTCTACCATCCCTTACCATTGGCCATACTGAGCAGGACTAATAGGAGCTGGAGTCCAGCAAAAACCAGAGGGCACCTGCCACTCAAGATGGCGGCCTCTCGAGTGGTGCCAGAGAGAAGCCTTTCTTCCCATCTCAGCGCATGATGAAACTGGGTGAAATATTTGGCTTACGGGCTGATCCCCAGAGGAGGGAAGGCCTGGAATCAAGAGAACCCACGTTTATTTGAAAGTGAGATTTTTGCTTAACCCTGAAATAGGGGAACGTGAGGAAAACAGGGGGAAGGGAAGGAAGAACCTGCCTTGTATTTGATGCAGTGCTGGTTGCCCCCCATTTATCAGAGATTTAGGGTTGTAGTAAGTGCTAATCACACTGAAAAGGAACAGATACGACTAACCTGAGTCCATTAATGGGTCGACTCTCAGTGTGAGCAGCAAAGAATGCAACTTTATTATTTATTCCTTTTATTCTTTCTTTATACTGCACCTTTTAAGAATGCTCCCTATATAGGTGGGTTTGATAAAAGCGTCGACGTAAGAAGCAAAATGGTGAGGCAACGCAGAACAGCTAAAAAGCTGCCTTAAACATTGTCCCTGTATATCCAGATAAAAAGTAATCAAAGAAGACCCTCTTAAGAATAGTAATATGAAGAGCGAGGGCTGCCAAGGGCCCATCTAGTCCAGCATCCTGTTCTCACAGTGGCCGATCGGATGTCTATAGGAAAGCTGCAAGCAGGATTTTATCACAAGAGAAATCGCCTCTCTGGCTTCCACGAACTGCTATTCACTAGCATTATTATTATTATTATTATTATTATTATTATTATACTGCCCTTCATCCACCCATCACAGGGAGGTTTACAATATAAAACCACAAAAATACATACCATAATAATGAACTAAAACAATTTTAAAAAACCCCACAGTTTAAGTTTTGCTACCTCCGTCCATGGAGGCAGAACAAAGCCATTCTGGCTGGTAGCCACTCATAACTTTTTCCTTCGCAAATCTGCCAAAGTTCTCTTTAATGCCACCCAAGCCCATCGCTGCCTCCTGTGGGAGCGAGTTCAAATCTCACGTAGATCTCATTTTGGCATGGGTAAGGAGAGGCAATCTGGGACGCGGGTGGCGCTGTGGTCTAAACCACAGAGCCTAGGGCTTGCCGATCAGAAGGTCGGCAGTTCGAATCCCCGCAACGGGGTGAGCTCCCGTTGCTCGGTCCCTGCTCCTGCCAACCTAGCAGTTCAAAAGCACGTCAAAGTGCAAGTAGATAAATAGGTACCACTCCGGCGGGAAGGTAAACGGCATTTCCGTGCGCTGCTCTGGTTCGCCAGAAGCGGCTTAGTCATGCTGGCCACATGACCCAGACGCTGTACGCTGGCTCCCTCGGCCAGTAAAGTGAGATGAGCGCTGCAACCCCAGAGTCATCTGCAACTGGGTCTAACGTTCAGGGGTCCCTTTACCTTTTAAGGAGAGGCAAGGTTACATTGCGCCAGATCCACGATGGCAACCCCACACTCCTGCTGAACGGCTAACTCCTAATCAACGGCAAAATCGAGACTTGCAACAGAGAGACAGAGCGAGAGAGAGAGGCTTGTTTCGGTCCCCGGCCAACTGGTTTTCCCGTACCTGTAATTGCTTTCTTCTCGCCTTTCTCCAGCTTCGCTTGGGGCGACTCGGTCTCTCCGCCGTGCTCCAAAGGCTGCTCTACCCTTTTCATGACTGCACTTTTGAAGCTCATCTGCAGCTGGCTGGTGTATTTCTCATGCTGAAGGGCAAAAGAGAGACACACAAACGTCTATAACGCAAGGGTGGGGTGGGGGAAAACCCTTTCCCAGCCCAAGGGCAACACTCCCATTCTGAGCAAGCCTTCGGGGGCCGCGAGACAATTTTTGGGTAGAGCAAAATAAGTGTTAAGTTTATTCACAGGCAAGCTTATTCATACACTATCCAGGCAAGCAAGAAGTATTGTCGGAGTTCAAGGACAGGGCCGGATTTAGATCTGATGAGGCCCTAAGCTAATGGGGCCCTCTATATGTGATATTTTAGGGAGCAGGCTAGCAGGTGGGGCCCATTACTTGCATCATAGGAGCTTACACAACACAAAACACTGTTGATGTATGTAGATTTTATTTTATTTGTTTTTTATCTTATATTTTGGAAATGTACATTCAGGGTTTCCCCCCCCCCTTTAATTGTTTTTTTTGGGGGGGGTGGCCCAAGAGAGTGGGGCCCTAAGCTATAGCTTGTTTAGCTTATAGGTAAATCCGGCACTGTTCAAGGACATATTCCAGCCGGGCAAAAACGAGTCAGGGAAGGTGAGAGGTGCGACTTGGGTGGGTGGGTGGGCACAGAGCAGCAGCTGACGTGAACACCTGCAAACAGGTTGATGTGAACACTCAGGGCATGGGTCTGAAAGCACATGAAGCTGCCACTGGGACAAAGCAAAGCATCTCTGGGCCTAGTCGGTGCTTGAATGGGACTGCCTAGCCCATGGGGGGGGACACACAGACCCAGAATCATAGAATTGTAGAATTGGAAAGGAACATCAAAGCCATCTAGTCTAACCCCCTGCAATGCAGGAACCTTGTAATTGAAATTAATAATTTGTTATTTGTTACAGTGTGAGGATTAAACAGGAATGGGGAAATGAAAAAAAAAAATGGTAGTACTGTATTTTTCGCTCTGTAGGGCGCACTGGACCATAGGGCACACCTAGTTTTTTGGGGGGGGAATTATTTCCCCCCCCCAGCCCCAAAGAGCAAAGAAGCCAAGACAGCGAGCGGGATCCATCCCGCTCGCTGTCTTGGCTTTCTTTTTAGCCGCGGGGCTGGGGCGGGGGAAGCCCGAGCTTCCCCCGACCCCAGCCCCCAAAATGGGTCTGGGAGCGGCAGCGAGGTTGCGTGCAACCTCGCCTTCGCTCCTGGAGCTTGCTGCTATCCGCAAGCCTTCTGAGCCCGGCAGGAACTCCCGCTGTGCTCCGAAGGCTTGCGGATAGCTGCCTGAAGAGCGAGAGGGGTCGGTGCGCACTGACCCCTCTCGCTCTCCAGGCTTCAGCGAAAGCCTGCATTCGCTCCATAGGACGCACACACATTTCCCCTTCATTTTTGGATGGGAAAAAGTGCGTCCTATAAATACGGTATTTTGCGGGGGGGGTGCACAAAGGCAAGAAGCTTGAGGAGAAAAGGGGCTTCTTTGCAGTCCTGGGGCAGTGCATATAGACACCATGGCACCCTCAGACCCCTTATTTTTAATATTTTAAAAAACTGACGGGGGTTGGACTTTTGAGGTGGTCTGCCTGCTTGGGGAGCCTGCCTACTTGTGTGTGTGCGTGTTTTATTTTTTTGTGGGGGTTGTAGATGTTCTGCCTGTTGTTGTTCGGAAAGGCGATCATCACTAGTTTTTCTTTCTGAGAAATGGGCTGTGTTTGTGTGTCCATGGCAGCTTCCTGGATTTCTAAGAAGGCTGGAGACATTTCTTATAACCCGTTGCTGAAGCAAGCCACTGTTTCCAAATACACTCCTCCCCCCCCCCCCCGATCTTTTGTAGAAGCTCTTTTGCCCTGCCACAGAATTCACACAAGATCTCCAATCTGCACTGTTGTGTTTCTTTATTACGATGTGCGTATTATTCTCTCAGGCTCGGGCAGCCAAAACATGGCCCGAATCCTGCCCGACAACTTTGCCTGAGCCATGGACTTTCACAAGAACCTTGTCATTGGCTGGCTTTAAAAGAATAAGTAAGTGAAATTGCTAATGCTCATGACTCTGGGCCAAAACCTTGACAAGGGGAAGAAGGCAGCCTATCCTATGGAACAGGTGGAGATATATAATAATCAGCGAAGTACCAGTCTTGGCAAAACATGGAACTGCCAGGTGGGGATTAACTCTGATCTAAGATTGTTTCAGCATACTGCACTGGGTGTTTCTCATGGGAAAGCTCTGAAATAAATGGGAGTGGTGGTGCAAAGGTGCATCTGTGCTTTTTGCACAACACCTGTTCTCATCAACAAGGCTGAATGAGAAGCTCAGAATGAATTGTGCACACCACACTCACTCTCCTCCACTGGGGGTTTCTAAGCAGAGGTTAGATGACCATCAGTCCTGTACGATCTAACTGAGATTCCTGCATTGCAGGGGGTCGGGCTGGATGACCCTTGGGGGCCCCTCCCAACCCTATATGAACATCTGGAAGGCCAAATGTTCCCCACACCTAAGCTTAAGCCAATACTATCTACCCAGATGCAGGGGGAGAGTCCGTTTGCATTTCTTAGCGCAGAAAGTATTGATCTGATGTGTACAGATCTTTCCTATTCTAATTGATTCAAGAGGGTTCTGGAAACTTCTCTGTGTGAAAGAAACAAGCAGAAGGTTCGTGGTGTTTGGGTTATGCCTTCCGAGAAGCTGAGTGCAGCTGGTTCTGTTATCTCTTTCAGTCAAGGTCATGCTGACTATAAAAGTCAGGCCAGAAGGAGCCTGGGCTTCACTTTCTCTTTCTGTCTCTCTTCCTTCTGGTGTGGTGTTCTGTACATAGTACAGTGGTGCCCCGCAAGACGAATGCCTCGCAAGACGAAAAACTCGCTAGACGAAAGGGTTTTTCGGTTTTGCGTTGCTTCGCTAGACGAATTTCCCTATGGGCTTGCTTCGCAAGACGAAAACGTCTTGCGCTTTTTTTAAAAAGCCGCTTGAAGAGGCGCAGTTGAGACGGACCGTGCTTCGCAAGACGAAAAACATCGCAAGACGAAAAGACTCGCGGAACGAATTCTTTTCGTCTTGCGAGGCACCACTGTACAGTGGACGCTCAGGTTGAAAACGTGATCCGTGCGGGATGCACGTTCGCAACCCGTGTCTGCGGGTTGCAATTTGGCGCTTCTGCACATGCGCAAAGCGTGATTTAGCGCTTCTGCGTATGCGCAACTGCCGAAACCCAGAAGTAACCCGTTCCGGTACCTCCAGGTTTCGGAAGTACCGGAAAGGGTTACGTCTGGGTTTTGCCAGTCTGCAACCCAAAAAGACACAACCTGAAGTGGCTGTAACCTGAGGTATGACTGTATGCTTAGTGTTAAGGTTTCGTGTTATTATAAGTTATTGTAAATTTAAGTTAAGTCTGCTGCAACTGGATTTCTTATGGACAGTGCCAATCCTGATTGTATTGGATTTGTGACCATTATGCTCATTTGCCTTCAGTAGCAGTAAAGCTCTGCTAGATGAAATATTAATTGCCTCTGGTCTATTTTTGGGGGATCCTGCAACGTGTTTAAGTTTTTACTCTGCTAACTATACGTTGGAATCTGCTCTGGATCAATATTGAGTAGAATTCCCTGACACTCTCTACAGCCACAGAAATGACCTTCCCAATTTCAGCTGATCTTGTTATCCATGGAAACATGCAGAGCATGCATCTCACCACTGAGCCACGCAGCCCCTCATTTCTACTGCTAGGAGAGCTATCAGAGGCACCAGATCCCATGCCTCCTATGAATCTGGGAAATCCCATTTCCCCGACGCCCGTTTTGGGGGATTTTGCAAGCTAAGCAGCAGAAAGAAAATGGTGTCGAGCCACTCATGCAATCTCCCTGAGCTGTGGAAACAGTTCACTAGCGCAAGAAGCGTGTCATAAATAGCCCCCTTTATTCTCATCCCACCCTCCCCAAACAAACAAACACAAAATGGAATGCAAATGCTCACCTTTAGTGCTTCTTCTGGGACCTTGTGCTGGATGTGTTCGAGCACATACATGTTGGCATGTAGAGAACACGTTAAGGAAAGAGGCAGAGGGGTTTTTTTTTGCAGGACTCATCTACTGTAACATTATTAGAAGCTAACTGTAACATTATTAGAAGCCAACGGCAACTCCTCTCCCAACACGGTCATGTCAGATGATTTCAAAGCAGCCATAAATAAACATTCATCGTACAGCGGCTGAAAAGGGAAAGTGTGTAAGGGGATGCAGATTCACCATCTGTGACAAGACTGGTTTGCGATGCAGTGCATATGTCAAAACTGAACATTGCTGTTATAATTGAGGTGCAATCCAAATTTTCCCACTCCCGCCAGTGGGGAGCTATCAAAACATCTGCAGGCCTGCTGTTCCTGACAGCTGGGGTGGAAGTTGCAGAGCAGGATGATCAGCCCCAGATCAGGCCCGATGCAGTGATGCAACAGCTTGGGATCCTGCAGATCCCTGGCCGTCTCAGCACAGGCCCAACAGAGCTTTAAGATCTTCCAAGGAGATCCTGTTAGTCATCCCATGACCAGCAGATTATCACTTATCGATGAGGAAGCAGGACTTCTGGGCTGTAGCACCCATCTTTAGAATACTGTCCCCCTGTTTGTTTGAGAGGAAGACAGACGCTAGCTTTAGATGCCTCTTTAAGAAGTTTACACAATATTTCAAGGTCTCCAATTCCCAACTTTCAATCGTACACTGCCCAGTTTTACTTATAATACAGTTTTATTCTGTTTCTGCTTAGTTTTTAGAAGGTGTCATTTGTTATTGTTGTATATGTACATGAACGGATATAGATCTCCCATCCAATTATATCTGCCAATCATGATTTGCATAAAGAGAGAGAGAGAGAGAGAGAGAGAGAGAGAGAACATTATATAAATTCTACAAACCAATGAAGAAAAGGAAGTCACTGCATCTTCAAAAGGAAAAATAATACACAGCACACCAGCTAGGATCACCTCGCAGCCAAAACTTACATCATTTCTACAAGGAAGTAAAATAAAAACGAAAACCTCAGGTGGTCAAGAGAGGATAAACAGGTGATTCAGAATCACAGGAGGAGAAAGTTTATGCGATGACATCATTCCTTTCTCCCTGCCTGCCTCTCCCCCCCACCCCCACCCTTCCTGCCAAGTCCTCTTACACCTATCCATCCAGCTGCAATTAAATTAAGCTATACTTCAATTGACAAGGAGGACACTTGAGAGTCCCTGAATGGCTGCACCAATCCAGGGCATGCCCTTGCAACAAACAGAGTGCATTCCATTCATTTCAAATAAGTTCTCCTATGAAGGGTTGCTCACACTAAAAGATTTTTAGAAGAAGAAGAAGGAGGAGGAGGAGGAGGAGGAGGAGGAGGAGGAGAAAAACCACCTAGGAAAATCCCTGCTGGATCAGACCAAAGGCACACCTAGTCCAGCATTCGGTGCGCACAGTGTTAGGCCATCCAAGTCAGTGGTCATCACTACTGCACAGAGTTGAAAAAAACCAATGCTGTCGCGCAGGCCTCTTCACAGACATAAATGTGGCACCTTAAATCCAGGTTATGGGTACAACAATGGAATGTCTAGGCGTGCCTTTTAAATAACAAGAATACAAAGCTGAAAATGAATGAACAGCAGCTAAAATATTACATTTGTTTAGTCCTTCCCCCACCCACCCCCCGTAATATTCTTGTATTCTTCTCCAGTCTTCGGAGAGTAGCTGGAAGCGGGGAGGCAGAAAAAGGTCCTCCTTTCCTTCCACTCTACAATTTTTATCTTGAAATCCTAGGCGCAGTACTGCGCCCAGAGCTCAGAAAACGCTCACGCTAATGAAACTCCCTATCGCAAAATGTGCCTAGAACAGGCATCCCCGAACTCGGCCCTCGAGCTGTTTTGGGACTACAATTCCCATCATCCCTGACCACTGGTCCTGTTAGCTAGGGATGATGGGAGTTGTAGTCCCAAAACAGCTGGAGGGCCGAGTTTGGGGGTGCCTGGCCTAGAACAATGGGAGTTTCAAACGCTGCTGCACAGGCTATACGTCCCTGCTTGGTCACTGCTCAGCAGAGGCAGCTAGAAAGTGCACATCCGCCCCCTTGACCGCCATGTTGCCAGACACTGTGGCACACAGACGATGAGCTGTCCAGCTTCCAGAATCACATGGGTAGGGCAGATTCGCTGCCAGAAGAATCCTTGGCCAAGCCTGTTCCACTCCGTGCAGGTGAAAGGCAGCACCCTTAAGAGCAAAGAGGGGGAGAGGTGGATGTTTGAGAAACCCAGCTGCGGGTGGTCCAGGTTTGCTCAGGTGACAAAAAGGCTTTCTAGCCATGTCCTGGGCCCCTCAATCTCTCTCATCGCCAACAAAAACTAATAATAGATAAAGAACCTACCCACGTGACACTGACACCAAAACCTCACACACACACCATGTAAAAATACCAGAGTTTGCTATCTGCCCCCTTTCTCTCTCTCCTCCTCCAGCCTCATACTGTCTGTAACATTACAGTGGTACCTTGGTTCTCAAACTTAATCCATTCCGGAAGTCCGTTCCAAAAGCAAAGTGTTCCAAAAGCAAGGCGCATCTTCCCATGGAAAGTAATGCAAAACGGATTAATCCATTCCAGACTTTTATAAACAACCCTTAAAACAGCAATTTAACATGGATTTTACTATCTAATGAGACCATTGATCCATAAAATGAAAGCAATAATCAATGTACTGTACTATAAAATAAATAAGACAGTATTGTAGATGATAAAAATAAAAATTAAAAAAAATTCTTACCTGCACTGATGATAGTCATTGTTTGGATGGGGGGCTTTTTTTATCCATTTCCACAGTCACACAATCAATCAATCAGCAGCTGAACTGGGTTCCACACAGTCACAAAAACAAATTAACCGGAAAAGCCTCAAAAATGAAAAATAAATAGCAAAAACAAAAGCACCAAACTTAATCCGTTCTGGAAGTCTGTTTGACTTCCAAAATGTTCGAAAACCAAGGGAGCAGCTTCTGATTGGTGCGGGCACCCCAGAAACAATAGCCGACAGCCGCATCGGACGTTCGGCTTCCAAATAATGTTCAGAAACCGGAACACTTACTTCTGGGCTTTTGGCGTTTGAGAACCAAGGCATTTGTGTACTAAGTCGTTTGAGAACTGAGGTACCACTGTAGTCCCATTGAATCTGTAGAAATGGCTCTATTAACTGAAAGCAGAGATGCTATAAGCACTTTTGTTATTCTATCTGTATTTTTTTATTTTTAAGGAAGACAGGAAAGGCTTCCCTGTTTGTCACAATCAAGAGCAGGCTAAAATGAAAGTTCAGAGCTCCACCATGAATTTGGTGCCCATTGCCCAGACAGGCTCCAGGTTAAAATGGAACATAGGACTGTATCCTGGGAGCTTTGTGTGCAGGTAGATGGTGGAACACCTGGGTTGGAGAGAAATGAGAAGGCAAGGCAGGCACACAAATAAAGCAGCATTGTGCAAAAATGCGTCTGCCACACCCAGACACCAGGCTCTGCCTCCGGAGCAATAAGTATAGACGCAGCACAAAAGATTGCCCCGTCAAAAGCACAACGAACCGTTTTAAACGGGCAACGTTGACACAGCTCACATTACAGCTGCACAGAATAGCTGGCTTGCACTTCACCGACAGAGGAGGGTGGGAGGTTGTTTGGGAATGTTTGGAACCACAAGAAAGGATTGTGCGTGTTGCTTTTAGAGAGAGGGGAACAGACCAAGGACAAGGGCACAGTTGGGGAAACCGGCCAGTTTTTGTGGCGGCCGGCAGATGCGTCGCCTTCTGCATGAGAACACTGCTGACTCAGGCAATGCGAGCTATAAAGAGCTGAACTAGAAGGGGACAGGCAGAATGCTTTTTTGGAAAATGCCCATCAGATGGTAGGGAGGGACCAGAGTAAATTGCACCAGGTCGCAGGAATTAGGCATGCAATTTCATCTGCAAAAGATTCCATTTCAGCAAAAGGTTCTCCCTAGCCCTGCAACCACCGCCGCCCTTTCTCTGTCTCTCTCCCTCTGACACAAACACACCACAAGGATCCGAACAAACGCCAAGGCCTGCAGAGAGACCCGTGTCTGCTGCCAAGATGCACTGAAATGCCAGCCCCGCCACACTATTTGGGAGAGAGAACCTTGCTTGTCCACAAAGCATGTTAAAGCGGAATAATGCCCGTTTTTGCACTCGACAGAAAACACAGTGTTGAAATGTAGACGAATTTAAGAAAAAATTAAAAAGCCAGAAGTGGGTATGGACCATGGGGTAATTCAGGAACCTGCTTAAAAATCAATGCCTTGCTAATCAGGAATTTTTTTCCCATTGACCTGATTTTAGCATCAAGGCTGTTTAATGAAAGGAGGTCGATATAAATTGGGGGGGGGGGGGAATAGGCTGGAGGCACAAGTCACACCAGAGAGCTGTTCTCCAACAGCACCATTCATCGTACATCTCGCAGGATAAGCAAAGTTTAGCACACACACCCCATTTACTCTCAGTACCAGCATAATATTATTATTTTACTATTTTATTACATTTATAATAATATAAATTCATATATTTATATTTCATATATTTATATTTATATCAATACAGACCAGATGGTTTTCCCCCTGTGGTCATACGTCCCTCAAACCCACAACATGGCAAACAAATCATAAAAGGAAAAGGGCATGGACCAAAAGAATCTCAGGCGTCATGAACTCACCAAATGGCACCTTAAATCTGAATTGCAGTTGCCACCATGGAATGTCCAGGCGCTTTTTCCCCAATGGGAATTGTTATTGTTATTATTACTTTCATGTCTATACCGCTTTATATTTTAAAGAACAAATCTCAAAGCAGGTTACAATACCTTAAAACATCAAACGATCCAGAATTAAACCAATTCAAGCTTCAAGGAAAATATTTCAGATCCTACTCTTCCAAGTAACGTTTTGCTTTCCCCAGTTGCCAACCTGGCATCCATAGAGCTCCACATGGTCGCAAAACACACCCGGCTAATTTCTAACACGGGGCCTAGTGCACTAGTAGTCATTGCTGCAGGCTAGTAACCTCTGGGGGCTTATTTACAAGGCTGGTCTACTCCAGCTGACAGCAGCTGCCTGGATGTCAGGCAAGAGATCTCTCCTGGCACCTGCTAACCTCAGGTGTGCAGGATTTAACCTGGAACCTTCTTCAGGCAAATCAAGTGTTCTATCACAGAGGAAATGGTCCGTCCCCCTGCCAATTGTTATTAAAAATCCTGGCCTGGGGGACCTAGAGCACACACAGAAAGCGATCGCAACACTGGTAACTGGCTGAAGATACCAGACAACTGGGAGACGATGCTCTGATGAAGAGGTTAAAAGCCAAACCTCAAAAGCTTCTGCAGCTCCATCTCACAGATGTTTCCAAAAGAGTTAAGCAATTGCATTCTTTCCCTCTGGAGCTGATGCCAAGTGAAAGTTTTTTCAACTGTTTGGGAGACAGGGATGGAAAGCAAGAGTGCTGTTGTTGCCAATTTAGGGGGATCCAGAGGGAATTCCCCACTGAAGCCAACAAAATCCACTGTTTGGCTTTGCTCAAGGCCAGGATGCAAACATTTTTTCATGTGCCAAATGTCCAAAAACCTCCAAGCGACGGAGGGTGAAATCTAAAGCAAACTCTTCCACGAGAGTCTCAGGGAAAGAACTTTGCTTTCATATCCTGCATTTCATAACCTCAGAGTGACCTATATTAACTCACTGTCCAAATACAAACCACCACAGGCATTGGCGAGGGGGCAGGATAACTCCCTCAAGGCACGCACGCACACACACACACACACACACACATACACAGAGCACGCCCAAAAAGGATATCATAGCCAAAACGGATCACATCGTTCAGTCTTAGCGTGATGTACTTCTGGTCTGGAATCCGCACATCATTCACAAAAGTCTGTGGAGAAGAAGGGCAAAACGTCATTTAAAAGACTGTTGTTGTTGTTAAAATTTGTATGCCACTCTGCATCACAGGGCAGTTCACAACAGAAAAATACAAAATGAGAATACAAAATACATAAAACAAAACCAGTAACAAACCAATAACCTCCCTCCCACAAACATACCATTTGTGGGCCTGAATATAAGTCTCACTTCCCCCCCTCCCCCAAATTCCAACAATGAAAAGTTAAAAGTGCGGCTTAAATTCATGACCTTACAAAAAATGGCTTTTACGATATTGCTGCTGAAACAGACCTACGGTAAAACGAAACGGGTGTGAGTGCCTGCAGAATTTTAAGGGAGTGTCTTATATTCAGGTGCGGCTTATATCCGGGCCAATACGGTATTTAAAAATCCATAGAATGCTAATGAGTTGAATGCGTGGGGGCAGACAAACGTTTTCACCTAGCATCTAAATACATGCAAGGAAGGTGCCAGGCAAGCCTCTTTGGAGAGATCATTCCACAAACGGGGGGGCCACTGCAGGAAAAAGCCCTTTCTCATGTTGCCATCCTCCAGACCTCTCAGATGATGATTGCAGGGTTTGGGTCGGTTCAATTGCGGAGAGGCGGTCCTTGGGGTATTGCCGTCCTGAGCCCTTTAAGACTTTATAGGTCAACAGCAGCCTTTTGGATTGGGCCTGGAAATTAACTGGCAGCCAACGAGGTATCCTTCAGATGTTATGGACTACAAATCCCATCATCCCTGACCACTGGCTGTGCTGACTGGAACTGAACAATACCTGGTTAACCGAACACCACACTGACTAACCCTGCCCAGGCAATGCAACAAACACCCTTTACTGCGATTGCTGCAATGACACACACACATACTTTATCCGCCTTGAGAGAGATTCAGAGAGATGCAATTGGTTTTTGCCGTATTTCTTGAACGATCCATGTGCGGAGAGGCTTTTGGACTATTCACCCAAGCAGAGTACGAATTCTACACATCTGCAGGCAGCCCATGGAATCTCAAAGTGGTTTCGCCTTCCTTGGCATCACAGCAAGGAAGAGACTCTGAAATTTGATAAGCGGGCGATGCTAGAGAGCAGCCGCCGTCTAGTAAATGTGTTTGCTCTGAACTTTAGAGCAGAGTGTTCTCAGACGTCGGCCTGGTGAGCTTTCATAAGTCAAGACCTTGGGCTTTTGAAATAAAACCTATTTGAGGCCCCACGAAGATAACAACGACAAAGCAGCTAACACAGACAGTTCAGCTGGGAAGAGCTATGTTCGTTCTAAGCAGCACAGGAAAATGGGGAAAGGCCATAAGATCTGTAACAATAACAATAATAATAATTTATTATTTTTACCCTGCCCATCTGGCTGAGTTGCCCCAGCCACTCTGGGCGGCTCCCAATCAAACATTAAAAACAGTACAGCATTAAATATTAAAAACTTCCCTAAACAGGGCTGCTTTCAGATGTCTTTTACAGATAGGATAGCTGCTTATTTCCTTCACAACTGAAGGGAGGGTGTTCCACAGGGCGGGTGCCACTACCGAGAAGGCCCTCTGTCTGGTTCCCTGTAACCTCACTTCTCGCAGCGAGGGAACCGCAAGAAGGCCCTCGGAGCTGGATCTCAGTGTCTGGGCAGAATGATGGGAGTGGAGACGCTCCTTCAGGTATACAGGACCAAGACCGTTTAGGGCTTTAAAGGTGCTGTATACATGTAATAGAGCATAGCTCAGTCAGTAGAGCATGAGACTCTTTAATCTCAGGGTCAGGGGTTCAAGCCTCACGTTGGGTGATAGATTCCTGCATTGCAGGGGGTTGCACTAGATGATCCTACAATTCTATGATTCTACCTGCACTGCATACAGATGGTTTCAGGTTCAATCCCAGCCATCTCCAGGTAGTGACTGGAGAGCAGCTGCCAGCTAGGTGTATAAGGCAGGTTGCTATGTTCCTAAAATGACAAGAGTACAACAATCCAGGCAGCACTGCAAGCATCTTGAGATCTTGATATCTAGGAGCCAAGGATGTCAGGATGGCCAATGACTTCCCTGCCATTAAAAGAGGAGGGTCCCTTTGCAACTGTAGCCCCATCCAATGAGGTGCCCTCAAGCCATCTGCTAGGAGAGTTTAGGGAAGGAAAGGTCAACCTGCAGGGAGGGAAGCTGTCTCTTGGTGGAACAGGCTGTGTTCCACTCCAGGGTATTCAAGGTGGAAAGCTCACTGTGCAAATTCAGCCATCGGCACTGGTCTAACCGTGGTCCTTGCCTGCTGTGTGGACCAGAATGAAACCACACAGACTGCATTCTGGGGACCAGACATGCAGCTCTGTTTTGTATCCTCGACATAGCCCTTTCCAATTAGGCCAGCCAAATGGATCTGCCGCTAGCCAAGGCCAACTAATTGGAGCAAACCGGGCAACCGCCCAGGGTGCCAAATTCCCAGAAGTACCTAAGCTCCGTTGTGCAAATGTCTTGTAGAGAGAAAGTTATGGCCTGTACTTCTGAAGGACAAGCACAGAGGAAGCTGGGCAGTTCCTTGGGCTGGATAAGATCCTCCTCCTCCTCCTCTGCTTTGCATAGCTTGTAAAAGCTCGCGGAATTCAGATTTCTTTCCCTTGCCATTTTCACGCCGCGGCAGCTTGTGGCTGCTGGATTAGTTGGGGGTGCAAAGAGGGCACAGAGACAGGTCTGAGTTGCTCTGCTTTTGTCTCCCATGCCAAGGGCCAGAAAGAGAAGCCTAGGCAGCCACATTTGACCCCTGAGGTTTTTCACCCAAGGCACTACGGGAGGTCTGCTGCAAAGACAGCTTCCGAGCCCCTGCCCTGAGCCTAAAGTACAAAGCCACTCTGCTCAGTCAAGGGTGTGCACGTGCAAAGAAACAAATGCCTTCTCTCCACCCTTAAAATGCAAATACGTCGCAAACATGTGCTGGCACGCTGAAAAAGCCAAGCCACGTACAGCTGCACTTGGATTTGGAAATCCAGAGCACAAGCAGTCTTTTGCAGATGGGACTCGCACAGCAAACAGAGACAGGAAATTATGTGCCGCCGTATGTTGCCACAGCGACAGCACAGATGTAAAACAGTGGGGCTCGCACAAGGTTAAGAAGGGGGTTTGGGGAGCCAAAAGAGAGAGCTCTGTGCAGCAGGACATATCTGAAATCATTTAAAATCATTTCACTATGCGCCTTGTGCAAGGTACATCTTTTATGCAAGCTAAGGCCTGCTGCAGACATCAATAACTCTGCTGGGTGGGTCTCTTACCTACAGCTAGGAGATCTCATGGGCTCAAACACTCTGTCCTACTTCCTTCCTCTCTTTCTACTTTCTACCCCATCCCCTTTCATTCTTGAAGCTAACCATGGTGCAGCGTAGTTTTGCTATAACCACGGTTGTGCTCCCAATCTCAATTTGAAACAATGCTTCAGAAGTGGATTTCGGCTTTAGAAGTGTTAGGCCAGGGTTTCCCAAACTCGGGGCTCCAGCTGCTTTTGGACTACAACTCCCATCATTCCTGACTGCAGGTCCTGCCAGCTAGGGATGATGGGAGTTGTAGTCCAAAAAAAAAGCTGGAGACCCAAGATAAAGAGCTGCCATATTCATCTAGCCCCAGCAACAAGGTCTACCCCAGGGATGGGGAACTTCTAGCCTTCCAGATGTTGTTGGACCCCAACCAATTATGGGAGATGGTGCTGATGTCCAGATCTGTACATGCAGTAGAATACAGGGGCAGAGTAGCTGGGAGATTGTCAACCTGGGAGATAGTCATGCATGAGTCCGTGGTTCTGCATGTATCTCTCTGTATATGAAATACTTGTATTTCCAGTACACAGTCACATTGACTGAGAGTTCCTCTTCCTTACAGGATCTATAAAGTCACATTCCTTCTCAGCAAGAAGCTCAGCCCTCAGTTCTTTCATTTCATGCCATTGAAAACTTTTCAAAGCTCATTTCTCCGAAAAGCTTTTTTTTAAAAAAAAATTGTTTATTTAGTTTTCAAAAGTTTATATACTTTACCACCAACAATACCTCTGATTTATCCATGGTTTCTCTGAAAAGTTGTCTTCCTTTATTTCAGAGGTCAGGTCTTATTTCTTTAGCGTTAAAAACTTCCAAATGTTTTCTGATGGAATTACTCCCTTTCTAACAGCCCAAAAGTTTTTTTTAAATGCTGCTGTTTATTTTATTGCAGGCAAACTCCGGCCCTCCAGATGTTTGGGACTACAATTCCCATCATCCCTGACCACTGGTCCTGTTAGCTAGGGATGATGGGAATTGTGGTCCCAAACATCTGGAGGGTCAGAGTTTGCCTATGCCTGTTTTATTGCTTACCAGCGGGCGCAGATACTCTGTAGAAAACTATGCACATAGAAAGCAATAAGCAGTATTCAATGAACTTATTGTGCTACTTTTAGGTCTTGTGCAATGACATCTGCTCCAGAGGGTTGTGAGTAAACCTAGGACATATTTAGGCTGCATACAAGGGGAACAGAGGGAGGGCATTGCATCCCACAAGGAGAAATCCTTGTGCCAGCAGAACATTCACCTTAGCAGCACATTGAATGCAACCCAAAACTTTCTACTAAAATTACAAATGAAGCTGCCGGTAAGGCCAAGTACCTTAATACAAGGCGAGTCGTAATACGGATAGATAGTATTTAATTTGGACAACAGAAATATCTGAAATACGTCAATTAGGAACATAAGAAGAAGAGCTCTCCTGGATCAGTTGAAGGGCAGTATCCTGTTTTCACTGAAGTCAACCAGATGCCTATAAGAAGCCTGAATGCAGATGGTCCTTGGACCTGATCCAGCAAGTTCTTCTTAAGTTCTACAGCAGAAGACACAACTCAGAAGTCTTGTTTCAATCCACGAGAAAGCAGAACAACCCTTGCCAGCATTGCTACCAGTCAAAATGTCTTTCAGGCCTTTGCGGACCTTCCATAACAGGAGGAGGAAGAGGAGAAAAACTGAACGTCTGGCAGATCTAGCCAAACACTATGAAGCATCTATGGAGGTACAGCTGGGGCTGGCCTATCCATTATACCCAGGGGTTCCACCAAAATAGGCTCACTGTCCTTCCATAATTAGCACCAACCCTACGGACTTCGAGTTGAGATGCTTCAATCGCCATCAGCACATAGGTCTCTGGAGCGCTCCCAGCAAAGAAAATGGAAACACGCAGCCAAACACCAACAGGAATGAAGCCATGCCATCCAGCAGCCGACTTCCTTACTTACCCCATTTAAGCTTCCCAAATCCTTCACCCAGTGCTCATCTTTCTCCTTGTCATAGTTGATGACGGCATGTTGCTTATCCACACTGCGAGACTGGGGGAAGGAAGGCAGAGTTTTGTTTTAATAATATTTAATTTTATTTTTTCACCAACAACCAAAACACAAACAGTGAACCCCCCCCCCCCGGTGTCTGATACACTGGGTATACATAATCAATAATAACGTATTCAAATCAACCATATGTACAATTCTATATACCTTTAACACTCCTCCCTCCACAAGTTTTATTTTAACTTTTAACATTTTAATTGCCCCAAATTGTTCAAACCTACCCAAATAATTCAATATCTTCTCAAACCAATCCTCCTCCTTCTCACTGACCTTAAACCCTTTCATTTTATGTATCTTCACAGTTAGATATTCTAAGATTATAATATTTTTCAATTTTTTCCTCCATAGGTTCACCCCTAGCGGAAGGGGGTACATCATCAATTGCATATCATTTTCAGACTGGAAAACAACAGCAGCAAATGCCAATCGTATTCGCTGAATCCATTCTGGACAAAGGGCAAATAAGAGAGCACAGGTAATTTCTGCTCCCATTGACAACATCCCTAGTCCAGAGTTTTAACAGCTCATCTGCATCTGTCTAAGAACAAGGCTACATCAAAACAAAACAAATGTCAAAAAGCAGAGCCATGTTACGTAATTGTGTGTTTTAGGGGGACTTCACACTTCACAGCACATAGCAGCCCCCCCGGTGCACACAAAGGACTTTGTATAAATTCCTAACATGAGAACTTGCAGCTTCTAATTTGCACAGGGTAAACATTGACACAATCTGCGCCCTGCCGACCCTCTCTAAATAAATGGACAGAAACAGGAAGTTAGTCAAAGCCGCTATGCATGTTTTCTTCTAATAGGGCACTCCTTGAATGTGCAATTAAAGCTTCGCAGATGCTGAGCAGGTGTTTCTATTTCTCTGCCGCAACCCAGAAGCAGGACCAAGGCCCCAGCACCATCACCACTCAGCAAACTGACAGGATGGGGAAAAATGGATGCAAGGAAGGTTTGTTAGGAATGCAAAAGCCCTGAATACAGGAACATAAGAGCCTGCTGGATCAGGCCAATGGCCCATCTGGTCTGCCAGGATCCTGTTCTCACAACAGCCAAGCAGGTGCCTGTGAAAAGCCTGCAAGGTAGACATTAACACAACTGCACTCTCCCCACTTGCGATACCCAGAAACTGGTATTCGGAGCCACAATGCCTCCGACAGTGGAGATAGCCAAAAGAACAGAAGTTGTTAAGTGATGGAGAGCTCCTTTCCATAAACATTATGGGACACTGTCTGCCCTCTAGCCTAGCTATCTGTCTCATCCAGCATGCTGCTACAGTGGCATGGGAAGCACAGGTTTAGCTGCCAACTGTGTCCCTCCAGGCCCCTATTTGGCCAGCGTTAGAAATTAGCTAGGTGCCAGGCGCGTTTTTGCGGCAGGCACAGGTCCAATTGCGACCAAGTGGAGATCTCTGGATGCCAGGCTGGCAACTGGTGAAAGCAAAATGTCACGTAGAGGAGGATCTGAATTATTTTCCTTGAAGTTTGAATTTGTTTTATTCTGGACTGTTCTATTTGATGTTTTAATGTGTTGTCAACCGCATTGACAGTGGTTTTCAACCAGTGTGCCACCCTGGACTGCCTTTAATGATGGTCAGGGGCACCGCGGGCAACACTGGCCTCTGTCCCTGTTTCCTTCCCTCCCTCCTCTGATGCCCTCTCGCATCTCTGCCTCCCAAAGGCTTGCACAGCTATTTGTTGCAGCAGCCCTGGCTACAAGCTCCACAAGCAAATGGTGCCTCTGGGGCTGGCTGGGGGTGCTTCCCAGGTCCCTGTGGGGCAGTGTGAGTAGGCACCTCTCTTTGGGGGAAGGTGGGTGCAGCTCAGAGACCATGGGCAGCAGCCGCTGCTGCTGCCCAGAGGACTCCCAAGGGAGGGTGTTCGAAAAGGGGTGAGGGGCTGCCAGCTCTGCAGGCAAGGAGTGACCTACTTTGTTCAAGTTGGTGCCTATGCGCTGTGTGAAGAAGCCGTTCCTCACCTGTCCTGAACCTCCGCCACAAAAAACAATACAAGCGACACGAAGACCAGTATACTAGATAGCGCTGCAATTCTTATTGCATGATATACATGATTTAGTACAACAAAAACACAATGTGTACACTTGTAAATATCCTCATGACCACTGCTCCATGTGCATTTTTCTAATCTATGTGTTGTGCTGAAGAAGATTCCAGCGAAACAGTCAGATTATCCGGGATCACTGTCCTATGTTGTTATTCACTTACTACTTCAGCACCATGAACGCCTAAAAAAAGTTTTACCGTTTAGCCCACAGGATAGCATCTATTATTTTGTTTCAACCATAGACTTATTATACTTCTACGGACTTTCAAAGATTGACAGACGTGTGTTCATTTATTTCAAATATATTAGAGAATTTACAAGTGTACACATTGTGTTCTTGTTGTACTAAATCATGTATATCATGCAATAAGAATTGCAGTGCTATCTAGTATACTGGTCTTCGTGTTAATTGTATTGCTTGTTGCGTCAAGTTTGCAACACAGGGTTCTGAACCTCCCACCATTCAGTTTCACCGGACGGCTGCGAGCTGTAGAATTACGAGAGAGGGAGAGGAACGCCCCTCTGTCCTCTTTCTCTACATACATTTTACACCCTTCTGTAATTGTCGTGAGTTATCTTCACCATCGAAAGGAAGCTACTATCAGCTGAAAAAACTACACCTTGAAGGCAGAAAGTGTGCATTATGGACAGTGGGTGTCAAAACCCTACGATGTTTCCCGAAGGAGAAGCTGAGGGGAATGTGCTGACATGAATGAATATGATTTTACACTGACTCGTAGCCTTGGTTTCTTGTGCAATTCATAGAAACGGAAGGAGCTGCCTTAGACCAGGAAATACTATTTGTCCCTCCAGGCCAGGATCCCTCAGTATTGAGTCCTGGTTCTCAAAGGTCACAGGGAGATGTCTTTCCCATGCTCCACGGTCCTTCAACTGGGGACTTACTTCTGAGTAGGCCTGGTTAGGACTGTGCTGTAAGAGCACTAACACTTGACAAAATATATAAAACCAAATACAAAGCTATCATTTCAAGCCAGCTGGCGCTTCTCAAGAAGGCGCTGCAGTCATTTAGAAATGGATGTGGCATTTGATGAATTGCATCCCCTCCAAATCTACTGCTTAAGGGGTAAGTTATCTATATTTCATTGGGCAATTAATTGCATGGTATGTGCTATTCCAAACATAAACAAGGAAGCAAAGCAAGGAGGTGGATGTAGCGTCTCAAATTGCTGCAACCTGCCTTGAGACTTGAGAGCGAGAATGACAGGTAATAATTTGAAATAAATAATTTTTTTTACGTACAATGGCACAGGTCATTTTTCTGGATGAAAAGGGGGGGGGCACACAGTTCCCTCATGCTCAAAAAAATATACATACCGGTATATGCAGACATATTTCTCTATCAGTCAACAGGTTGCCCACTGCAAAAAGTCCAACTTATATCACTCCTTTCCCCCCTTTGTGCCGTCAATCATGGCTCACGGATAGGATAAGGGCTTTGGGGGCAATTTTATTAATTTATTCATTTCATGCCATGTCATGTCATTTCTATCCCATCTTTTACTCCAAGGAGTTCAAGGTGGTTCACACGGTTCCCCTTCCACCTCCTCATTTAATCCTCCACAACAACCCTGAGAGGTTGGTTAGGCTGAGAGGCAGTGACTGCCCCAAGGTCACTCAGCGCGCACCATGGCCGAGGGACGCGGGTGGCGCTGTGGGTTAAACTACAGAGCCTAGGACTTGCCGATCAGAAGGTCGGCGGTTCGAATCCCCGTGACGGGGTGAGCTTCCGTTGCTCGGTCCCTGCTCCTGCCAACCTAGCAGTTCGAAAGCACGTCAAAGTGCAAGTAGATAAATAGGTACCGCTCCGGCGGGAAGGTAAATGACATTTCCGTGCACTGCTCTGGTTCGCCAGAAGCGGCTTAGTCATGCTGGCCACATGACCCGGAAGCTGTACGCCGGTTCCCTCAGCCAATAAAGCGAGATGAGCGCCGCAACCCCAGAGTCGGTCACGACTGGACCTAATGGTCAAGGGTCCCTTTACCTTTACCTTCCAGTCCGACACCCTAACCAATGATCTTGGGATGCTCCACACCTGTCAGCTGCAGCATAGGTGGCATCAAAGCATCCTAGTGCATTTGGGTAATTTTAATCTTTGGAATCTTTTAATCTTTAATCTCCGGGGGAAGAGCTTCTGCTTAGCATTCTATGCAAAAGGTGCCAGGTTCAGTTTCGCCAGGTAGGGCTGGGAAATATTCCTTGCCTGGAACTCTGGAGAGCCGTTGCCAGTCAGTGCAGACAACACTAACCTAGATGGACAAAGTATGAGGACACAGTATAAAGTCCTTACCCAAATACATCAAAATATTCCTATCCTGCCTTTGGAACAACAGCAAAATCTCCAAGGCACCTCGCCAATTTCAAAATCCGAATAGCCATTAAAACAAATTTGCAAAATGAAAACATAAAAACAGACGCAGGACATAAAACAACCCATTTGTTAAGCGGCTTCTAACATGCATCTAACCTTCAATTCCTCTTGTAGCTTACAAACTTTACACACACAGACATTTTGGCCGTCATTATACTCTTGTTAACTGGATCCCTAATAAATGCAAGACATGCAGCTCCAGTCCTGTGCAGTTCCATTGGTTTCAATGAGGCTTACTCCCTAGTAAGCCTGTTTAGGGTTGCCGCCTACTGCACCTACAGACAATTTGAGGGAGACCTGCCTATCCCCTCCACAGAACTTCTGGCACCCACGACTTGATCTTTTGGCGCAAGCACACAAGCCCGGAACACTGAGTGGACATGTGCAATCTCTGCAAGTCTGGGAGCATTTCCAAATCTAAATACAACACTCAAAGCAGACACCCCACTGCATTTCTGGCACACAAAGAGTGGCAGAATTCAGCCTGCAACAGGCGCTAAGCACCTAACTTAACTCCCCTCCCCCAGGAAAGGAGTAGATGCATGCTCAGTTTTCCTCTAAATATTCTAATCACAACCTGAAATTCAGCAATACATGCTTCTTAATCCTCACAAATATTTTAAGTATTTCCAAGCCGTAAAGCAGGCACAGAAGGTTTCCTGAAAGATTAAGCTTTTTTCCCCCAACAGCAAAATTTATTTAAATACCCAAGCTTCAAGACTACCACTTTCTCCAGGCTCCATATTTCCCCCAGCGACCTATCATGGGTGAAATCAAAGCAAACAAGGGTTAGGTACAGAATGTGTGCGGAAGAATGATGCTGAGCACCCACTTACAAATGCTTTTTTTTTTTTAAGCTACACATGCAAGTTGGGATGCTTGCTTGGATGAATGGAACAGTTATAAAGATGAATGAAGAAGTGCTGAATCAACTGAATGGTGTTAATCCATTCATTCTTATACTGTCCCGTCTTCCAAAGGAGCTCATCAAGGGCCCTTCTTCAACACACACAGAGAATTTATCCTAACAAACCTATGGGGTAGATTAGGCTGAATGACAGCAAGCAGCCCAACATCACATAATAAGCTGAGCATCTGAGAGGGGATTTGAACTTGGCTGCCCCCATTCGAAGTGCAACACTCAAACTACCACATCACGCCAGAAATCACAATTTCTGTACTCTTTCACTGCTGATTCACACAAGGTTTCCCTCAAGGTTTTCTTTCTAGCAGTTTTGATCACTGGGAAAATATATTAGTTGGTGATATATTGTGAAGCTGAAAACCAGCTATCGCCCAGCCCCAGTCCTCCTGCACAAAAATCCATGTCTGGTTACACTCTCTGCCTTCCACGCACCTTCCTTTATTTTGAGCTTCCTATATAGGCACCTGGTTGGCCACGCAAGAATTGGATGATATGCCATCGGCCTGATCTAGTTGGTTCTTCCTGGTGCTCAGCATAATTTATCCTAATTTATTATTTATTGTATTTATGAATCTCACCCTTCCTCCAACAGAGCCCAGGGGCAGGGTATGAAAAAAGATAAAGAACCAGTGATTTAAACAAATACAGAACTGAAATATTCATAAGAAGAACCTTCGCTTGCGGGGGGGGGCGTGTATTTTGCTACCACTGTAGAACCATCAAGTCACAAATCCTTGTCGATCTACTTCCGGTTGCCCAGAGATCTACCCATAAATCCTAATCTACCTTTCGCTAATCTAACTCATGAGTTTTACTAAGGCGCCTCAGGCAGATTCCTAGTCAATCAGTCTTACTATTTATCCCCTGCTGAAATATGGGGATAATGTTTAATTATTTATATTGTAAGAAAATTTATAAACCTCCAGCTCTCGCTCTCTCTCTCACTCTCTCTCTCTCACTCACACACACACATACATACATGTATATGTATGTATGTATATATGTATATATTGTGGTGCTATACAAAACAACCATCAAAATAAAAAAGTTAAATAAAATTTAAAAAATACAGAGCAAACAACCACTCCTGGATCAATTCTGTAAAAACTCTCAAAGAAATGAAAAGAAAGAAAAAAACATTTTCAACAGGTGATAAAATACCAGGATTGTAGGTGCCAAGCTAATTCCAACAGGAACAAATCACTGGTGTCACCATGCTAAAAGTCTTTGTCCGTATAGAAATAGAGCAACTACGAATACCACCAAATTTTGAGCACTCAGATACGCTCTGTACATAGACCCATAGCATTTTCAGTTTGGGGGCACATGCTAAGTTCTACTATTGCATTTGGAGTCTCAAGAAAAATCCGTATTTGAAGCACTCACACTACTTCAACAGTAAAGTCAGGACCCTTAGCAAACTAAAGTTCCCGAGGTCTCCAGAACTGTTAAAAAGTGTGTACTACAAGTGTTCTAAATGTATGAGGGGGGGGTTGTGTGTCCTTGCTCTTTTTCAGAGATAAAACCCAAGTTGTGCTAATTATGAGAACGAAGGCATAATCACTTACCTGGAGCATCAGCTCACAGTCTTCTCTGCCAACAAATATCATCTCCCGAGGGAGCCGGTGGCGAATGCCTGCACTGCTCACCAGAAACCATGACGTCACACTCATTTTGCTGTTTGGCACTTCAACTTTTCACCATCCTAGATGAGAGAGAGAAAAAAAAGTTCCAGGAAAAAAATGTGGACCAACAAAGGCAAACAAACCATGTCAAGTGTTAGGAGCACAAAAAGCATGACCACTAATTCCTTTACCACAGCATATGAGAGCAGATTTCAAGATCTACTTTGCTTTTTACTAATACGCAAATATCTATCAACTGGAGTCAGGAGCTAACAGCATGCATTTAGGATTAAAGCATCCTGAGCCCAGGAATTTGTTCTGGGTACCAAAACTGAACCGAGCTCACAGTCACAAAAACCCTCTCCTGGTTACATATTTTGATATTGCCATTGTTAAATGACTGGGAGTCAGAATTCCCTGCAGATCTACTTCAAAATCACCCAGAGATGCACCAACAGTACAGATCCTAATGCATCCTTTGCCCACCTCTGGTCCCCCAGGTGCAGGTGTGCAGAAATTTGGAGCTGCAGTTCGGCAACATTTGGAGATCCAGATATTCCCCAGCCCCATTCTTTGCTGACCAAGACCAGTTCTCCAAGGTTTCAGACCAGGGAGTTTCCCAACCTGGAAATGCTCGAGAAGGAACCTGGGACTTTCTGTGGGCAAAGCAAATGTTCTACCACTGAGCCAGGGAGCCTCCCAACTCTGGTAGTTCACAGAGTTATTATAAAAGGGAAATGGAGAAAATATCCACCCAAAGCCAACCAGGAAGACAAACAAAGGTTTGCTGAATTTATAAACCACTTCCCACAACAAAAAGTCCTGAAAAGCAAGACTTTTTACAGCAAGAATAAAAAGCCTATTAAAAACACAGAACAAAAAGATCCACTCACTGGTGATGTCCGATTGCCGAGGAAAACAAAAACAGACTTTGCCTGGCACTGAAACATGGCAAAGTTGGCACCAGGAGGGCCTCTCCTAGGAGAGTATCAGTGGTGGGCAGAAATGGCCCCTTCTTTCATCACCATCCTCAGAGGTGACACATGAAAAGGGGCTTCCGATGATCTCAAAGCCCAGGAAGTTCAGTATGAGCCAAAGCCCACCAGACATCAAGCCTGGAATCATGCTTAAAAGCCCTTGAGCTTGAGTCTTGAACACCTTATAGCAGTAGTTTTCAACCAGTGTGCCTTGAATGATGGTCGGGGTGCCACGGGCAACACGGGCCTCTGTCCCTCTTTCCTTCCCTCCCTCCTCTGATGCCCCCTCGCATCTCTGCCTCCCAAAGGCTTGCACAGCTGTTTGTTGCATCAGCCCTGGCTACAAGCTCCGCAGGCGAATGGTGCCTTCCCAGGCCCCTGTGGGGAAATTTGAGGAGGCACCTCTCTTTGGGGCAGCGGGAGCAGCTCAGAGACCAGGGGCGGCAGCTGCGGCTGCCCAGAGGACTCCCAAGGAGAAGAGAGGAGGCCGAGGGAACACTCCCCAAGGGAGGGTGTTCAAAAAGGGGCAAAGGGCTGCTGACTCCCCAGGAAAGGAACGACATAACCGGGCTCCTGAGCCCCGCAGGGGTACCACAGAAAAAATATAGTTAGTCAAGGGAGCCATGGACTCAAAAAGGTTGAACACCTCTGCCTTATAGACTTTTTTAAAAGCAGCCTTTCTCTTGGCCACGCTGAACTTTCAGTGCTAGGAGGATTTACATGCACAAAGCATTCAAGAAGCTGAACACAAAAGGAGAAAGGAGGCAAGGGAAACACAGAATGCTCACAGAATTCTGTGCACAACATCCACACACGGAAACAGGCAGAGCAGGCCATACGGAACAAGCCAGTCTATGTCTCTGGGATAGATTAGAGTTGAGTGCCTTCCTTCCTGGTTACCACCTGCGCCTCACCTGGAAGGCCCACTTGATGCTCTAGGGAAAACCAAAGTACAGAGAGGCATTTCAGGTTTTGACCTATAACCTGATCCTACACCTTTAACCGCAGACTAACACACAGGAATTCAGCACTCTTCCCACTCCTTATCTCCACACCTGTGGTTAGAGCAAGGATGGAGCACCTGTGATCTCCAGGTGCTGTTGTTGGGCTGCAAGTCCTACAAGCCCCAGCCAGCACAGCCAACAGGTAGGGGTAATGGGAGCTGTAGTCTGATCTCTGGAGGGCCAACCCATCTCATTCTCGGTGAAGACTGTTGGACTGACTGGAGGGAGCTGGGCTCAACCCCCCACTCAGTCATAGAGCTCATTAGGTGACCTAGTTGTCACTAGCTCTTAGCCTAGTGCCGTGGCTCAGTGGCTGAGCATCTGCTTTGCATCCAGAAGGTTGAAGGTTCAATCCCTGGCATCTCCAGGTAGGAATGGTCTCAGTCTGAAACCCCAGAGAGCTGGTGACAGTGTGGGACCAGTGTCTGACTCACTATAAATCAGCTTCCAATGTTCTGGCTTATAAATGATGGCTCAGCTGGTAGAGCATGAGACTCCTCTTAATTTCCATGTTGGGCAAAAGATTCCTGCGTTGCAGAGGGTTGGACTAGATGATCCTCATGGTCCCTTCAGATTCTATGACTGGGGGAAGAGAGACCCTGTGTGCTGTCCTGAGCAACTTGGGGTGCAGAGTTCAAGGCTTAAAATAAACCCCATTTGTTTATTTCAAAGCACTTATAAACTGCGGAATATTCAAAACCTCTAAGTACGCACAAAAATCCAAACATACGAAAGCAATTTCTAAAGTGTCATAAAAACAGAGATGAAAGACAGACATCTGGTCCAATCTTATGGGTCAGAGAAAAGCAAATATATATTTTACGTGCAAGATGTCCAAAGCAATTGACGGGTGATGCTTATTTTAAAAGGTAATAAATAGATGTTTCTGTGTGTTAGGCCGCTGTGAAAGTGGGGGGGCGGGGAAATAAGTGTCAAGCCTATTATGTTCCAACTTCCTAGTTTTTATAAATCCCCCCTGTAAGAGGTGGGGCAGGAAATTTAACGTATCAAGGGAAAAGGCTGCCTCACCACTGAGCTGATAGAGGAAGGAAGGTTCTCCTGCATGGAAGATTTCACTTGTAAATTTGCTCCCTTTGCGCCTCACTTAATTCAAAGCAGCTCCCCTCCCATGCCTCCATCTGCATACCATGCGATGCTCAATGACTGAAGTGAGTACACTTTTGAATAAGTACTCTTGTTCCGTAGGCTATCCAGCTATTGCTGTCTTAAGGTGCTGGATCTATCTGCTAACATCCCCTCCTGTTAGGTGGATTCCCAAGACACTACGAATCAAGGGCTGAAGTGAACTAAATTATTGCACCTGCAGAACAGGACTTTCACACCCCCCACTGTTGCAAAATCACAGGTAACCACCAGAGCAAATTTATGGGGCACACAGGGGGGAGAGAGAGAGAGAGAGAGAGAGAGAAGGGGGCCATCCTGTTGCACAAGGACAAATGCTTGCACTGATGCAAGGTTAGCCTTAGCACTACATTTTCATAGAAATGTAGAGTTGGAAGGGACACCTAGCCCAACCCCCTGCAATGCTGGATTTTTCATGCAACTGTAAGTGCTTTGAACATTCACAAAGCTAAGTATGAACCTAAGAAGCTGCCTTATGCCACTGGTCCATCTAACTCACTGCCTAAATTGACTGGCAGGGTCTCTCCTAGCCTCACCTGAGGATGCCAGGGATGGGTCCTGGGTCCTTCTGCATGCCAACCAGATGCACTGCCCCTGAGCTATATAGCCCTTTCCCGGGAAACTGCTGAAACCCAGGCCTCACACTTTCCTCCTTTTGACGCTGCATTTTCCCACTCCCTCTTCCAGTGCATGCTAGGAGCTGCAGGGGCATGTTGGCATCTGTTGCTAGGAGGAAGGGAATAAACACTCTGGGCAAGAGCCCCCATTGGCCCACAAAAGCAGACACAAGTCAGAGCAGGGACTGAAGCCTGCAACTCTATTCTCTCTCTCTCCCCCCCCCCCCAACGTTTTTCATTTTTCTTTTGCTCGGAGGCTGTAGCTTTAATCAGCTCGCCCTAACCCTAAGCAGCAGATTCTGCCACAACTAATGCTTATTATGGACATTTTGCCAGCAGGAGGGGAAGATTTAAAGGAAAACACACAAGCCAGGCCCACAGATCGAGCCCACCATAAGCCCCCTGATTGCTTTTTTCGTTTTCTTTTTGTTGCAGGTTTTAAAAAAAGAAGAGGAGAAATGAGGAGGAGGAGGAGGAGGAAGGGGTGAGAAGAGGAAAGGGGTTACTAAATGAAGCGCGTGATTGGGGAAAAAGCATTACAAGAGAAGGAGAACGAGAGAAGCCAGCACACATAACAAGCAAGAGGGAGAAAAACCAGCTCCAAAAGATGGTTAGCATTTGGGTTGCCTGGTGCTACCAGATGCCAGTTCAACTGGCTGAGCCAGGCGATTCCTCCCAGATCTTGCCACCATTACAAAGCGACTGCCAGCAGCTATCCACACCCAAGGAAAGGATTGGGGGGGGGGATCCGAAGCTTCGCCACCAGCCCTACCCAAGGTGCAACAATAAAGCCGCCAGCCAGCCAGCCAGCCGGATAAATCTGTCTCTCTTTCGAGCGGTGGGGGAGCATTCAAACCTCCAGGGGGGTGTGGATAGATAAGTCGACTGGAGGGACCCTTCGTCTCTTTGTTTAGGAAGAAGTCTGGGGCTGCAGCAGGAATCCAAGCTGGCGAGCGGTGTGAATCCCTGGGAAGGGGGGGGGGTATTATTTTGGTAGGAAGCTAGCAGGGAGCAGCAGAATCCGGGAGGAGGAAGAGGAAACCTCCAGCTCTATTGATCCCTCGCCGCCAGTCCCTACCCAAAGTGGCCTTCTGCTCTTTTATATACCTCTCTCGTCATTGAGAGATAAAGGGAACCTCCTACCTGCCACGCTGGATGCACTGACATTCCCCCCCCCCCCCCAGGCTCCGGGGACCTCATTTGGGAGAGGACTTGGCCACAATCCACCCACAAGCTCCTCGCTTGGCCTCCCCTTCCTTTACCTGGGCTGGGCTCTGTACTTGCTGCACCAGCGGCCATCTCTCAATGACACCTCCCCCATCTGAGATGCTCCCCCTCCTCTGTCCCCATAGATGCACCCGCTCCCATTCAAATTCTGGCCTCAGTAGCAGCAGCAGCAGCAAGCCCACCTCCTTTTGTGTCTGAGAAAGATGGGGAGGGAGGGCCTGGCCAAGCTCCACCAATTCTATACACCCCCTCAAAATAAGAATAAGAATAATAACAATCACCTTCCAAGAGGTCTGCTCTCCATCCCCACCTCCTCTCCCCAGCCCCGATCCTGCAGCAGAGGGAAGCGCGCCTTTCCCTCCTCCTCCTCCTGTGCAGTCCCCGCATGCCCGGCTCTCCAACCCCGCAGACAGGCAGGCCCTTGACCCGGCCGGGCTGGCAAGGCGCATCGCAACGCGGCCAGGTGCTCCCTGCGCCTCCGGAGGCCGCAGGCCAAAGCCCAGCAGGCGCGATCAGCTGTTTCCTGTCTGCGGGGCGGACCTGCGCGCCGGCCTGCCCGCCTTCCCCGAGGGTGGGCTCCGCCTGCCCCGACCACCACCGCCACCCCTGACTCGGCGCAGCCTTACCCGGCGTGGCGGCCCCCGGCTCTCCGCCGTCCAGCGCTGCGCCAGGTGCGGGGCGCCAGATCCAAGCCCCAGGGCGCACCGTCAGCCTCCCCTAGCCTCTCCGGATCCGGCGCTGCTGGGCTTCTGCCATGGCCGCGCACCGAGGGATCGTCCTTTCTCTCGCCCCGGGGAGGAGGACACAAGGAGCGCCACCGCCGCCCGCGCTCACTTGCACAGCAGGTTCCAGACGTCAGGAGGCGGCTCTTCGCTTCCCTCGCCCTCCTCCTCCTCCTCCTCTCTGTCTCCCTTCCCTGCACCCCTCCCGGTACTCCCAGCCCAGCCCTGCCCTTCCCTCTCGGGCTGCCTCCTCCGACAGCCAAGCCGCCAGGTTAGATCAGGTGACGCCGTCGAGGCTTCTCCGTGGCACAAGCGTCGTGCGCGCCGGTGCGGCCTCGGCGGCTTGGCGCGGGCGGCGGCGGCGGCTTCCCCGTCTCTCCCTCTCCCTCCCTCGGCTGGTGAGGAGTTTGGTTGCGACGGCAGGGCGGGCGGAGCAGAGCCGAGCGCCCCGGGGGCGGGCTCGGCGAGAAGGAGCACGCGGCCGCGTTGCTTTTGCTTCTTTGAGCCCTAAGCGGCGAGACTGAAAGCTGGGGGGGAGAGGGGAGGGGAGGTGCCATTTCTTGCTTTCCAGGAGCGCCAACTTGAATAAAATATTATTCTGCCCCCCCACCCGCGCATAAGCAACCACATGTCACCGCACTCCCACACTATTTGAATGGCAATAGGCCTGGCCATTAACTTTGGGGGAGCCCAGCCCCTCAAATATTTTATTGGGTGGGGTGAGCGCGAAGGGACCTCAGCCCCTAGTCGTTGGCTCCTATCTATCTATCCATCCATCTATCTATCATAGGTGCAGGGGCTCTGGGTACCCACAAAATTCCCCATGAAGGGGCTGGGTACCCACGATCGTGGGATCAAGTTGGCACTCTATCTATCTATCTATCTATCTATTATGAAAACCAGGATGCGACCCCCTTGGCTAGTCGCCAGAAAACTGGAGGCTGATCCAGGTCAGTGAAAGGGTGTGCAGGAATAATCCAGCAGTTCATCTTAAGTTTTTTTTTGTTCCCCATACATGCATCAGTTGTGGTGGGTCACCATCATAAATAGGGCTGGTGTAGTTCTCACCTTTGAACACTGCTAAGCATTTTCTCTTGTCTTGGCCGAGTAAGGAAACCTTTCTACCTGTTAATAATTCTACACACCACTTTGTGTTGCACTTGGTAAAGTAAAGGTAAAAGACCTCTGGACGGTTAAGTCCAGTCAAAGGTGACTTGCGGCGCTCTTCTTGCTTTTCAGGCCGAGGGAGCCAGTGTTTGTCCACAGACAGCTTTCCGAGTCATGTGGCCAGCATGCCTAAACCACTTCTGGCGCAAAAGAACACCATGACGGAAGCCAGAGCGCATGTTAATGCTGTTTACTTTCCCACCGCAGCGGTACCTATTTATCTACTTGCACTGGTGTGCTTTCGAACTGCTAGATTGGCAGAAGCTGGGGCAGAGCAACAGGAGCTCACCCCGTCACAGGGATTCGAACTGCCGACCTTCTGATCAGCAAACCCAAGAGGCTTGGTGGTTTAGACCACAGCACCACCCGCTCCGTACCGTTGCAGTTGGTATTGTGACCTAGAAAAAGTTGGCGCCAAAAGATCTATGGATCAGCTGGGGTGGTTAATCGTTCCTTAAAATGCATGCTTGGCATCCATCCACGTGGAATCATAGAGTTGGAAGGGACCCCGAGGGTCATCTAGTCCAGCCTTCAATGCAGGGATTTCAGCTAAAGCATCCATGACAGATGGCAATCCAACCTCTGCTTAGAAACCTCCAATAAAGTATAGTCCACCACCTACAGAGGGAGACCGTTCCCCTGTCGAATAGCTTACTATCTCAAATGGGTTAAGTGGTACAGTGTGCTGGATCTCAAACAATACCTCTCTGGAAGTAGTTTGACTATTTATATGTATGGCGTTATTTATATTAGCTTCCCAGTATGTTTCCAAGCACAATTCAAAGTTTTAGTGCTGCCCTTTAAAGCCCTAAATGGCCTCAGTCCAGTATACCTGAAGGAGTGGCTCCACCCCCATCATTCTGCCCGGACGCTGAGGTCCAGCACCGAGGACCTTCTGGTGGTTCCCTCGCTGCGAGAAGCAAAGCTACAGGGAACCAGGCAGAGGGCCTTCTCGGTAGTGGCACCCGCCCTGTGGAATGCCCTTCCAGCAGATGTCAAAGAGAAAAACAACTACTTGACATTTAGAAGACATCTGAAGGCAGCCCTATTCAGGGAAGTTTTTAATGTGTGACATTTTAATGTATTTTTAATCTTTGTTGGAAGACGCTCAGAGTGGCTGGGGAAGCCCAGCCAGATGGGCGGGGTACAAATAATAAATTATTATTATTAATCCCACCTTTTCCCCCCAAGGAGCTCAAGGTGGCGTAGATGGCTTTCCCCTTCCTCACTGGAACCCTGCAACAACCATGTGAGGTAGTTGAGGCTGAGAGGTAGTGAATAGCCCAAGGTTACCCAGTGAGCTTTTTAGGGTCTCTGAAGAAATCGAAGAAAAGTGGTTTCAAGCATTTCCATGCGCCTAACACCCTGGCATCTTAAGTTCCAGCTTCATATGAGCCACAGCCAAATCAGATAGCTTAATTGGGGATTGTACACTTTACTTTCACATCACCTTTCCATTCAGAGGGGCCTTTGCTGACTATCGCAGCACCTTGATTTCCTTTAGTGCCGTAGTGCTACCAGGTAGGCTGCCATCCAGCTAATTAGAAGAATATTTTTGGCCCCAGTGATCTGGTGCAGGGATTAGCTGAGCAGGTTGGAGTTCCTCTCAAATCAAGTTACTTAGCCGAGCCCTGTGACAGAATCACTTGCAATGATACTCCTTGACGGAATGTATTTAACAGCGATCATGGAGGGATTGGGCTCATATTTGGGGTTTGCAAATCTATGCAAATACTTCGTTAACAAAAGATGCCATGTTTATAATAAAAGGGAATAGTTGTAAATAACTCATTTGTGTATTATTGTGTATTATTATTATTTTTAGTCTCTGATGGCGTTTGTTGAAAATTTGTTGATTGCAATTATATCCCACTGTTTTCTCCAAGGCACACATGGTTGTCCTCCTCCTCATTTGATCCCCACAACAAGCGCCACCCGCATCCTAATAATCCCATAATAAATACCTGTCTGGAAGCACCCTTCATACTAGAGAATGTCTCTCAGGGTCTGGGTTTAGCGCCCCTGCTTTAAAAATGAACAGACAGCCACTAGAGCAGTCTTCTGCAGTTTTCTGGTTTGCCAAACCCCATTGAACATCAAGGCGTATCATCAAATTATTGCTTCCTTAATGCTGTTTAAGTGGCTAGTCAATAAATCCTTTGCTGAGGAGATTGCATGTTGAGGAGATTGTGTTGGCTGATGGGAGGTGTAGGATAGAGAAGACGGTCATTTGATACCAGAAGATCTCAGGTCTGTGGTTGGTAAAATTAATCTACCAAATCTCTCATTGTCATGTAGTGCAGTTTGTCAGGGAAGTTCAGAGAAGTGCTAAAGGTGACTGAAATCTGGTCTCCCCCCCAAAAAAGAGGACCTCTTCTATTCATTCCCTATGATATGCATGACAGCATCACTGGCGTTCATTAACACCACTACATAAACAAGAGTTGTTATTTTCTGTCCTTGGGGTGGCATACATTTGAAAAGAAATTCTGCTTCATTGTCATGGACTGACTGGATACAGAGGGCAAAAGGCAAAAAAGAAGGAGGTGTTGGAAGCTGAAGAGGTAACAGGGTTTAGTGAGCTGGAAGAGTCTATGGCAGAGCAGAGGTGTAGGAAGTTCAGGTGGTACCCGGTGTGGAAAATTTCTTGTCACCCCCCCCCCCACACACATTGTGGGGTTTTTTTGTAGGGGTTTTTGGTCTGCAAAAATGGTTTTACATCATTTCATATTTTCTTACAAAGGGATGTGGATTCTGGGCCTCTGATAACAAGTAGGCGACTGTGGACAGAGACTTAAATCTACAGGATGGATTGTGTTTTGGCTCCACTGAATTGAAATTTCAGCCTTCGTGACATATGAAAACGGCCAAGTAAACAGTTATTTTTGTGGAGGAGGGTCAAGATATTAACTGATATGCATGAAATTTCAGATATAGCTATATAATCCCTAGTGTAGTAAGATAAGACCTTTGGAGCAGGCATTTTCAATAATAATAATAATAATAATAATAATAATAATAATAATAAATTTTATTTATATCCCGCCCTCCCCAGCCAAATCCGGGCTCAGGGCGGCTAACAACAATAAAACAGTACAAAAGTACAGCATAAACAACACTCTAAAATCATTCATTATAAAATTAATTAATTCAAGCCACTGGCAACCATTGGGCCAGAGCGCCGCGAAGATTGCCGAGGGAGGGAGTCAGGCTGTGCCCTGGCCAAAGGCCTGGTGGAACAGCTCTGTCTTGCAGGCCCTGCGGAAAGATGTCAAGTCCCGCAGGGCCCTGGTCTCTTGTGACAGAGTGTTCCACCAGATCGGAGCCACAGCCGAAAAAGCCCTGCCTCTAGTTGAGGCCAGCCTAACTTCTCTGTGGCCTGGGACCTTCAAGATGTTTTTATTCGAAGACCGTGAGTTTCTCTGTGGGGCATACCAGGAGAGGCGGTCCCGTAGGTACGAGTTTTTTTATGAACTGCCCTAGCAGGGCAGTAATTGTTCCTTGATAAGTTGTCAAAAGAAAACCCATGATGGCACCGGGGTGGAACGCCCCCCCGCCCCCTCCTTCCTACGCCCCTGTGACAAAGAGAAGTCAAGAATCAGAGCCAGAAGCTGAAGGAGGGAAGCCAAAAGGCAGAGATGAGTCAGGCTGGTGAAGAAGCATGGGTGTCTCCCCCTCCTGCTGTGACCAGCTACGCTCACGCCTGGTCTCCCAGGACCAAGGGAGGTATGAAGTGGGAGGAGCAAAGGCAGGTGTGCCAGCGTAGTCTCAGATTACTTGGGAAGGACCGGGGGGGGGGGAAAAGCAGATTTAGGCACCTGTGTGAAGGTGGGGACCTTCAGCCTCCACAACTGCCTCACAGGGGCGGGACCTACCAGAGAAGAGTTGCTCATTAGGCACTCCTGAACAGACCTTGTTTCTTCTAATAAAGAATGTACTTTTCGTACTCTGTGTGATTTATTGCTGGCTTGCTCCTAACATTCATGAACCAAGGTTGTTGTTTTCCCCCAGCCTAAAAAATTCCTCTACATTCAGAAAGGAGATACCTGGCTGACAAGCTAAGGCAGTGCGCACACTTTTAGAGCACATTCAAAGCACATTCTTCTTCCCCTCAAAGAATTCTGGGCATTGCAGTTTGCTTGCAGTTATAGTTCCCCACAAACCTTAACACACTACAGTGCCTGGAATTCTTTGAGAGGAGAAATGAGCTTTGAATGTGAAGGACAAAAATGTTTTCACCTGGCGTTAAAGGATTGCAGTGTGGGAGCCAGTCAAGTCTCTTTAGGGAGAGAAGGCTAAGTTTGTAGACTCAGCAACACTGTCCCTGCCAGGGGCCCAAGACCTGTGGCACCAACCTCACTCGGCCTAATAGAGCCCGCCCTGCTTTTTGCTGCTCCCTCTCCCAGACATCTTTCATTGACCTTAACTCTTCCTCCAGATCTCCCAAGATACTGCTGGCTACCACCTCTGTCCTGAGTTACTGACCTGCCTGTCACACTCTCCATTTCTCAGACCTTTCATTAACCACCCAGTTCCCTGTGAGCCATGATGATGATGTTGTAGTAACTCGCTATTACATTAGCACACCACGAACTGCATCATTTTCTATGGACGTACATTGCAGTTTCCTTTTATCCAACGTTGGAGCCACTTCGCTTGAAACTTAACTAGATTTAAACAGGCTTTGCCACCCAGCTGAGCTTAATTTAGTCTTCTCACTCAGCAATGGGCAGTTTCAAATTGGAATTGACGGATAGAATAGAAACTGGAAAAGCACCAGAGGGGTTTTTTTATTTTGATCTATTTATTGTTTTTGTTTCTTCATACCCTCCTCCCAATAAAATAAAATTTCCAATAATAAATTTGCATTGTGAACTTTACAGTAAGTGTAATAATACAACTCTGGCCAGTGTAGAAGTTTCAGCACCAATAAATATTTTTAGCAGGAAGCGTGTATCTGCTTCAGGTGCAACCTGAACAACGAGGGCTGTTTGGTGGTGTTCCTCTGAAGCAAAGGAGGTGAAGGTGCTGCCAGAATCATAGAATTGTAGAGTTGGAAGGGACCACGAGGGTCATCTAGACCTGCCCCCTGCAGTGCAGGATTCTTCTGCCAAATGTGGGATTCGAACCCAACACCCTGAGATTAAGAGTCTCGTGCTCTACCAACTGAGCTATTCCTGAAGTTAAGTCGCCTGGTCCTGAGCCTTTGGACCAGCTTCAGTGGGCATGGAATGTCAGCAAGGAAAAGGAAATTAAAAAGCAGGGGATGGGATGGAGAGACAGCAACTCTGATCGGGGAACACCCCGCGCTGCAGCATTTTGTGGCAGATCCCACTTGCCGTGTAAAAACCCAGCTGGAAGGATAGTCATTTTGTGGGTGGTAATCCTAGAATCTGCTGCAGAGTGACGCCTGGCTTTTGTTGCAAACAGGTTTGACATAGTCCTCCTCCTGTTATGGTTGCCTGTGGGGAACGAGATCATTAATGATGCATGTACATCCGAAGGTCATAATCACTCAGGACAAGGCAGTCTGTGCAAACCAGGATGAGGCTACTGAGTAATATTCATTATTTATTGTCTAGCCCTTCAATACAGGTATCTCCTCCCTTCCCTAGGATAATTCCACACCCCCAAGAAACAACAGCTCCCCCCCCCCAACACACACATACTTTTTTATTTACTTACTTACTTTTCTTGAGGATAATGAGTGGGATTTACAATATCAAAAGTTCATGCATGGGCGAGCCTGATTTTAAAAATGCATTCAGCTTTGCATGCATTGTTTTGGACGCAGCTGGAGGATGCTGAGGGTTTATCATAGTTGCTTTTTCTTTTCTTTTCAAGGAGCAGTAGACCGGTGTTTGACAGTCATCTGGTGTTCCTGAGCACACTCCCTGGGGTTGTCCTGGCCTCTTGTGGCCTGCTTGTAAAACTGCATTATTTATTTATTTTATGCATTGATAATATATACGGTATATATATAAATCCAAAAATAAAGCACGTAAAAGCTGTTCCAAGTGGAAGAGAAGGGCATGAATTTAGCAAAAGAGGGGGCCTATCATTTTTGTAACCTGCTTTGACCCCCCCCAATCAAGTGGTATGTACATTTTATATAATGATAAAGGTAAAGGGACCCCTGACCATTAGGTCCAGTCGTGACCGACTCTGGGGTTGCGGCGCTCATCTTGCTTTACTGGCTGAGGGAGCCGGTGTACAGCTTCCGGGTAATGTGGCCAGCATGACTAAGCTGCTTCTGGCGAACCAGAGCAGCGCACAGAAACACCGTTTACCTTCCTGCTGGAGTGGTACCTATTTATCTACTTGCACTGGCATGCTTTCGAACTGCTAGGTTGGCAGGAGCAGGGACCGAGCAACGGGAGCTCACCCCGTCGCAGGGATTCAAACTGCCGACCTTCTGATTGGCAAGTCCTAGGCTCTGTGGTTTAACCCATATTTCAAAAAGTAAAAACTGGGACACCCAAAAAGTTGTTGAGCTTTTTTCTTTTTTTTTTTCTTTTTTCTTTTTTACAAATACACCCCAAAAAATCCACCTTTGAAATCATGGTAATGTCCAGGAAAATCTGTACGTTTGGCAGCCCTATGTACTGATGCTAGCTTCTATTACCTATCTTTGAAGGAAAATAATGGATACCAAAGGTGGATGTCTATGGAGATACATTTATTGAGAAATATAAGCTGCCTTGCTTAGCCAGCACAGCTGTCTTAATTGCTTTCTCGGGTGGTCTTCAGAAAACCTCACCTTCTGCCCAGTGGTTTCACCCACTAACTTCTGCCAGCCAACTTCCACAGGGTTTCATACTGTTGGTGTATTGCCAAAATAAACTTGAAACGAGCCTTGAAGCACGCCTAAAACATCCGCTTAGCCATGAGAATTCTCCCCGGCCACAGCTGTCTTTATCAGGGCATATCTGGAGGAGATACCGTGAATTGTGAGGCAGTCAGGGTTGGTCAGTGTGTGCCATAATAAGCCTGTGAGTCTCTCTCTCTCTGGCCAGATGGCCGAAGGGAGCAGAGATCTGTACATAGTTCTGCAGGCCACTACTGTTATGCAACTTGTAATGTAAATAATAAAGACTTTAGAGAAAAAATTGGATGAGTGAGGTGGTAATTCCTGTCACAGGAATCCACCAAGAGAGGGGTGGACTGCTGCTGCTGCTGCTGCTGCTGCTGCTGCTGCTGCTGCTGCGAAGATGTAGGAAGACTTTCTGAGTAACTCTTCTGAGAGGAAGAAAAGAACCCCAAGAGCTCACACATACAACTGATATTATTCATATAACCCACTTAAAAGCCATTTGGGCATGTGAGTGGTACATAAATTAATCAAAGATGGTGATCTATTCAGGAATATCAACCAATTTCGCTTCGCATATCCCTTCCACGCTCAGGCACACACATTTTGCCTCTGCCACATTCAAAACCTCCATTCATTCACATTTATTCCCAGGCTTCTACCCACAAATTTCTACCGGCTTCTGAAGGTGAATTTCAGCCACCTTCCATCCCCAGACACCAACCCCTTCAGACAGATTGGTTGCATGGTCCTAGTTCTTCTTTCTTCTATGGCAATCACTCATAGCCGGGTAAGATTGTCTTCCGTGAAAACGGTTTTAACAGTGAGTCCGTAAGTGACTGTGGAGGCCAGTTCTGGATCCACACGTCCTTCCACAGTGGGGACATTGGTTTCCGGGCAGGAGCTGATCACGGTGAGGGTTTGCCAAACGTGCCTTTCTCTTAGCTCGCTTCTCCTTTTTGCCCTGAGTTCGTACTTCTTCAAAGACCCCAACACCTTTGGTAAAAGCTATTCTCCAACTGGAGCACTCGCAAACCAGTGTTTCCCAGTTATCACTGCTTATACTACATTTTATAAGATTAAGCCTCTTTTGTTGTCCACCAGTATTTCGCTTTCCATTCTTAAGTTGAGAATAGAGTAGTTGTGGTAGTGGCGCCTGCCCTGTGGAACACCCTCCCATCAGATGCCAGAGAAATAGACAACTATCGGACTTTTAGAAGACATTTGAAGGCAGCCCTGTTTAGTGAAGCTTTTAATACTGGATGAATCATTGTATTTTAATATTCTGCTGGAAGCCGTCCAGAGTGGCTGGGGAAACCCAGCCAGATGGGCAGGGTATAAATAATAAAATATTATTATTATTATTATTATTATTATTATTATTATTATTATTACCACTACTACTACTACTACTACTACTTTGGAAGACGATAATCAGCCATCCGAACAACATGACCAGTCCAACGAAGTTGATGTTGAAGAATCATTGCTTCAACACTGGTGATCTTTGCTTCTTCCAGTACACTGGCATTAGTTCGCCTATCTTCCCAAGTGATGTGTAAAAAATTTCAGTGCTAGTACCAAGTAGCTCACTGTACAAAAGGTAAAATGTAATCCCACTTTGGCCCTGTCCACCACTGGTATGTGGCCCTCAGAAGCTGCCCAGAAGAAAATGCGGCCCTCAGTCTGAAAAAGATTCCCCACCCCTAACTTCATGAAGATCAAAAAGAGCACCTTGAACTTTGGCTGGGAACAAGTAACAGTGTCCTCAGCTGGAAGATGACTCATACTTTGTGAGAAGCTGGGAGGAGACCAAAGACCAGGCCTCTGTAAGTACAACAGCTTCATTTACATAACAGAAGCAAGCAGGCTGGTTTGTGTCATGGAAAAACACAGCTGGGAGAATCATGCAGTCCTGGTCCACCCACTGGGCTGCAGGGCACCAGGTAGCCAAGCCCAGAAAGAAGATCGGCTGATATTTCTTCCCTGTGGCTCAGAAGTTCCCAGGAAGGCTTTAACCACAACTTTGGCACTTTAGCACGAAAAGGGTTCCCCCAAATGAAGTCATGTTGGGGCATAGGAGAACCCCACAACGTGGTGGCCGTCATCCAAAGATCTCAGAAGCCCATTAAACACTTATCCAGCAGCACCAATAATGGTGTTTGTTTTATCCATTGTCTCTAGACATACACTTACACAGTCAACATTCAAACATATTACTTAATGTAACCACTCCACTGAGAATACTGAGCGGTTGGAATAGTGAGGTCTTGATTTTGGCCATTAACATAGTTAAAGAAAGGGGTCCACGTTTCTCAGAAAGGTGTCTGGTGAGATGCCTTTAATTGCTCTCCTGTGTCTGGTGAGATGCTCAGACATTGCTGTATCCCAAATATCATTTTCCCATACGTATGTTCAGGGGCATTTCAGTCCGGTTCTTCCATTGCTGAGAGATCACTAGTGGCGCCACGGTCAGTAAGGAGCCTACTAGTTTTCTGTGGCACAGAGTTGCTTTTAAGTTTTTTACTCTTTTACATGAGATTGCCTTAAAAGAGAGAGAGAGAGAGAGAGAGAGAGAGAGAGAGAGAGAGAGAGAGATTGCCTTATCCTACTCAGATAGCTAGAATGACGGCATTTGAGGTTTCTTACAATCAAGCAATACGGTATATAGTTTTATGAAATGAATGAATAAATCAATTGCCTTGAGATAGCAGTTAAGAATTGTAGAGCTGGAAGGGACCACGAGGGTCATCTAGTCCAACCCCCTGCAATGCAGGAACCTTTTGCCCAACGTGGGTCTCGAACCCACAACCCTGAGATTAAGAGTCTCATACAGACTTTTCTAGGGTGACACCATAAAGAGCTAAGCACTTTTGCCGGAGTAGCAGGCAGGCAGGCAGGCAGGCAGGCAGGCAGGCAGGCAGGCAAGGCTTTCCTCTGTAAATCCTGCTCCGTGAATCTTTTTCTCTCTCCCTTCTTCTGCTACTCTTTCTGACAAGTGTTTCATTTTGCATACGCTCTGCCCTCAAGTGAGAGCTTGAGCTCCTAGCTGCTAAAGGTCCATGTCACTCTCTGTTCCATCAGTCGCTCATCGTACCATAGATACCCAGCGCAGGCGTCTTTGGAAAATGGGTCATGCTCGACATACGCTCTTCCGCTATCTGTCAGGACCCATCCGCCTCTCCCAAGCTGCCTTGCAAAGACGTCGAGCATTCGGGGCAACCTTGGTCGTAAGTCCAAGCCTGTTTCAAATCCAGGGCGCATCTTGCCCAACCTGTAGGTGACGATGGCTGGTCACTTTGGAGCTAAAGGTAAAGGTAAAGGGACCCCTGATCATTAGGTCCAGTCGTGGCCGACTCTGGGGTTGCGGCGCTTATCTCGCTTTATTGGCCGAGGGAGCTGGCATTTGTCCACAGACAGCTTCCAGGTCATGTGGCCAGCATGACTAAGCCACTTCTGGTGAACCAGAGCAGCGCATGGAAACACCATTTACCTTCCCGCCGGAGCGGTACCTATTTACCTACTTGCACTTTGATGTGCTTTCGAACTGCTAGGTTGGCTGGAGCTGGGACCAAGCAACAGGAGCTCACCCTGTCGCGGGGATTTGAACCGCCAGCCTTCTGATCGGCAAGTCCTAGGCTCTGTGGTTTAACCCACAGCGCCGTCCGCGTCCCTCTTTGGAGCTAGTGGGACAAAAATCAAGGAGGCCAACAGTAGGTGGCGCCAGAGCCAAAGACAAGTGGAACCCCCAGACGAGCTTTAAACTTTCCTATAGGGAAAGGTTGCAGTGTTTGGGATTTTAGAGAGAAGGCAGGTAAAAGGTGACATGCTAGAAGTATATATAATTATGCGTGGCATACAGAAAGTGTATAGAGAGACATTTTTCTCCCTGTCTCATTACACTAGGACTCATGGACATCCAACAACGAGGAATGTCGGAAGATTCAGGGCAGCTAAAGTACTTCTACACAGAGCCCTGGGGCTGGGCAATATACTGATATAACATCCAAAACCGGTTTGCAGTCCATATCGTGATATTGGTTTCATAATTTTTGACCTGGCGATATATCACGAATCATGGTGGGTGTCAGGAGTGCATACAGGAGCCAGGCCCTGTGACCAATAGGACTTTGCAGGACTGGGGCCTTCCTAAGTTTGTTCTGAAGAGGCAAGGCTTCATAGGTGAGGCCGATTGGTAACTCACAGCACCTGGTGGCAAGAGCCATGAAGGGATATAAGGTCAGCATTTCCCTTCGGCTCTTTGCCACAGCAACACGCTTTCTACCTTGCTGCATTTGGCTTCTTGCTTCCTGATTCTTGAACCTCGGCTTCTTGACTCCTTGCTTCTTGATCCTCGGACCCTTGACCTCATGACTCCTTGCTTCCTGACCCTCGGACCCTTGGCTTCTTGACTCCCGGCTCTCTGACCCTCGGATTCTTGGCTTCCTGGCTTCTGGACCCCCGTTCCTACTCCCACCCCGCCATCTTGCCCCCGGTCCTGATGTCCCCTGCCGGGACTTTAATTGCCCGTGAACTGGACCGTGACAGTGGGTGGGTGGGGGTGCTATGCAAAAATCACAATGTAGGGGAAACTGTGAAGCCAGCCAGTGCTCCTCTCGATTCCTGCAGCTCCCTGTTAACTCTACCAGCTCAGCTCTCCCCTACCTCCCGCGCGGGGCAGTGAATCACAAGAGCAGGCACCGGCAAAAAATCACGATGCAGGAAAAACCGTGAAGCCAGCCAATGCCTCTACAGAGCTCCAACCTTATTTCAGACATCGTGATATACTTTATCAGTATATTGTGATGTTTAACTGGTGATACAGTATATTGCAATGTTGAAAATCAGAAATCGCTCAGACCTACACAACACATAGTTAAACTATGGAACTCGCTGCCACTGGAAGGAGTGATGGCTACCAATGTAAATGGCTTTTTAAAAGGTCCCTCTTCCTCTCACAGAACTACAATTCCCAGAGTTCCCTGGGAAGAGAGATGGATTGTTAAGCTGCTCAGGAAATTCTGACTCTGAGTAAGGAATAGGAGTCTCTGGCCAACTTTTGGCATCCTTAACAAACTACAGCTCCCAGAATTCTTTGGGGAAAACCTTGACTGCTTAGAGTATATCATGGTGCTTTGAATGTATGATTTGAATGTGCCCTGCCACACCCATCACCTTTGGCCAGGCTGGCTGCTGGGGGTCTTGGGAGCTGGCCCTGGAGGGACACAGATTCCCCAGCAATTTGCTTGGGGATGGGGGCAACTTGCCTGACCTTGTATAAGACAAGTTACTTATGCAGCCATGCAGACAGCTCAGGAAGCTGAAGCACTTTTGATTGCTGCTGAAGCCAGCAAAAGCAGAATCCATTCCGCTGAAAAAGCCATCGGTATGCAATTTAGTTGCTTATTTAGTGCCTAGAACGAAAAGATAGCTTGGAAAGATGGATGCAAATGCAGCCTGAAGTCACTGCTTATAATTTACCATTTGCAATGTAATGGGGGAAAGGCAGTCACTGAGAGGACGAGGAGTGCGTACTCAGCATGTAAAAGATCCTAGGTGTGATGGCCTGGGATTCAGTCTCGGAGGCTGAACCTGAGGAATCCCAGCCTGCACAGGAGTCCCCACCTCCAGAACCAGCTGAGCCGGGGCTGGGGCCTGAGCCTGAAGGGTCCTCACCTGTGCTGGATCCTCAGGTGCAGGCACCAGCTGAGTCTGCTCTGGCTTCTGAGGTGATGGAGGACCCATTGCCTGCAGGTGCTCCACTCTCAGCCCCGTCAGAGGAAGCTGAGGTTGCCTCTGGGTCCAGTAACCCTCCAGCCTCTCCTGAACTGCAGAGGCTCAGGGCAGAGAGAACTAAGTTCCCGCAGGAGGAGTGCTCGCCTCCAGGCCAGGAGAGGCGAGTGGACCGGGGCCGCCCTATGCCTTGGGGCAGATAAAAGCCAGCCCCAGACCCAGGTTGCGGGAGCAACATTGTTGGTAACCTGTTTCTGCCTGTACCCTGTCCTACTCTTCTGCCAGAGTTCCTGACCTCACCTGACTCCCTGCCTTGGACCCCGCTTCAGCCTTGACGGACAGTCTCCACACCACACCCTCGACCTCGGACTGGACTCAGACCTTGCCGCACGGTTAACCCTCGGGACCAGCACACTAGGTTTGATTCTTGGCATCCTCCAGTTTAAACATGGGTGTCAAGCAGCCAGAGAGGTAGAGTAGACACAGGATGAATAGGCCAGTACCCAGGAACAGCTCAACACATTTTGCTGCCTGAAGCAGAGCAGCAACCAACATTTCTCCTGCCCCCCGCCCAAGTCAAAGCACCGTTAGATTATTAGAATAATGCTGTGTGTGCATGTGGACAAAACCCCGCCTACAAAGCAATCTCAGTTTCATGCAAAGAAATTGCACTGAAAACTATTCAGAAATGGCATCTTATGCCTGCAGCATATTAATCCAATGCCCCACTGTGTTGCAGCGGGAGCAAAATTAAGGGAACCTTCCTCCACATGTGGTGGCAATGCGACAAAGTCTCCTGGGGATTTCATCTTCGCAGAGATTTGTGAAATCAAAGCCCAACGCCTTCAGAAAATCAATGAGCTAGCCCTGTTGAATTTATTTCAAGGTGAAAACCTGCACATTCATTTCAAACCATTAATTGGATATTTGCTGGTTGCAGCCAGGTTTTTTTTTTTTTAAATGATATTTATTCCAAGTTTAAGATTACAAAAAAAAAAAGAGAAACCATACAGAATACAGAAAAAACTTAAACCATAACAAAACATAAACTAGGCATATAACAAAAAAACAATAGAATAGAATATAAAAAAGACTTAACAAAAAATATAAAAATGCATTGCATTAGAGTAAAACAAAAAACAAATTAAACCTTTACTTAGCCTTTTTTTCCCTTTACTTATTTCCATGACCTCCTCTCACCTCCCGACTTTGTATTCTAGTTCAAATCGCATTTCCAGCAAATCCTTCTAACCTTCTTTTCATTTACTTATTTTAACGTTAAATAATGTAATTAATCCTCCTCATTTCATCAATTTCCATACCTCATTTTTACTTAATCCATTATATCATATCTGCCAAAACGACCTAATATTCTTTTTCCAACCTCTTTCTAACATTCTTTTATATTGCAATATTTTTGAAGATATATTTTAAATTTTTTCCAGTCTTCTTCCATCGACCCTTCTCCCTGGTCTCGAATTCTGCCGGTCATCTCAGCCAATTCCATATAGTCCATCACTTTCATCTGCCATTCTTCTCGGGTAGGCAATTCTTGTGTCTTCCAGAATTTCCCAACGAGTATTCTTGCTGCTGCTGTCGCATACATAAAGAAAGTTCTATCTTCCCTTCGCACCAATTGGCCGACCATGCCCAGGAGGAAGGCCTCTGGTTTCTTCAAAAAAGTATATTTCAATACCTTTTTTAATTCATTATATATCATTTCCCAGAAGGCCTTGATCTTTGGGCACGTCCACCAAAGGTGAAAAAATGTACCTTCATTTTCTCTACATTTCCAACATTTATTATCGGGCAAATGATAGATTTTTGCTAGCTTGACTGGAGTTAAGTACCACCTGTAGATCATTTTCATTATATTTTCTCTTAAGGCATTACAAGCCGTAAATTTCAAACCTGTGGTCCATAACCGTTCCCAGTCAGCAAACATAATATTATGTCCGAAATCTTGTGCCCATTTAATCATAACAGATTTAACCGTTTCATCCTGTGTATTCCATTTCAGCAACAAATTATACATTCTTGACAAATTCTTAGTTTTAGGATCTAACAATTCAGTTTCCAGTTTTGATTTTTCCTCCTGGAAACCAATCTTTTTATCTGAATTAAAAGCCTCCCTTATTTGATAATAATGAAGCCAGTCTCGAACTTTGGTTTTTAGTTTGTCGAAACTCTGCAGCTTTAGTTTATCTCCAACTTGTTCTAAAATTTCACAATATTTTGGCCAGTTTATCTCCATATTAGTTTTTTTCAAAGCCTTAGCCTCCATTGGTGACAGCCACCTTGGTGTTTTACTTTCCAACAAATCCTTATATCTCACCCAAACATTAAACAGTGCTTTCCTCACAATATGGTTCTTAAAGGCCTTATGCGCTTTAACCTTGTCATACCATAAGTATGCATGCCATCCAAAGACATTGTCAAAACCTTCTAAGTCCAAAATGTCCGTGTTTTCAAGAAGCAGCCAATCTTTCAGCCAGCAAAATGCGGCTGATTCATAATAAAGTTTAAGGTCTGGCAGGGCAAATCCACCTCTTTCTTTAGCATCAGTTAAAATCTTAAATTTTATTCTTGGCTTTTTGCCCTGCCATACAAATCTCGAAATATCTCTCTGCCATTTCTTGAAACAGTCCATTTTGTCCAAAATCTGTAATGTTTGAAACAGAAACAACATCCTAGGCAATACATTCATCTTTATCGCAGCAATTCGGCCCAACAATGATAACTTCAATTTTGACCATATTTCCAAATCCTTCTTTACTTCTAACCAACATTTTTCATAATTATCTTTAAACAAATTCACATTTTTAGCAGTCATATGAACCCCTAAATGGTTGCAGCCAGGTTTGTGGTTGGCAGTTTTTGGAAGTGGCAACTCTCACAACATGGTGACAGCAAGTGACGTGACAGATTTCTTTATATGGACAATTTACAAATAAGCTAAAAATGGCAAGGGAGGGGAAAGAAAAAAAATCACATACAAGTTTATGGCAGAATGAGTAATTGAATCATAGAATTGGAGAGTTGGAAGGGATCCCTGGGGGTCATCTAGTCCAACCCCCTGCAATGCAGGAATCTCAGCTAAAGCATCCATGACAGATGGCCATCCAACCTCTGCTTAAAACTGGTACTTTTTTAGTACATATATGAAGACAGACAACAGGGGTCCTCCTAGCATTTAAAACCTTCTGGCTGGTTTGAGAGCTTCAGTATGCTGATGACAAGGTAATGTTGTGCACCCTCAGAGGATGACCTCCAAACCATCCTAAATATCTTTGCAGAAGCTTACAAAAAGCTTGGCCTATTGCTCAACAGCCAAAAAACCAAAGTGCTGCACCAACAACCACGAAACCACCCCTCTGCAGTGCCACAAATCCAACTCAATGGTATAACGTTGGAAAGTGTTGATCACTTCTCCTACCTGGAAAGTTATCTTTCCACAAGGGCCGACATTGATGCCGAAATCCAGCATTGCCTGAGCTCTGTGAGTGCAGCTTTCTCCCGATTAAAGTGCAGAGTGTTTGAGGACCAAGACATTCACAGGGAAACCAAAATGCTCGTTTACAAAGCTATTGTACTACCAACCTAACTGAATGCTTGTGAAACATGGATCACTTATAAATGCCACCTCCAATGCCTCAAAAGATTCCATCAATGGTGTCCACGAAAATGTTAACACATCACTTGGGAAGACAGACGAACTAATGCCAGCGTACTGGAAAAAGCAAAGATCACCAGTGTTAAAACAATGATTCAAAGACCCAAAACCAGCTACCTAAGGTGGAAAGGCTGTTCTTACCCACGGTGTAATTCTGTGTGCAGAGTTCTGCACTATATTCCTTTCTTTTGTCCTCACTCCACGTCAGCTGTGAAAGGAAGCACTAGCTTTTTGCCCAGGAGTTCCCTGACCTATAAAGACCCTGTTATTTCAGAATTCCTAGTTTTACCTGTTTTGGGTTTTATAATGCTGTTTTACTGTTCCTAACATACTGTTCTCTGTTGTTTTGTCTGTGTGTGTACCTTTTCGGGATTTTAAAATATATTGACACTAATAAATAAATAAATTGGCCGGAGGTGGTGGTGAAAGGTATGCTGGCTGAGACCCTACCTGCCCGCAAACTGTCTCGCCAGAGTGGTGCATGCTCTTGCTATCTCCCGCTTGGACTACTGCAATGTGCTTCGTGGGGCTACCTTTGAAGGTGACCTGGAAACTACAACTAATCCAGATTGCAGCAGCTAGACTGGTGACTGGGAGCGGCCTCCGAGAACATATAACTCCAGTCCTTGAAAGACCTCCATTGGCTCCCAGTACGTTTCCGAGCACAATTCAAAGTGTTGGTGCTGACCTTTAAATGGCCTTAGCCCAGTATACCTGAAAGAGTTTCTCCACCCCCATCACCCAGCCCAGACACTGAGGTCCAGCTCCGAGGGCCTTCTGGTGGTTCCCTCACTGCGAGAAGTGAGGTTACAGGGAACCAGGCTGAGGGCCTTCTTGGTAGTGGCACCCACCCTGTGGAAAGCCCTCCCATCAGATGTCAAGGAAACAAACAATTATCTGACTTTTAGAAGACACCTGAAAGCAGCCCTGTTTAGTGAAGTTTTTAATGTTTGATGTTTTATCGTGTTTTTAATATTCTTTTGGGAGCCGCCAGATGGGCCAGTATAACCCAGCCAGATGGGCAGAGTATAAATAAATTATTATTATTATTATTATTATTATTATTATTATTATCTGTAATTAAATCTGCATGATCCATCAGGATTATAGCTGGGATAGCTCAGTCCATAGAGCATGAGATTCCTACTCTCAGGGTTGTGGGTTCGAGACACAAAAGTTGTTGACATTCAAACAAACACTTCCTGGTTCTGTTAGCAAAAACCCGGACATTTCGCCGATTTTTCAAAATTCCCCGTGGATTCTAACTTAAAATTAGTTGGCTCAACCTGCCATTGGCTCTGTCTCCCCCTCTCTGCCTTCTAGCCAGCTGTGCCAATGAGTGCCAGTCACCACTGGGTGGCAGCGAAGAGAACCTACTGCAGGGGTCAGCAAACTTTTTCAGCAGGGGGCCGGTCCACTGTCCCTCAGACCTTGGGGGGGGCCGGACTATATTTTGGGGTGGGAAATGAACGAATTCCTATGCCCCACAAATAACCCAGAGATGCATTTTAAATAAAAGGACACATTCTAGTCATGTAAAAACACTCTGATTCCTGGACAGTCTGCGGGCCGGATTTAGAAGGCAATTGGGCCGCATCTGGCCCCCGGGCCTTAGTTTGCCTACCCGTGACTTAGAACAACAAATCCACTTTTTTGAATAAAACCACCACGGGATTTTGAGGTTTGGAAAGGGATGAGGAATTGCATTGTAAAGCGTGAGATGAACAAATTGTTCCTGGGAAGACGTGGAATTCCCCAGAAACAAATCAGAGCGGATGTTTGTTGTCATATAACCTCTCCGCAAACTAAACGAAACTGCAATATAATCTAGCATCCACTGTGCAAGCGAATCAGGACGAATGCTGAATAATCCTGACATCTGGAGGAGCCTTAGGTTAAACTCTGGGTGGCCTGAAGTCAAAGGAAAGTTCTGTCCAGAATGAACCATTCGCAAACACACAAGTCATCGTTCAATACCATGAAATCATCAGCTGATAAATACATATGGTGGGAACCATTCTTCAATTTTGAAATGGAGAGGAACTTCCCTGGATGCAGTGGTCAAGAGACAGATCACAGAGTTGGAAGGAACCCTGGGGATCATCTAGTCCAACCCTCTGCAATGCAGAAACATGCAGCCGCAACCTTGGCATTATCGACACCACGCTCTAACCAACTGAGCTATCCATGCTGTAATGTTTAGATGCAGCCCTTTAATGCAAGACTAGAACTCATGGACATCCAGTGAAGCTGAATATTGGAAGATTTGGGAGAGATGAAATAACGTCCTTCTTCATGTAAAAAGGTAAAGGGTAAAGGGACCCCTGACCATTAGGTCCAGTCGTGGCCGACTCTGGGGTTGCGACGCTCATCTCACTTTATTGGCCGAGGGAGCCGGCGTACAGCTTCCGGGTCATGTGGCCAGCATGACTAAGCCGCTTCTGGCGAACCAGAGCAGCGCACGGAAACGCCGTTTACCTTCCCGCCGGAGCGGTACCTATTTATCTACTTGCACTTTGACGTGCTTTCAAACTGCTAGGTTGGCAGGAGCAGGGACCGAGCAACGGGAGCTCACCCCATCGCGGGGATTCGAACCGCCGACCTTCTGATCGGCAAGTCCTAGGCTCTGTGGTTTAACCCACAGTGCCACCCGCGATGGAACTAACTTCCACAGGACGCAATGATGGCCACCAGCTTGGATGGTTTTTAAAGACGATTAGAGAAAATCATGGGGGACAAGACTATCCGTGTGTATACTATGTATACAGAAGGACACCAGTTTGGTTCCTGCCGGCACCTCCAGTCAACAGGATCAGGTAAAAGCAAGAGCCCTGCTCTGCCCTGGAGTCCCTGGAGAGACTGCAGCTATCCAGGAATAACCAACAGTTACCTCTAGATGTTGCTGCTCCAACAACATCTGGAGAAAACCATGTTGTTTACCCCTGCCCCAGACCAAACCAGACGGAATGGTCTGATTTCCTTTTCTCTGACATATCAGGAGTTTTTGAGTGTACGCCGCGGTGCAAAATGTGATCAGTTTTGACAAGGTTGAGGATCTTTTTTAATGGCAACAAAAAGACACAAGAGGGTGCTCTTGAGTCGCCATTAAGCCACAAAGTTCCTGTTCAGGCTGCTCAAATTGCACGTGCCTTTAACAAGCTTCCAAGAGAGAGATTAATAGAATCAGATGCATTTACAGTCAAGCAAATGCATAATGTGAAAATAATGAAGGGTTCCGACCAGCACATCCTTGCAGCTTAAACGCTATTAGTTTGATGTTTGCCAAAAAAACCCAGCTACGTTTTTGCAGTCTTCCCCCATCCTGGTGCCTTCCAGGTGTTTTGAATTCTAACCCCCATAAACCCCAGCCTGTGCCGGCTGGGACTGACGGGATTTGGAATCCAAAACATCTGGGGGTCACCAGGTTAACTCAGGGAAGCTGCTTTAGAGTCTGCCTTTAAAATGTTAACACTGCAGGGTCTGGACGATGTAGCCAGAGACGGCTTGGGTTCCAAGTTACCTGCACACGGGATCAAACTTTGTATCAAATCTGATGTAAATATGAGATGAGGGAAGCTTTGGTCTTTGTGGGATATTCTTCTGCAAATGCCTAGGCTTATGGTTGATTGGGATTATACAAAAAGAATTGAACAAAATATTATTTCTGGATGTATTATCGCGCATTCCTTTGATATTAAAGTTGGGCAGGGTTGCCCCAAACCAGCAACACTGGTGTATATTCTGGGTTCAATTCTAGTGTCTAAAGCCCTCAATGACTTAAAGGTAAAGGTAAAGGGACCCCTGACCATTAGGTCCAGTCGCGGACGACTCTGGGGTTGCGGTGCTCATCTCGCTTTACTGGCTGAGGGAGCAGGCGTACAGTTTCCGGGTCATGTGGCCAGCATGACTAAGCCGCTTCTGGCGAAGCAGAGCAGTGCACGGAAACGCTGTTTACCTTCCCGCCGGAGCGGTGCCTATTTATCTACATGCACTTTGGTGTGCTTTCGAACTGCTAGGTTAGCAGGAGCAAGGACCGAGCAACGGGAGCTCACCCCGTTACGGGGATTTGAACTGCCGACCTTCTGATCAGCAAGCCCTAGGCTCTGTGGTTTAACCCACAGCGCCACCCGTGCTCAATGACTTAGGTCTGAGAAATACCATCTCCTTGCCTGCAAGCCTTGTCGGTTGTTAACACTGGCAGAGAGGGCCCTCTTGGTGGTCTATTGCCCTCAGAGGTTTGGGGCAATGGCAGTCTGGGAGTGAGCTGTAGAATTCCCTCCCCACATGGGTGCCTCTGACAACTTCATTATGTACCGTATTTTTTGCTCTATAAGACTCACTTTTTCCCTCCTAAAAAGTAAGGGGGAACGTGTGTGCGTCTTATGGAGCGAGTACAGGCTGCGCAGCTATCCCAGAAGCCAGAACAGCAGGAGGGATTGCTGCTTTCACTGCACAGCGATCCCTCTTGCTGTTCTGGCTTCTGAGATTCAGAATATTTTTTTTTTCTTGTTTTCCTCCTCCAAAAACTAGGTGCGTCTTGTGGTCTGGTGCATCTTATAGAGCGAAAAATACGGTACCTTCCCTCTTGGGCTGAAGAGGCTCTGCTTTATCTCTTCGGCCTTTTGCTCCGAGGACGTTTTCAGAACCCGCCATCTTCTCTTGACTGTGCAATTTGTTGCCCCATTCCTTCGCATAAGAGAATGGTCTGTCCACACCATGATAAATGGTAGTTGTAATTGAAAAAAGCTGCAGTCCAGGTCTTGTAGTCCAGCATTGGTGACCACATGTTTGAGGTGCCCAGGGGAAAAAGTTTGAGAACCACTGGATTAAGGCAAAAGAAAATACAAAAAACCTACCCTACAGTAAATACAAATACAAATACCAGAGCACAATATATAAATGCAATAAAAATATAAAATAACAAAAACCCAGGCACACCATGTAGGAAGATCTACATGGCTCCATCATTGCTAAGTCTTCAAAAGGACCTTAAAGACATTTCTATTCCAGTTCTTGCTTATATTGTGGAATTCCCTCCCAAGAGAAGTTAGACGGGCTCCCTTTTTGTTATTCTTCTGCCAGCAGGTCCAAAGCTTCCTGTTCAGACAGGCCTTTGAAAACGAAGGAGCAGACAGTGGTGACCACTAGCTTCCTGCCAAGGCAAACTGTATTTTAATGGCCAGTTCTAAATGTGTTCTGATGCATTTTAATTATTGTTTTTCACTAGTTTGTTTTTATTACTTTGCATTTTATCATGTTTTTTTAAATGTTGTAAGCCACCTCAAATTCCAGCTTGGGAGAAAAGAAGGCTATGAACATATTTAATATAGCGATGATGGTAATTAACTTCCATGGGCCATGCTTGTAAATGTTGATTGCTGCTGCTTATACATTAGAAGAGGCAGGGCCATCTTAAGCATATCCGGCGCCGTGGTGCAAAGATCCCTCCAGCGCCCCCTCCCCCCATAGTTTCCCATAGTTGTCGACCTTTTTTTATGGATGGAACCACTGGACTTACTCTCAAGTAAGCAGCTGTAAGATTGCAGCCTCGCATGCTGCTTCTCCTGCATTCTCCCTGTTCCTTCTCTTCACTTTCCTCAAAATGTGAAATCCTTGCGTCTAATGGGGGGGGGGGAATCTACTGACAGCGTTAGGGTTAGGGAGCTCACCCCGTCATGGGGATTTGAACCGCTGACCTTCCAATCGGCAAGCCCAAAGAGGCTCAGTGGTTTAGACCACAGTGCCACCCGTGTCCCAGCGGGTGTCCCGCATCCTGCGTCACAGCCAAATTAAACAATCAAGTTCTTACAAATGCAGAAGGGGTACTATGTGGCACCTGTAGGAGTGCCGGTTCGGCCAATCGCTGCGGTTGTGTGGGTGCATATAGGATTGCTATCCCACGGGTAAACTGGCCCCAAGTTGTTAAGAGCTTTGTATACTAATAGTGACACCTTGAACCTGGCCCCAGTAGCAAATTGGCAAACAGAGCAGATCTCTGAGCACGGGTGATATACACTAAACTCTGCGGGGATCGCTCTCCTCCCGCGGAGGTTTGGGAGGCAAGCTGCATGCCCGCCAGCCATATGGTTGGCGGGGCACAGCTGGCAAGCATGCAAGGAAAGGGGAGGCCGATGGCAAAGCCGCGCAGCTCCCTTACTCGCTGGGGTGCTCCTGAGAGGCCGGCGCCCTGGTGCAACGCACCACTAAGCCCTATGGGAAAGACGGCTCTGAGAAGAGGTCTTGGAGTATTTTGCTTTTGTTCTTTGTGCAGTGAGGAACTTACTGAAGGAATGTTCAACAAGCTCATTCAGAATAGTAATAATAATAGTAGTAGTAGTAGTAATAATACCCTGCCCATCCGGCTGGGTTGCACCAGCCACTCCGGAAGGCTTGCAACATAAAACATAAAACATAACAAAACATTAAACATTAAACATTCAAAAAAACTTCCCTATACAGGGCTGTCTTCATATGTCTTCTTAAGGTTGTATAGTTGCTTATCTCCTTGACATCTGATGGGAAGGCCCTCTGCCTGGTTCCCTGTAACCTCACCTCTTACAGTCACGGAACTGTTTATTCTGCCACGATATGAGTGTCTGAACTTTCCAGGTGTGAGATGCTCAAGTCCCCAGTTTGACATGGTGAATATTCAACTTGATCCAATCATGTGCACAGAAAATAGTAGATCTAGCTGAAAGGCAACACACAGAGATCTGCATTGATCGTTGCATCCCTAATTATTATTGCATAATTATAAAATTATTGTACATTCTTAGATGGTTGTATAATCAGCCTGCTTCTGTACTACTACCGATGCAGAAATTTTGAAGAAAGAAAGAAAGCAGACTGTGTAAGCTTGACTCTTACTGAGTTTTGCAGTCCTCGGACAAATGGTCTCTCAAATCATCTCCGTGACTCACTTCCTGTCGATATTTACAGAGTTCCTTTCAATGCATTACGGAAGCTGTTTGTCGGCATCACGTACCGGCAGCCAAACTTTCCACTCAGTTCATTCTGCTCAGTGATTTAATTTGAGTCATGAGCATGATTTGGCATTCGGCACTCCAATACCTTATAATGCGCAGCAGCCAGGAGAGTGACTCAGCTTTTTTTTTTTCCCTTAAAGCAAAAAAGAAAGAAAAACCAGTTCCTAATGCTATGCAAATAAAAAGAGTTAACATGACTTGCCCACATGGAGTTCGTAAACAACCCAGCCCCTCCCTGGGACTTAATATTCTCCATTACAGGGGAAACCAAGGACTACATCCCATTTTGGGTAGGGTTGAAAAATCTCAAACAAATGAAGCAATTTCCACCTGGACACTCTTTCCGATGGCTGAATGGAACTTGCATCTCAACAGACACAGTTAGGACTGCTGTGTGTTTGAAGGGGTGTGTGTGTATGTGTGTGTGTGTGTGTGTGTGAGAGAGAGAGAGAGAGAGAGAGATCTTTTAATAGCAAAAGGAACATGTGGGAGGGAGTGAAAGCTCTCTTCTCTGCTTTACCTCCCTGTGGCCTTTCAGATGTTGTTATGTACTGAGTTGAATAGGATTCAGAATGCAGCAGTCTGATTGGTCCTAGAACAATAGGATACAGAACGCAGCAGTCCGATTGGTCCTAGAACAATGCAGCAGTATGATTGGTCTGCAGGAGCCAACCAATCCAGGTCCAGGTGGAAGTGAATCCGCAACCTGATTGGTCTACAGGAGAATCCCAGAATTAGCCAATCACGTGCGGCCCATTGTGTAACTAATGTATATAAAGCAGATATTTTGGGGAAACTCTCATTCCTCACTACTATGAGCTGAATAAAGAGCATGAAATCCACACTCGACTCCGAGTATATTTCAGATGTTTTAGCCTGTTTCCAGTGCTGAAAGAAAAACATCTTATAGCAGCAAAACAAAGGGAAGTAAAGGCAAGGAGAGCATGGCTCCCCTCCTTCCTGTGTTGAAAGCTTTTTAGGAATTTAACAAGCTGCCTCATACTGCAGGGGCAAACTTCGGTAATCTTTCGTAATACGGTGCCCTGAATGAGGCCAAAACTGGGCGTCCCCAAAGGGATCTTCTCAATTTTGCAGCCCTTCACCTAGGCACTTGGTGCGCGGGAAACTGCCCCCACCACCCTAAATCCAGCGCTGCATACCGAGTCAAATGTATTGGTCCACCTAGCTCAGCACTGTCTACTCTGACTGGCAGAGGCTCTCTGGGCTTTCAGACAGAGGTCTCAGCCCCACCTGGTGATGCTGGGGGTTGAACCTGCAAGAAAGGCAAATACTCTGCCACTGAGCTACATTGCATTGCAGGGGGTTGGACTAAATTATTATTATTATTATTATTATTATTATTATTATTATTATTAATTTATTCCCCAGCCACTCTGGGCGGCTTCCAACAGAATATTAAAACACAATAACCTATTAAACATTAAAAGCTTCCCTAAACAAGGCTGCCTTCAGGTGTCTTCTAAAAGTCTGGTAGTTGTTTTTCTCTTTGACATCTTGTGGGAGGGCGTTCCACAAGGTCTTGGATGACTTTTGGGGTCCCTTCCAACTCTACAGTTCTTTGATTCCATACAGCACTTCCACAGCACAACCCTCGCTTTATATCCAATGAGTGTGGGCTTGGTAATATGCACACATCAGGCTTGGCCCTTGGCCTCTGATTGTAGGACGGTAGTCTAAACCACTGAGCCTCTTGGGCTTGCTGAGCATAAGGTTGGTGGTTCGAATCCCCATGATGGAGTGAGCTCCCGTTTCTCTGTCCCAGCTCCTGCCAACCTAGCAGTTCAAAAGCATACCAGTGTGAGTAGATAAATAGGTACCGCTGCTGCGGGAAGGTAAACGGCGTTTCCGTGCGCTCTGGTTTCCGTCATAGTGTTCCGTTGTGCCAGAAGCTGTTTAGTCATGCTGGCCACATGACCCAGAAAGCTGTCTGCAGTGCCGGATTTATGTATAAGCTAAACTAGCTATAGCTTAGGGCCCCATTCTCTTGGGGGCCTCCAAAAAAATTTAAAGGAAAAAAACCTGGATGTTCATTTTCAAAATATAAGAGAGAAAACAAATAAAATAAAACAGTGTTTTGTGTTGTGTAGGCTCCTATTTGTTATGTGCAAATGGCTTTAGATACCTATTAGGTCCACAAATTACCATATAGCATATATTCAACACAAAAAAAAGCGACAATTTGTTGTTGACGAAGGACAGCCGGACATATAAAGGGCCCCATTACCTTCAGTAGCTTAGGGCCTCTTCAAACCTAAATCCAGCCCTGGCTGTTTGTGGACAAACGCCGGCCCCCTTGGCCTGAAAGCGAGATGAGCGCCACAACCCCATCGTTGCCTTTGACTGGACTCAACTGTCCACGGCGATCCTTAACCTTTTCCCTTACCTTACCATTTCACCTTTCCGAGACGCACAGTCATTTTGCCTGCTCTTCGTTGGATTCCCTTTCCTGCTGCTGGAAGTGAGGAGACCAAAAAAGAAAAGAAAAATCTTGCCAGAAAATCAGAACAGAGGAAGGGGAGAGTGTGGGAATGCGGTGGTGTAGATGAGGACATCATACAGGCGGTGGAGAATTGATGGAGACACAGGAAGCATACAATCCACATTAAATGACAGTGCGGATGAAGCCATTGCATGTATGCAGCTTCGCAAACCAGGAAGACACTGGAAACAGAACAAACAGGAGCAACCAGGGCTTTTTTCCCCAGCGAGAACTTTTGGGAACTAAGTTCTGGCACCACTTGGGTCAGCACCATTGCCATTCTAAGAGAATAAGGGAGGTGTTCATGATGAACTCAGGCACCTCTTTTTCTAGAAAAATAGCACTGGGAGTTTGTAGCTGGCCTCAAGCTCAGTAAGTTACGTTTTCTGCCTGATTCAAGCAGAATTTACATCCCTTAGGAGAACAATGACAGCAGAGAGAGCGGGGGGGGGGGCACTCCGTGTCCACCTGTCTCCACTTGTGCACTAACCTCTCTTCAAAGAAAGGGGGAATCAATTATTCATTAAGTGAAAATGCAGACTTTTATTATGCCAGATGTTTCTCAGGATGCTTGACACTGCCCATTAACTCACCCTTTGCTTCTTTTAATTGCTTTAACTAATGGTTATACTCAAGGTTAAATGACTTCAGATCTTGTCTTATGTCAGCCAGCCAGGATAAAGACACCAAGCGATGGAGGGCCCCCAGCAGACTGGTGGGTGGTTGGGTTTTTTTGCAGGTGAAATTTGCAGGATGCAGTCATAGCGCATTGTTGTTGCTGTTTAGTCATTTAGTCATGTCCGACTCTTCGTGACCCCATGGACCAGAGCACGCCAGGCACTCCTGTCTTCCACTGCCTCCCGCAATTTGGTTAAACTCATGTTCGTAGCTTCGAGAACACTATCCAACCACCTCGTCCTCTGCCGTCCCCTTCTCTTTGTGCCCTCCCCTCCATCTTTCCCAACATCGGGGTCTTTTCCAGGGAGTCTTCTCTTCTCATGAGGTGGCCAAAGTATTGGAGCCTCAGCTTCACTATTTGTCCTTCTAGTGAGCACTTAGGGCTGATTTCTTTAAGAATGGATAGGTTTGATCTTCTTGCAGTCCACGGGACTCTCAAGGGTCTCCTCCAGCACCATAATTCAAAAGCATCAATTCTTCGGAGATCAGCCTTCTTTATGGTCCAGCTCTCACTTCCATACATCACCACTGGGTAAACCATGGCTTTAACTATACGGACCTTTGTTGGCAAGGTAGATTTATACTGGACCATCCACACATCGTCCTGCTTTAGTTTGTTATGAGATGCTTCCCAAATATTGCTGCCTTATTGCCATCTGGAGGGGCACTCTGTAGGTACAGCGCAATAAAGGCGAGCCATGGACACGCATACCCCTTCCCGGAACCTGTGTGGTTTCAAATGTTATAGGCTTCCAGCAGGAAGTTAAGGGACAAGCACTGGCTGAAAGCAAAGCAGTATGGTATGTTTGCCCCAAACCTTTCACAGGTGCAAACAGTGGGATTTGTATAACCGCCCTGATGCCATAGTGAGCACAAAGCATCACCAACGCACATTAACAAAGAAGCTTGGAGGGGCTCTTTGTAATACATTTCCTGTTCTTCCTCTAAGTTGCTCAAACTGGTGGTGCTTATGGACTTATCTCCTTTTATCTTTCCCAACCACCCCACTACCCCATGGGATAAGTGTCAGGAGTTGGAGTCAGCTATAAAACATCCAGTGTCAGTGAAGTTAACTCTTTATTCAAGGAAATCAAAGCATAGGGGTCACCGCGATTCTTCCCAGGTCTTGTGCCAATGAGGCTGTTGCAAGCACCTTCCCACCTCTCTCTAAGGCTCTTTGCCCACGTCCTTCCCCAGTAAACTGAGGCTCCTTCGCCTTGTCTCTCTTTGCTCTGCCTTCTTCATTCCTCTTTTTGTTCTGGGAGACCGGGGGAAGGGGAGCTGGATGCAACAGGAGGGGGAGACTCCCTGGGTTCTTCTACAGCCTGCTACTTCTCTGACTCCTGGCTCCCCTCCTCTGATTCTGGACTGCCCTCTGCCACAGCCTCTTCCAGCTCACTAAACCCTGTTGCCTCTTCAGCTTCCGACACCTCCTCCTCCCAGTCTGCTCCCTCTTCTCCCTCCAACGACTCATCATCGTTGTCCCACCACCAATCCCCTGGCTCAGAGACTTTCCCCCCTGGTGGTGCCTCCCCCCACTTCCAATCCATGGCATCTGGCTATGCTGAGAGTTGACAGACTCATGGCTGAGGAATGATTTGAACCCGTGTTTTCTGGGTCCTAATGCAGCACACTCTCGATACTATGCTCCCATACCATCATGAGCACAAATCATCAATAAAAAGAACATCGGGGGGCAGGAGCAGATGTGGACACGAGAACCAAAACAAATCATGTCATCAGACACCCATGCCTGGATTTCCCCAGGCCTTCCCCCCTTTCCATAAGAGCAACAGCTATGGGAAGGCAGTTTGGATTGGGATCACACAATCTGGATTGGGAAGGGGGCTTGTTATCGTTACCCCTTTCTTTAAAAAAAACACCCCAATTATTCAGTTTTCCAGTTTACATTTGTATTCAAATCATAATCATGCACATATAGGATTCTCTGAATCCTTAAACTTCCCTCCACCCATCCACGGGTTCAGCTGTTAATCTGTTTTTCAACTGCATCTTATAATATTCTCTATTCTTTCTTAAAATTCCCATTTTTTACCATAGTTCTTGTTACATTACAAGTGCTTTTACATTCCTGCCAAAGTTTTTAGTTGTTTACAGTGTTCTCCAAGGTAGCTTACAAAAAATTTCCCAATTAAAGTTTCTGTCTTCTTGGTTTCTAATCTTCCCGGTCACTTTCATAATTTTGGCATAGTCCATCATCTTTATCAACCACTCTTCTGCTACCTACTACCTATGATGCCTGTGTATTGTGTCCACTTTCACAGGCAGTATAGCTCATCAGTTTCGGCATTCATGAAGACAAGGCTATTGCGCTCAGGTGAGCTGGCCAGCGACATCTGGTTGACCTGTGTAAGAACAGGGCAGTGAACTAGATAGTACTTTGGTCTGATCTAACAGGCTCTTCATATGTTCTTAATGTTAAAAAAGCTAGTTGTTTTTTTAAAAGAACCCAAAACAAAACACCTGCTTTTATTTTGCTTGGCCAAACAGGAGGAAAACATTCCTTTGCGTGGTTTGATGCCAAGCGCTGCATACAAACTTGTTCTCTCCTAGATTATGCTGTGCTTCTGGGCACTGAAAGTTTCTTAAGAGGAGAGGGAAAGGGGTTTGTGCAGAGATGGATCTTTCGTTACATTCGCTGAATTCTGATCTTATTTTCCAGTTGAATGATTTATTGAAGAATGATGTTATGGTTTCAGTGTTATAGGTTTTGCATCACTTCAGGAATTCTGTATACAGAATTCGGTTCTTGAATGTGTCCGTTGACAAACGTTTCGGAATCCAAATGCTGAAAACCCGGAAGTAAATGCTTCTGTTTTCGAATGCGCCTCAGAAGTCAAACGGCTTCCGCTGCATGTTTTTTATTTTCACCATCAAAATTGAGATTCTCCCTTTGCGCCTCAGTTGTCGAATGTTTCGGAAGTCGAACGGTCTTCCAGAACAGATTATGTTCGGCAACCGAGGTTCCACTGTACAAAGAATGCGACTAATACAAAGGATGGATAAATAAATGGATGGATGGATGACAGATAGCTAGATATGGGCCTATTCAAAGCCATCCTTGTGTTTTTCTTTATTATTTAAAGTATTTAAGCCCCACTCATCAGCTGCAAAAGCTCCCCAAGTGGCTTACAAATCAATTAAAATGACAGCCCCTGCCCTCAGGCTTACAATCCAAGAAGACACAACACAAAAGGAAAAGGGAATGGGGAGTAAAGAGGAAAACTTTGCTGCCCAAGCAGGCCCTTTCAATCTTCCAGTTAGGCTTCTCTGCAGTTGTTAGAACTGAGCTGGAGTCGAAGAAGTCCCCTTTGTTTTCGACATCCCATGCACGTTGCAAAACTCGCACACTGCATTTGTTAACCCAGGAAAGTATAAAAAAGACATGCTATCTCACGAGACTTTCTCTGGTGTTTGAACCCATTAAACTGCCATGATAGTAACTCCAGCCACTGGGCGGGGAAACAAAAATTAAGAGCCCAGCTGGAACATAAAGGGATGGCTGTGCAAAGGAAATCAATGGCAGGATGCCATTCCCAGGCATGGCTTTGTTTAAGGACAAACAAGTGTTACAGGTGACTCCTTAATCCTCCACCTGCATAAATACAAGGCAGATCAGAATCTGTGATGACAAAAGGGATTCCAGAGCCTAAGGAAATGTAAAAGCTGCACTTTTTCATATATATATATAAAAAGAGGAGATGCAGTAACCAAACTTGGGGATCATTGGCACTAAACATTTAAATCTGCATCATACCACTTTAAGAATCCTGGGAGCTGTTGTTGGTTAATGGTATAGAGTGTTGTTTTGGGAACCCCTATTCCCCACACTAAGCTAGAATTCATAGTGTGATTTAACAACCTCTACACTAAAATCAAAACTGGAGAATATTCAGCCCTTTTCTCATTTAAAGGAAAATAACAGAATCAACAAACTGGCTTGTCCGATACTGTCCAAAGGATCTGGGCACCACACAGACTGTTTGGAGAAGGATGTTGGTGTCATATATGTCATCCTTAGCTTTTAAAGTTAAGGCCTGCCTATTCAAAGCAGACCCAAGTACCCGGCTAACCCTTTCTTGAATATCCGATTTCTGGGTACAGATCTAAGCATTTGACTCTTTGTTCCTGAGCCTCATTCTTTCCATCACAGGGTCCAAAGGAATGCAATCTGTCCAGATGCCAGCACTTCTTAGGGAACTGGAATAGAGCAGCTCTGTGGTTTAAAGGGCTTATTCATAAAGGAGAACCAGGGAAGGCCAAGGAAACACACAGTACATCCTTACGGCCAGTTTAGTAGTCAACAGGATCACAGGGGGAGAGAGAAATGGGAAGCTGCCCTCCACCAGGCCGGTGGGCGTATGTAGCTCAACATTGGCTTCTCTGATTTGTAGCATCATCAGACAGACCAAGAGCTCAAAGAATCATAGTATTGTGGATTTGGAAGGGTCTGCCATCACCTGCTCCCCAAACCATTTAATTATAAGCACAAGGTATTAACGCGTTGTTAATTGCTGATTTTTTATTTACTTTTTTACATTTCATTTATATACATGGATTGTGCATTGTTATTGCATCTTGCTTTTGATTTTTCTGTAAACCACCTTGAGCACAGATTTACTTGTGGAACATGCGGTTTATAAACAAAATGGCAATCAAAGCTGCAGACATCTTCAGGAGAACCATGGACTCTTAAGAACAGCAGTCCTTTGCCTCAAGGCTACTGCCTACACCAGGTGTTGAATGGTTTCTTTAAATGTAAAGGTTCATCATTGTTCCACCCAATGTGTATGTCTTTAAGGGGCCAGAGCAAAATAACGAGACCCAGCATTACAGCTGTGAAACATAGCAGGTGCTGCTGAGTTGTATTGATTAAGCTGTGTCAGCAATTGGGTGTAGTATAATAAGGAGCAGCACCTAGCTCTCCCATTACCCTGGGGGATGGGTGGGTGGTTGGGTCATGTTTGTTTGTTGATGTATTTAGTGTATAAGGAGTTTTTGTTTTTGTAATTAAAACCTTGTTTAAGTTATTTTTGAGTCCCTTTTTAATGCATGGTCTCCCCAGCAAGCTCTCTGCAGCGCTACCATACTGCAAAAAGCCAACACCAGGGACAGGGAACTTACTCCCACCAGAGGGACAAAGAACCTAGGGTTTTTTTTTGCTGTTGTTGGGACTCCCAGCTCCCACCTGGCCAATGGCAGGACTCTTGGGGACGATGGGAGGGTGGTAGTTCAACAAAATGGAGAGGGCTTCAGGTTCTGCTTTCTGTGGAAGTTTTAAAGGGAAGGTGGTCAAGGGATAGGAAGACACCTGAGGCAGCTCTCCTTTGTTTCCCACAAACATATTAGGCTAGATTGGTGGGTTCATTGGACAGGGCTTAAGCTCTGAAACCTCCTTTCTTCCCTGAAAGGGGGGCGGGTGCAGGAGCAGATTTCAAATTTCAGAGGCCAAAATTCATCACCTGCCCCCAACCTCTTGCCTTTCGTTCTGCTCAACTTGCTACCTCATAGTTGGGCTCCCCTGTAGCGCCCCCACCCCAGGCTCAGTGCCCAGTGTGGCAGAACAGGTCACATTGCCCAAAATCCACCTTGGAGGAGGGGGTATCTGTATCTGATCTCCGCCCTTTTCAACCTTCAGAAAACTTGTAAAGACCACTTTGTTTTACTGGATTTTTCACGTTTCGTGATTGCTCTTCCGATCAGATTATTTTCAGGGAATGGGGTAGCAGTGCCTGTTTTCTCTTACTGCTTTGGTGGTCAGGCGAGCATGGAAAAAGCAGGGAATCGATAAATATATGCTCTAGAACATAGGTAGGCAAACTAAGGCTCGGGGGCCAGATCCGGCCCAATCGCCTTCTAAGTCCAGGAATCAGCGTGTTTTTTCATGAGTAGAATGTGTCCTTTTATTTAAAATGCATCTCTGGGTTATTTGTGGGGCCTGCCTGGTGTTTTCACATGAGTAGAATGTGTGCTTTTAAAGTGGTACCTTGGGTTAAGAACTTAATTCGTTCTGGAGGTCCGTTCATAACCTGAAACTGTTCTTAACCTGAGGTACCACTTTAGCTAATGGGGCCTCCCGCTGCTGCCGCACCGCTGCCACGCGATTTCTGTTCTCATCCTGAAGCAAAGTTCTTAACCCGAGGTACTATTTCTGGGTTAGCGGAGTCTGTAACCTGAAGCGTCTGTAATCTGATGTACCACTGTATTTCAAATGCATCTCTGGGTTATTTGTGGGGCATAGGAATTTGTTCATTCCCCCCCCCCCAAAGAAATAGTCCAGCCCCCCACAAGGTCTGAGCTACAGTGGACCGGGCCCCTGCTGAAAAAGTTTGCTGACCCCTGCTCTAGAAATTATATACCAAATGTTGACAGGTATGCCTAAGATGGGAACTTTCTGTTGGTATGCCCATGAGGTTGAAAATACAAATATTCTTGCTTCCCACCGCAGAGGAGATTCTCCCTCCCTCAGTAGTATATCTTGCCTCCCCAGCAGGATGGGAACATAAAAAACTTCAGAAGAATCTATTGACTCATCAGGCAAAGGTCCAACTAGTCTAACATCCTGTTCTCACAGTGGCCAACCAGATGCAACCTCCCAAGCAGGACATGAGTACAATGCCATTCTCCTCTCCTGCAGTTTCCAGATATCTCCAAGAATCCGGTGGCCATTCAGATGCTGTTGGAGTACAATTCCCGTCAGACCAGGCCATTTGGCTGTGGCTGATGAGAGTTGGGAGTCCAACCAGTGTTCAAAACTAGCCAGGCGCATTTTGCTACTGGCATGGGTCCAATTGCGACCACATGGAGATCTCTGGGTGCCAAGTGGCAACTGACATCTCCATCTGGCTGACCTTTCCAGCTTGCTTAAGCAGGTAAGCATTAAGATCTTATTTATTGCATTTATGTCTTCAAGGAGTACATGGTTTTACTCCGTCCTCAGTTAATCTCTACAATGACCCTTTGAGGTAGGTTAAGAGGCTGCGACTGGGCGCCCATGGTTACCCAGTGAACGTCATGACTGAGTGGGGATTTGAACCTTGATCTCCCAGGTCCTAGTCCCACACTCTTAACTACAACACCACATGGGTTTCCTAGAGCATTTCTGTTATGGGGCAGCTAGATAAATCAAGTAAGTAAATAAATATGGGGGGGGGGAGTCACTTAGAGAAGAATCTGAAATATTTATCTTCAAGCTTGAATTTTGTTTTATTCTGGATTTTGTTTTGGTGGTTTTAATGTGTTGCAAACCACTTTGAGAATTTTCCTTCCATTGAAAATAAAAAGGCGCCTAGACATTCTATTGTAGTGACCATAATCTAGGTTGAAGGTGCTATTGGGCGATCAGCTTATATATCTGAGTTTCTGACACTGGGGAGGACTAGGGATTCCGCTTACTTGCTCAACAGTATTTGGCAGGACAACCAGGGTGCTTGAAGGAATCTTATGTCCACATTTGCCTCAAATGCAATTATGAAAATGTCCTTGTTGCAGCAAACATTATGTTGGTCACTCATGCTATCAACAATAATAATGCTTTCTGATCAGGGGCACCATTTTGGTGACACTCCCGCACAATCGCCCGTGCACAATCTCCAGCTTTCCAAAAACACAAACCAAAATAAATCTTAAAGCTTGCAGGAAGCCCCACAAGATGTCTCCGACAGGGCAACGGGATCCTTCCAAGAGAAAGCGACTTGGCAGATCAATGAATTGTATAAATTAGATAAGAAAAATGGTTTTGCTTCAGAAAAAACTAAGTTGGAAATGGGAGTTGTTGGGCTCTAAAGTTAAAAATCTGTCCAAAATGTATAATTTATTGTTGGAATGGCATACAAAAGATGAGCAAATTAAATCAGTGATGATAGATTGGGCAAGAGATGTGGAACACAATATAATGTTTGAAGACTGGGAAAGATTGTGGAGGAAAGGGGTCAAGTTCACTGCATGTACGGTGTTAAAGGAAAATATTATGAAAATGATGTATAGATGGTACTTAACCCCTGTAAAATTAGCAAAGATTTATCATAACAGTGATAATCTATGCTGGAAATGTAAAGAAAAGGAGGGTACCTTTTATCATATGTGGTGGACCTGCCCCAAGGTGAAAGACTTCTGGGAGAAGATTTATAATGAAATGAAAAAAAATGTTGAAATATACATTTATTAAGAAACCAAAGGCCTTTCTTCTTGGAATAACAGGTTTGGAATTGCCCAAGAAAGATGTTAAACTGTTTTTGTATGCCACAACTGCAGCAAAAATTTTGTTAGCGAAGAATTGTAAAACACAAGAAGTCCCCACAGTGGAGGAATGGCAGATGAAGATGATGGATTTTTTGGAGCTAGCCGACCTGACTGGAAGAGTCCGCAACCAGGAGGAGGAATACCAGGAGGAATGGATGAAATTCAAGGACTATTTAGTTAAATATGTTAAGATAATTTAATTGGAAAAACTTGCAAATTCCAGATAGGGTTAGTATTTAAATATGTAATGTTAGAGATTAATATGTTTAAAGTTAAAATAGAAAGAAAGAAAGATGTTAAGTGATTAAGTTAATTTTATGAGAAAAATGGTTTTGGAAAACTGTTATAATGATATACACTGAAATTCAACTAGGGGGATTCGAGGAAGCCACTTAACAATGTTACTAAGATTGGTTTAAATGCAGTTGAGATTTGTTTAATTTTTTTTGGAAAATTAATTTAAAAATTTGGAGAGAAAAAAAAGAGAAAGCGACTTGGCATCCGCGACAAGCCATTTCTGATGTCTCCCAGGCATTCCGATACATATGGCTTGCATGACGTTTGTTTAAATTTCATTACCGTGCTAACAACCCAGTGCAAAGAAAAGTGGAAAGTCTGGAATGGAAAGGAGGAAGAAATAAGCAAACTTTGCTTCACAAACCGGAGACCGCGGAGGAACGAGAACAATCGTGCAGTGGAAGAAGAAAAAAGTAGCCACACAGCGCCGGGCAAGAGGAAAAGAGGCCCACTGTGAATTCAAGCAGGTGGCTGAATGTTAACTTTGTCGCAAGTGACCCCCTTACCCTTTTGCAAGTGTTGTCAGCTCTGGCGAGCAGAAATTGTTTTTGGCTGGAATCTGGCCCGGCCTCAGATTTTCCTCCTCCTCCTCCTCTGGACTGTGCCAGCCTCCTCTTATGGAGATATTGCAGAAGCTGTCACATGCAAGCACACAAAAGGCCCGGAGAATATTAATGGGTTTCTTTGTTGTTGTTTTGTTCAAACCAGGTTGGCAAGTCTTAATTTTCTAGGGCAAATCACTCTGAAAGGACACAAGCGCCAGCTGTGTGTGCAAAAGTGTGCAGCTGTGCTACAGGAGGGGTGAAAGAGCCAAACAGGGAGGGGGAAAGATTACAATAAGCAAATTGTTTTGGCTGCCTCAATTAAAACCGGGTTAGCAAATATTTTTAATGTGGGATGAAAGAAGCCAGTCAGTCGCTTGAGGAGACCTTTGTCTGGCTGCAAGGCGGTGAGCAGTGGAGTGCTCCGGATTTGGGGGGCAGTGCCGAACCACCCCGATATTCTGAGATAATAAAAGGAGTTTTTAGGCCTCTGGGGCTTAGACAGATCCAGGCAAAGTTTCTCTGGGGTTTAGCTCTGAGCCCATTTGTAAAGGCAAGGGTAAGTTCTGGAAGACGCAGTGAAAGCAGGGGACAGGGGTGCTCTGAACATGTGCAGAGTGCTGCTTTTCTCACTACTGAATCACAGCTTCCTGCTGGTTTCTCAGACTCAACCAACAGACCACATAAGTGGTGCTTGCCTCATGGCGGTGGCAAAAAGCCATTTGCACATTGCCCAGTTCCCTTTTATGTATTTTCTTTAGAGGTCTGTGTGCCCCATCTGCCTTCACTACTGCAAGGAAAAGGCACAGTTCTTAACTTCATGTTTTCATCATTAAGCCAAGGGAATGAAGGATGAACAGGTGGAGGAAGTTACTAGCTACCTTTCCCCATCTCCCTATAAATGGACCCCCGTCAGGCCATATTTAATTATTCGTAGTGCCTCTGACAGGGATGAGGAGACGTCAGGATCGTGGGGTCTGCTTTAGTTTTGGGTTTATTTAATAAAACCCCACAATCCACCAGCTAGAGAAAGACTTAGGCCTCACCCTTGCTATATGCTTAAAGCACTTTGAATAGTGCTTCCTCCGAAGAAACTGTAGTTTAAGGGTGCTGAGAGATGTTAGGAGATTCCCCTCACAGAGCTCAATTTTCAGAGTGGTTGAACAATTAATTTTCTTCCCAGCAAACTGTGGAAATTGTGGCTCTCTGTGGGATACAGCTGGGTGTCTTAACAACTCTCAGGGGCAGGGGGACTCATTTTGCTATTTTCCTTGATAAAAAAGAAAAGGAAGTTGGAAACCCTTGCAGACCGACTCCAGATTGTCAGTAGATCTTGATCTGCCCATCCCTGGGCATAAGTCTGTGACAACGTGGCTCAGAAAGGAAGATGCACAAAATGGCGGGAAAGATCAACGGAGGGAGGGTGGGAGGGAAATTGTGGTGACAGTTAAGGGGAAGCCAAAAATGCTGAGGGGAAAGACAATGTGCAGGAGAAACCTGTGTGAGAATAAAAAGAAGGAATTGGGTGAACGAAGGCATCGTTTATTTTAAACATTTATCCCTGCCCCTCAGAGTGGCTTCCCCAGGGGCGGCTTACAAGAACAGAAGCAGTGAAGATTAGGGGTGTGCATTAGATACAAATGAATCCCTGACCGATTCAGAGAGGTTTGGGACTTGTCTGAGCCAAACTGGCCTCCCTCTGAATCGCCCCAAACTGAGCATGGGGCCTCCCAAAACATTGTGAGCGGTTTGGAGTGGCAGGAGGTGCGGTGGGGACCAAAACAAATAAATCACTGCAGAGTTTGGCTGCAAAATATTGAAACATTTCTCCCCAAGGTTGTGAGGAAAATACCAAGGTTGGAGGAGAGGGGAGGGTAGCTGGGTTTTGTGTGCATATTTCGTTTTGTAACCAATTGCTCTCTCTTTTCTTTTCTTTTGCAGAAGAAACAAAAGTATCAGGGCTCTCCAATCACAGTGCTTTGGAGGAGGGACACTGAAGTAATTTATCCCCTTGTTCTTGTCTGATTTTGTGCTAGTTCAGTTAGTGATGCTTGCTTAGAAAATGCAGGACATCCACTTCCTTCTGTCTCCGTACCACGTGCCCAAGCATCTACTCTTTGTCAAGTCAGCTTTGCGCTCAGGTTTCTGTGACTTTTGGCACCAATTCAGCAGGACATAAGCCTGAAGCAGCCCCCACCCCATTCATTGTAACTCCATAGCCCTTGCAACTATTCTCCTGAAATTCTGCAAGTTACTTTGCTAGATGAAACTCTACAATTTACATACACTTTTTATTTTTTTACTGAAATTATTGCCCACAAAATTACAGGGAGAGAAGCCAATCCCTTTCAGACTCACCCCCTGCAATAAACTTTCAAAATGTGCAGCAAACATACACCTTGCATCTTCTGAAATTTGGCAACTTTCTTATCAAGGGTCACCCACGTGCCATATGTTATTTTCATACATGTTGCACACAAAACATGGCAGATAAAATGAATACTTTTTTAATCACACCCAAATGGATAAGGGGGTCCTTGCAGGAGAACCACTGTAGCTGCCCTTTTGAGCTTTGGCAGTATTCTTCCTCTTCATAGTGATACCATGCCTGCAAATTTCATCCAATCCTGCCAAGAAGAAGAAACATTGTAGAGACCGTTATTTAAAACAATGTTATAGCCACTTGATTTCCACGATAGTCAACAGGGAAGCAGAAAGCTTTGCTTTTCCCTGGACCGTGCAGCCCCCTCCCCCAAGCTGCCCAAAGCGAATCAAGTTGTTTTCTGAGGTGGCAAACCCTGATCCAAGATGAAGTTTGTGGCCAATGCACATTCCCAATAGGCGACAATAAGGTGTCAAAGCAGGAAATAAAAGCAAATGACTGTAAAGCGTTTCCAGAGGCAACTTTTAAAACATGGAACTGACATCACAGAGGGCAGTAGGAAAGGTGGCTTGTGGAGAGTACTTCACCAGTGACAAGACTGTCCTCCCTACTGCAAAATTAAAAAATTCCTCCCAGTAGCACCTAAGAGACCAACGAAGTTTGTTATTGGTATGAGCTTTCGTGTGCATGCACACGAGAGCTCATACCAGTAACAAACTTAGTATGTCTCTAAGGTGCTACTGGAAGGAATTTTTTTATTTTGTTTCAACTACGGCAGACCAACACGGCGACCTACCTGTAACTCCCTACTGCAGAAAGTGTTGCCAGAGGGGCCTTAGAAGATTATCTCAAGTGCATGAACAGGCTCAACCGGAGAAAGGTAGCCCGCTTCCATGTTGGGTAGGGCTTTATAGGTCACTGCCAAATTAGGAGCCTCGCCCTTGTGTTTTATGTTAATGGTAGCATCTAACAAACTGTATCCAAAGGCCACTCAATGTGCAGCAGTACAAACAATATGGAACTTATTATAGCAGGGTATAACTCTCAACAGTTACACATCTTTGCAGCATAACCAGCTGTGGGTTTGGCATCGGGTCACTCCTGTTTGTGTGTGCATGGCATGGGGTGTTACGTGCAGGGACGCGGGTGGCGCTGGGGTCTAAACCACTGAGCCTCTTGGGCTTGCCGATCGGAAGGCCAGCGGTTCGAATCTCTGCAATGGGGTGAGCTCCCATTGCTCTGTCCCGGTTCTTGCCAACCAAGGAGTTTGAAAGCATGCCAGTGCAGGTAGATAAATAGGCACCACTGCAGTGGGAAGGTAAACTGTTTCTGTGCGCTCTGATTTCCGTCACGGTGTCCTGTTGCGTCAGTAGTGGTTTAGTCACGCTGGCCGCATGACCTGGAAAGCTGTCTGTGGACAAACGCCGGCTCCCTTGGCCTGAAAGCAAGATCAGCGCTGCAACCCCAGTCGCCTTTGGCTGGACTTAACCGTCCAGGGGTCCTTTACCTTTTTTTCTTTTACTTACTTTAAAACTGTAATTGATTTTATGAACTGTTTCTATTTTACAGTGGTACCTCAGGTTAAATACGCTTCAGGTTACATACTCCGCTAATCCAGAAACAGTACCTCAGGTTAAGAACTTTGCTTCAGGATGAGAACAGAAATTGTGCTCCGGCGGCACGGCAGCAGCGGAAGGCCCCATTAGCTAAAGGGGTGCTTCAGGTTAAGAACAGTTTCAGGTTAAGAATAGACCTCCGGAACGAATTAAGTACGTAACCAGAGGTACCACTGTACTTTACATATTAATTTTATTATTGTGAAAACTTCTGGCCCCGAGGAAAGTAACCACAGTATGAAATCACTCACTGAAGGTAACGGAACTGAAGCTATGTAACTTTGGCTGGAATTTCGTTTGACAAAGGGGAGGAATTTAGGGCATCGTTCTACTGAACCAGACAGGTAAACAGAGGGAAAGTCTGCCATGAGACACAAAAGCCCATTGGCCTTCAAATGGTTATTACAAACCCAGATGTGACCCAGGATGGATTACATACAAACGGCACCACCACTGTGATTTTTTTTAAATGGAGGAATAAGGCGGACTCAAAAGGTTCAAGGTGTGTTTTGTCTGCAAACAGGAACAAGATAAAGGGCATCGCTTCACCCATCTCTTTAGCTGTACACATGCATCTAGAATGAGAGAGGGGGGCAATTTTGCAATCACATGTATCATTCAGGAAGCTACAGGTGGCTCTAGCTACTTAGAATCAGAGTTGGAAGGGACCATGAGGGTCATTTAGTTCAACCCCCTGCAGTGCAAGAATCTTTTGCCCAACTGGGACTCGAACCCACAACCCTGCAATTAAAGAGTCTCATGCTCTACCGACTGAGCCATCTCAGTTCTTGAAAGTGCATGCTCAGGAACAAACCTAGCCTTGCCTCTGCATAATACGTGAAATGCTCCATCTTTACATATTGTTTGAGGGGAGGTTAAACACACAGATTAGCCTCTTTCAACCTTAGGGTCCCCAGATATTGTTGGACTACAACTCCCATCATCCCTTGCTAGGAGGACCAGTGGTCAGGGATGATGGGAGTTGTAGTCCGACAGTATCTGGGGACCCAAAATTGAAATAGATCCTTAGTGGGGAAACTAAGGAGGGGAATACTGGTTAAATCCCAAGTGCCTTCCAACATAATTTCTTCTCCGCCATGAATTTTTAGCACAAGAAGAAAAGGATTTCTTTTGTAACTCTAACATGTTTTATTTAATAAAGACAGCAGTTCTAATCACGATTGTCACAGTTTCTTTTTTTCCTTTTCTTAAAACAGCACATATCAACACACAATTGCAAAAAAAAACTTGAGAGAAAAACTCCACACGGAAACTAAACATGAAGGGAAAACTGTCAACGCCTTTTTTTGTATATATATATGCGATTGTCGAACCTAAGCTAAACACAGCATAGACCTAACACTGGGGGTAGGGTGGGGGAAATAGTTCACTATAAAACAGTGAAAGAACTTTTTTTTATATAAAATATAGCTCATTCCAATAGCTTTTCTACATACTGTATACTATAAAAAACTCTCCCACAAAAAATTAGTGTCTTTAAATATACATATTTGACTCTGAACTGCATCAAAATTAAAAGCAATTAAAAATAACTGATTTATCTTTCTCTCTTTTCCTTCTTCTTTCAAAACGTTTTTTTCTTCTTCACAGTATCGGTTTGGAGCATAAGACAAATCCAGTGTTTTGTTTAAGTAAAGCAGTTTATCGTGGTAAAATCCTGACTCGGGATGAAATCAAAACCGAGAATGGGAGTCGAAAAGGACTTTCCAATTATGCTCTTTGCAAGGCAGAACAGCTGCTGCATAATTATGAAGACACCTCAATGTGCAAGGTTTTAGTACTTTCCTGTAGAGTAAGGAACCTTTTTTTCAAACAAACAAACATACATGCTCAGAACTATTGCAACCTTAAAAAAAAACAACCCAAAGAACAAACAGAAGTAATCTCAAAAGTGCAAACTTCTTTTTTAAAAAACAAAACAAATAAAACACCAACCCAGAAAAGTTGGGAGAGAGAACAATAAAAAAAGACAATGCTTTGACAATTCATTTAAGGTGGGCACACCTGTCACCTTCATCCCCTCCCCGCTGCAGCCCAATGTATGCCCCTTGCTAAAAAGTTCAAGATTCCTAGACAACACTCAGATGCAAAATCTTTTCAACCCTCTAATACACCAGCAGGCTCCAATGGTGTCATATGGCACTTCTAAAAAAAAAATAAAAAAATTAAAATCCTTCTACAAAAATACCAGGAGGAGGAAGAAGCAAACATGTACCCCAATCCAGAGACCTAGGCACATTCACTGTCCTGTTCATTACAACAGGAGATGGATATTCACTTGGAAGAAGCATCTCACCTCTGCCAACAGGTGTTTAGGACTGCAACTAGTCCAAAATTTTTGCAGAGCAGCAGGCTGGCTATTGTAGTTAACAAAGATTCCATGTGCACGCTGGAATTCTCACTGGGATGAGGAAATGAACAGCCCTACATTCTACGCACCGATTCACACGTTCTCGCTTCTTAAACACGTAAAGAAATAAAATTAAATTTACACAGAGATTTCAAGCCTGTTATTCTGAAAAAAAAGCTCAAAGTAAGCATTCCATTAAAAAAAAATCTAATAAATACCGTATCAAGTATCATCAGGAGGAAGAAAAATATATTTATATAACTTAAAAGTTTAAAACAGAAAAGAAATAACTTAATTTTTGAAAGTTTTGTTCAGTGCTATTTCCAATCCAAGTTTTTTTTGGGGGGGGGGAAGGGGGAACATGAAGTAAGACCACAGTACCATAGTCACATATCTCAGGCATGTACTGCTCTGACATGCCTCACATACGTTAGCAAGAATATTTGTACAGTAACAAATGAATTCCATTTAGACGTTTTATAAATAGAAGTAAAAATTCACATTATATGTGCGCTCGTAATTTAAGAGAGGAATAGGAAAGGAACTGCAACCCGTCAGTTTTTATCTGAAGAAAAGGGAGTTGCTTCCCTCACAATTCCACCACCACACTACCTCAAATAGTGTTTCTATAATGATATTAATATTGCTCCTTCATAGCATAACTTCCTAAATACATTGGATAGGAACTAACAGGGAAGACATGTGTACAGGAGAAAGAAAACCACACGCACAGAGCTATGCATTTGTTCTGGTAGTTGAAGAGGCAAGTCTCTTTTTAAATCTCAGAGGGTTGTCTCTTCAGTAGTGAGAACTTTTGTGGCAAAAATCCAAGAAGGCTTTGGGTGAGCACCTCATCCCCTCCCGTGGCGTCATGTCCTCTCGGGGCAGGGGTGGTGGTATCCCAGTAATCAGAAATGCAGGACTATGTTGTCTCATTCTGCAGGATAACATAACATGCCCCTTAGGGCAAATTATTTCAGTGCTTCCATAATATTAAAGAAAACCCATGAAAATTGCAAATGAGATGGTTTTCACTTTAAGAGAATCCAAAAACATCCGTAAATTTGACTTGGCAATCCTTCTACAGTCCCATTCACTAGATGCCAATGCCACAGAATTACATTCAAGTGCAATCTTTCTTCTTTCTTTTTTTCAAAGTTTCGCGTAGGCAAAAATATACATTGAATGGATTTAAGAAGGCATAACCTGATACGTAATGACGTTACTAGAAAGACATTCTGGAATTAGGCAGAAATATGTTGAAGTAACACCCCAGATTTGTTCCAACTCTACAGCGTTTCAATCTCTCTTAACTAAAGGAAAAAGGAACCCACACTCCCAAAACAATGCGACAAAGCTTTGCTTGTCTGGAGTGAACCATGTGAATGGCCAAGTGGAACTTGGCTAAATCTGACCCTACGGAGACCAATAGTTAATATCACCAGGAGCAAAACAAAAAGCAATGTTAAGAAAAAACATTGGGAAGATTTAAAACTTTTAACATAGTGTAAATCCTTAATTGAGTGTAAGCCATTTCCAACTCTATGGAACAACAACGTGCATCACAGAAAAAGACTTCTCCAGAACACGGCAGACATCCTAGTAGTTTTGAAATGCTGAACGTTTCTTTTTTAAGAAACGGTCCTTCAAACTGCCTGCACACTGCAAAAAAAAAAAAACCACCCTTAAATAGCTTTCCCACCCCCCTTGAAGAAATGATAGTGATGGCACCTTCCCTTACTCTGACCCCCCGATTCCAACTTCCTCTGGGCCCCATCTGAGCCCACCCTTTCTCCCCACGCTTCCCCCCACCAGCTGTTCTGACCAGATGTGTTCTCTACAAGGGTCAAGCGAGGCCCGGTGAGTTCAAGGGCGCGGGGTGGAGGGATGAAAAGAAAACCAAGAAATAAAAAGCGGCGCTCTGTTTCCTGATTAGTGTCCTATTTCTGACTTGCAGATGCTCTTAAAGGAGCCAACCCCCCATGCTAAAAGAAAGGGAGAAAGTAGCGAGAGAGAGAGAGAGAGAGCACGCAAGAACAAATATACATGCCTCTGTGCATTCAACAGGAGCTTTTGCACGCACACAAACAATTAAGTGTGCAGGGCAGTACATTCACCGGCTTAGCCTGCTGCTCAAATCTGAAAATGGGGCAAGTGAGCCACAATAATAATAATTAAAAACAGAACGACTGGTTCTGTTCCTATGCCTTTAACCATAAGTCTGAAATGCATGGGCTAAACATTAGCAACTGCTAATTCATCCTTCGTGGCAGGAATTAAATGGTACCAGCTCATAATGCACTCTTGGCTAAACTGGCACACCAATGTTTCGGACCACCACTCCTGTCTGGGACTGATGGAAACCGCAGGCCAAAACATCTGGAGGGTGCCAGGTTGGCCAAGGATGTGCTAACAGCTGTAGGAGAAACTACAGGTGTATGAGGCAGCTACACGGGGAGGCATGGTTCACAGGTGGAACCCCCAACTTATGCCCCAAGGGAAGGCAGGTGCAACTGCAAGCAGAAATGGGTGGAGATTCGGGTATCCCTACCTACTTTCAAAAGAAGATGCCACCATCACAGAATGGGGAAAGCTCAATAGCACCTTGGCTGTTCAGCTCCCCATTGTTCTCCCTTACACAAACCATGCCTGCTATTCACCAAGGAATGGAGAAGATGGAATCTTTTGGTGGACTGGTGCCTCTGACCACTGGGCACCCAGGAAGGGGAACAACAGCCTATTTCTCAAGGCCTGATCCAAAAGGGCATTTACTTGCAAGAAAGCAGCTTTCGTTAGAAGCAAAAACTGGAGAGCTCTTATTAATAGAGGGATGCGGTTTTTACTAAGGTGGCACGGTTAGGATGTCTGCACCTCAGTAAGTATCTTCTCCCACGGCACATCAAAACTTCATGAAACGATGCCTTTGCAGGCAGGCCCCAGACAAACACCTGGCTGTTCCTTTTTTGTAGCACAAAAATGGCTTCTCTGCATGGAAGCCAGGTTTACATTCACAGTTCTGCACAAGGTGAGCGACAGGTAGGGTTAACACGATGCAAAGGAGGAGAGGGTCTCCGGCACCTTTAATAGTTGGGTAGAAGGGGGAATTCCAGAGGCATGCAACTATTAAAGGCACAAGAGCTCCAAATCCTCCCCCCCCCCGGACCACCTAGCCATAGGGCGCACCCACTCCACGCTGGGGTCATTTGTGAACCAGGCCTGAGAGATGACGCCCCACAGGTTGAAATATTTCAGCACCATTCACTAGAATTGCAAACCTCCCCCCTAAAAAAAATGGAAGGGGGGAAAGAGCAGCAAGGTGAGAGCTTAAGTTAGTAGGACCAGTTTCCAAATACAGAACACTTTTGCTGTAAATAGTCAAGAGATTTTGCAGGGTGGCCCTACACTGATTTCCACTGTTGTTCTACTGTGTTCTTAGTACGTTGGGAGCTGCCCAGAGTGGCTTCTGCTACCCAGTTGGATAGGTGGCATATAAGTAATAAAATTGTTGTTGTTATTATTATTATTATTATTCCAGACCCAAGTTAGTCTAAGGATTCTAGATAGTCCCCATGAAGCACAAGCCTTTGTCCCAGCTATCACTTTCACACTGCCTGAAGTTCTATTTGTCTGGAGCATATTAAAACGGTTGAATAAAAAAAGTTACATCCAGAGTGGGAGAGAAACTCAGCCCAATGCGTTCCAAAACTGCCTACTTGATGCACCTGCAACAGAGAGATGAATGGTAATTTTTTTTTGGGGGGGGGGGGGGGAGAAGGCGGCTCCTATATAGGCAGCACACACTGTCCTACCTAAACTGCCGTTTGGGATCAAGGTTCACATCTCTCTCATTCTCTCTCTCCAATTCCTTTTAAACTTGCAGAGGGTGCAAGAGGGCACCCTCAAAACCAGCAGGGCAAAACATACCTGTAGCATCAGAACAACCCACTTGGCACAGACCAATTAGGCCAATCAACTGGATTAAATCAGCTTCTATCCAAAGGATTTTGGATTAAGCTATCTACAGATTAAGATTCATTTTACCTGCCACACACAGAAAAACAACAACAGAACGTTAAGTGTCGCCACCGCCGCCGGCCTAAGGAGGGCCAGGGTGGGAGGGGTAGAACCAATGTTGCCTCTCCCCCCCCACCCCCCGGCAATGAAATGTAGACCTACATTATTCTCCACCCTCCTTCCCCGTATCATTTACCCAAAGCGAACTGGCATGTAGAGCAGACGGGTGTCTTTTGAAATGACAACAACTTCCCTCAAACCACCAGCGACTTTACAAGGCCACAATGAAATTTGCGGATGTGTCTGTACAAATCCCCGGACTGCGTGAAGCGTCTCTCGCACCACTTGCAGCCGTGCGGCTTCTCTCTTGTGTGCACCACTGCGTGGCGGCTGAGGTTATGGGAGTACTGGAAGCTCTTGCCACACTGGCCGCAGGTGTACGGCTTCTCCCCGGAGTGAGTCCTCTCGTGCCTCTTCAGCGTGTACATGCAGGAGAAGGTCTTGCCGCACAGAGTACAGGTGGGCACCGACCCGTCCGGAGAGAGCCTGGTCCGAGAGCCGTCCTTGTCTCGGAAGTGGGAGCTGAGGTGGAGCTGCAGGACGTGCGGGCTGGGGAAGACTTTGCTGCAGAGCGGGCAGATGCAAATGTGCCCGGTTGGCACCACGACCCCCGAGGACGAGACGTCGGAAGAGGCCATGTCGTCCTCGCTCGCCTCCCGCTCCTGGTCGATGTCTTCCTCCGGGGTCACGGGAGCGTCCCCGTTGCTGGCAACAAACATGGTCCCCAGCCCTAGGGCCAGGCTCTGGCCAGCATTTCCAAAGCCCTGGCTTTCTAGGCCCCTCTCCTCGCCGTCTTCCCCGTCCGACAGAGACTCTTCTTCGTCTTTGACAAAGGGCTCTTTCCCCTGCCGCGGTGGCCCGTCAGCAGCCAGCTGCCCAAAGATGTAGGAAGGCTGGAAGCCATCTCGCCCTGCCAGGGGCTTGAAAGACAGGTCTAAAGCACACTCGGCCTCCCTCAAAGCCAAGGGGTGGCGAGGAGGTCTTTGGGACGCAGGTCCCGCCGAACTGCTGACGTTCGCCCTTGTTTTTTCAGCTGCCACGGTGTCCAATTCTGCCTCGCCTAACACAGAGCCGACAAGATCGGGAGACCAGCCTGGATAACTGCTGCCCTTATCCTTTCCAGCAGAATGTTCGTATTCTGCAGCAATCATTTTGTATTTCTCTCCGGGGCTGAACTCGCCGTGCCCCAAGGGTACTCCGTCATCCAGGACCCGGGCGTCCTTCTCCAAATGGGGCCCGCCGCTGCCGTTCGTCTTCTCGTCCACGCACAATTCCTTATCTTTCAGCTTGCCCTTGCAGACTTTCACAATGTCGTACATGTGTAGATAGCTGGCTGCGGCGAGCACATCCTCGACCGGGAGGCTGCTGAACTCCAGCTTGCCTTGGTACATGAATTCGAGGAGCAAGCCGAAGGCCGGGGCGGTGACGATGTCACTGTTCAGATGCACAATGTCCCTTTTGTCTAGCTGGTCCCTGTAGAAAAGATGGAAGTACATGCTGCAAGAGGCGAGGACCGCTCTGTGGGCTCGGAACTGAGCGTCTCCAACTAAAACAGTGCAGTCACACAGGAAGCCCTGGTGACGCTGCTGACTCAGACACTGCAGCAACTGCCGGCTATGGTCTGGAAACTCCATTCTTCCTTCATAACCTGTTCAAAAACAGGAAAAACTTGAATGCTACTATAAAAGCCACAGGCCTCCTGAAGCAGCTGTTAACAAACAAACAAGAGTGGCTGGGGGGGGGGTAAACTGGAGCCTTGGAGATAACAGTTCAACTGTTCATCGTCTATCATTTCTGTTTGAATTGCTTAAAAAGAGAGAGATGCCTCCCACACCAGAACACCTGCTTCAAAAACAGGAAAAACTTGACTCTTAAGTAAACCAAAGCTTCTAAAGGAAGTAACGCCCCCAACCTTTGTCTTAACAGCAATCAGCTTTAGAGGAAGGGAGAGAAGACTTTGCTTTTTTGTGCATTCCTGGAAATCTTAACTTTGGGACACACACCCCCCGTAGCTATTTTATATATTAAAAGTGTGTATTGCACACACACACACAGTTTTACAAAAACAAGTGCAATTTGCACCCTCCACCCCCCCCCCCGCAATTACTACACATACTGTCTTTTTTTTTTTAACATAATGCCGATCTTCCCACTTTAAAAAAAAAACACACACCAGCATTTCATATCTATCTATAGATTGCACTGTAAGTTATTAAAAGCAAAAGGCACCTACACCCACCCCAAACAAACTGCAGTAAGACTCCTTTAAGTTGGTAGGTAGTTTCTTAAGACACCTTACCTTGAACAGCTGCTGAGCAGGGGGTTGAAGGGCTCATTTGGAGAAAGAAAATACAGTCTCCTTTCTCTCCCCCCCCCCACGTCCCCCCAAAAAGAGTTATGGAAGAACTCAAGCTCGTTTGGGTTTCTGTTTTGTTTTTTCCCCCTCTTTGCCTTTTCAAGTGGGTGATCACCCTAGGGATTGGGAAGATCAGGGGTTTTCTGCTAGCCAGTAACGGCAGAAAGCTTGTATGTGTGTGAAAAAAGAGGGGGGGGGAGAGAAGAGAGGAGCGAGGAGCGAATGGGAGGGAGTGCTCCGTTTGCTAATTACACCGCAAGCTGGAAAGTCAGCTGCTCTGACTTCACTGCGATGGAAATGCAACCTCCAGCTGTGCCCCTTTTAATGCCATATGTTACTTCAAATCTAACTACCAGCCAACCACAGCTTGCTGCCTTTTAAAGTTCCAACAACCGCCCCCCCCCCCCAATTATAGCCATCTATTAAATCTCAAACTTAAACTGAGCGAGTCCTTCCCTCCTTCAAAATCCTGCCGCCGCCACTACCCTCCTCCTCCTCCTCCACCACCACCACCCCGGGAAAAGTTACTTAAATAACAAATCGTATTACTCGAAATGGAGGACATAACCGCTTGACCTTTGGAGAGGTGCGGGGCGCAGCAGCCGGAGGAGCTGAAAGTTCGGCACTTGCAGTTTGAAAACTTTTTCGGGGGGGTGGTCATGGGGAGGGCAAACCACACACACACACACATACATAGATCTTAGATCCGGAATTCCTTCGGCTGCTCTCCCCATAGCCGCCGCCGCCGCCAGACTTCTTTGCAACTTTTTGAAGCCAACCCGCTGAGCTCTCGGCCCCCTTTGTGCTCCCAAACGCACCCGGCCAAAGCGCACGGACCCGCGTGCAATCCAAAAGCTGCCAGCAAGAGCGGGGTGGGGGGCTGCTTAGCTTTGGAAGGGTGGAAAGCGCGGAGGAAGGGGGGGGGGGAGAGAGAAATCTCGAGCCACCCACCAGCACCGCCGCAGGCTCCCCCCCCCCCGCCCGGCCTTTAAAAGCAATGGAGAACGTGCAGCAACCACAACACAACACACGCGCAGAGCAGAGCAAGCGTTTTACTCACCAGCCTGGCTGGGTGTTGCTCAGGGGTGCCGCTGGAGATCTGCATGTGCGCCGCTCTCTCCCTCTTGCTCTTCCCCACCCCAACAACTCCGCTCCCCAAACTCCGAGCCTCTCTCCCCCCAGATGTGTGTGTGTGCGCGCGCGCGTGTATGTGTGCGCGCGCCTCGCCTCCCCACCGTCCGGGTTGCTCCGCGCGCTGTTTCTTGTTGCTGGCAACCCAGCAGCGGTGCAGCGCTCCTGTGTGTGTTGCGAAGCAGGTTGTTAGCCAGAGCGCTCTCGCGATACTTTCCCTGCATATGGGGGAGTGTGTGTGTCTGTGTGCATGCTGGTGTGTGCGTATGTCTCTCTCTTTTTCCCTTTAGCTCTGTGCGCTCTTTCTTTTTCTCTCTCTCTCTCTTCCCCCCAGTTCACACACAATAGCACTCTGGCGGCGGCGGCTGCAACGACTGACGCCTCCGCGCCCCGTGGACGCCGCTGTCTGCTGCTCGCAACCCGGAAAAAAATACATAAAAAAAAAAAAATCCAACCCCCACCCAGCCACTCCACTCCCTCCCTCCCTCCCCCCGCCTTAGTCGCCAGACTGCCAGGGCTTCTGTTCTGGGCAGCGGCAACAGCAGCTGCTGTTGCGTCCTCAGCTGCTGCTTTGCATTTGTAAATCCTCCTCTCTCGCTCGCTCTCTTCCCCCCTCCCTTGTTTTTCCTTCCCTTTACCCTTTACCCCCCCCCCCGCGTCCCGATCCCAACTCTCCAGCTGCTGCAGCAGAGGCTTGGAGGAGGAAAGTGCTTGCTGTGTCCTTGCGGCTACGGCGCGTCCAGAAATCCAGCGGCGCTCTCTCTTAATGCAAACTCTCTGCTATAGCTTAGCAAAAAAAAAAAAAAGGGGGGGGGAGAATCTGAAGAAAAGGAGGTGGGGAGGGTTGGAAAGAAAATACAGCGAGGAGTCCCTCGGCAATGTTTTGGAAAGAAAAAACACCGAGGAGGCCTCTTTAAGCATGCAAAATATTTTTTTTTTGCAGTATGCAAATTATTTGTTTTTGCAACACTGTCCGGACTTAAAAAAAAGTGGGGCGGGACTGGACTCCGTTTGCAGAGACTTTGGAAGGAAAGCGGGCGTCGCTTGTTTGCAAGCGCGAATGAAGGGGAACAACTGCTAAGACGACTCTTACACGCTCCCGCGTTAGCAAGCAACCGCAAGAAAACGTGCGGCGAAGTAAGACAGGCCGGCGATATGAATTTGAGCCTTGGGATTCTCCTTGGGCGCGTTGCTTTCCATCGGTTTTTCGCTTCTTGGGGAACCAGTTGCGGAGCCGTTGCGCGCGGGAGGCTGTGTTTTGTTTTGGCAAGGCGCTAAGTGCGCTTACTCGCGAGTCGGCTTCTCATGCAAGGGAGGTGCCTACTGGCTCCAGGGCTATGATCCTGCAGGCAGTCTCCGGGAAGTCAGTGTGGGGCTTGCCTCTGGGAAAAGATGCTCGAGGGGTCGCCTTGCCCAGAAATGCACTTTTCTGGTTTCTGTTGGTTTTTCTCCGTGGCCACTATACAAACGAGAAGGATGGTCTTTGCCAACGAGTCCGGGGACGGACTTTGCTTGCTTGGACAAGTAAACTTTACCGAAATCAGGCATGCCGCAAAATTAAGGTTTTTTTATGACTACAACCCTGTGTATACTTACCTGGAAACACGCCTCGTTGACCACGGTGGGAGCTGCTTGCTACGGTTGCACTACGAGGTCCCGATTTTGTGCACACTTAGCTAAGAAGCCCCGCCCCCATCCGACACAATGGGTCTTACTTCCGAGTAAACATACAACGGGTCGCGCTGCAACGATGGGAGCTTACGTGAGGCGGGGACCCGTGGGACCCGATCCGATGCGTGCCTGCTTGGAAGTATTCCGGAATACGTATATAAAAGCCTTGTGTAATGCCCGATCCGGTTTGCTCCGCGCGCAAAGTTGGTGAAAAGTTGCGTTAAGCTGCGACCTGGAATGCGCTTTCTTGGGAGTAAGTTCCACTGAAAATGGGGTTTACTTCCGAGTAGACAAACTGCGAAAACTAGCAATAAGAGATAAACCAGTTTACGGGCTTTATTGCTTGTTAATAGAGAGAATGTTAGTTAATAAGAGATTAGCTTTATGGTTCAATAATTTCCCCACAAAAATAATTATTTGTAAATACTTCCGACAACTCGTCTGAATTTGAATCGCCCGTTCACTTGGTGGCATAGGTGTCAACTTCCTTGGTGCCCCAACACTCACAAAATTCCCCATGAAGGCACCCACAAATTTGTGGGCACCCACAAATTTCGCTACATGGCACCCATGGCCACGGGACACCCAGTTGTGGCACTCCTGTTCGGTGATTATTTTTTCAGGGGTTTGACTATTGTTTCCTAGGAAACGTGTGTGAAATCGCGGCTAGACTGCAATCCTTATGCTTACAGCAAGATCCTAGGGACATTTACTCGGGAGTAAACCCCCACGAGACTCTTCCCCACCCCAGAATAGTGAGGTTAGGTGTGCTTGCCGCTTCAATGGGGCACGATTTGCTTCTCAACGAAACACGCGTTGCGTCTTGCTGCGCCCGCTGCAATCCTAATGCTCACTTGCTCAAGAGTCATCGCCATTCACTTCATCGGGGCTTACTCTCGAATAAGCATTCTTCGGATCCCGCTGCAGAGTGTTAAAGTGTCACATACACACGCGCCCGCACGTTATGCAGCCGGATAGCGAGAGCTTTGCAAGGGTCTCTCCATCGGGAGCGCGCAGATCTGCGAGACGCAACAACTTTGCAACGTGCCAAGTTGGGCCACTTCCATTGTGTCCTCCTGCCGAGGAAACAGGAGCGAGACTGCCAAGCAAGCGCCATTCGCCCGCCCAGCCCTGCTCGCATTTCCCCTCCTTCGTCTCCCTCGTGGATGTTCGTCAGGACCCAGGAGAGCCGTGCTTTTTTTGGCCCCGGCGAGGCTAAACCGTGCAGGCGCCTCGGCTGGCAACGAAGACGCGCCCCAGCCGTCCCTCAAATCTGTAACGGGCCACGTGGCTGGGACTAGGGCCAGCTCGCCTGCATGTGCGCCCGAGAATAAGCATGACGCAAGGATGAGATCATCGCGGTGGGTTTCCTTTGCCTGCGTATTTTATGCATTTGCCGCATAATAAAGCTAGGTGCATTTGATCGTATGCCTGTAAGGCAGCTGGACAGATGCAAAAGCAGACCCCTTTTAAGAGTGTTTTTAAAACTGGAAATTCAACAGGTGTAGCTGGTGTGTTCTGTTTGGCTTGCAAAGAGGTTATATGGAACAGTCATCCTGATTGGCTTGCAAAGTGGTTAGATACCTCCCCGTTAACCTCCTGTTCATCCCATATTTTCTCCATCACTTTCCTAACTGCAAAAAGTTAGGATTTCTCCCCCCCCCCAAAAAAAGTGGCTGTATTGTGCCCTGGCCACAGAGCACATTAATTGCACTGAATGTCTGGTATTCAATTGAATCCTCCTGACAAAGTTCTGACCGTTTGGAGGAGAACCACACTGCACCTTATGGTAAATGCTACACCTGGTGAATTGCAGGTTGAGTACCTTCCATGCAGACCCCCTGTAGACTACCGTACTTGTTGGGCAGATTTGAGGGTAAATCATACACAGCACAGGTTTGCCCCTGTGGCTCGTTGGAAGTTGAAACTGCTTCACATGTACTATTACGTTGTCGTCTTTATGAGGATATACGTTTGACTTTTATTACACCTGTTTTGCAAAAGTCCAGGAAAGAATCGGAACACCATAGTTTAAAACTACTGCTAGAGGACAAGAATCCCAAGACTACATTAAATGTAGCCAAATTCTGTGCGTCTGCAATTAATCGCAGGAAGCAAGTGGTATCCCATAATGACCAAACCCCCAAATGTTAATTACAGGGGGCACGCTAATAATTAATTTTAATTTTTTATATTTAAATCCTTGTTATACTCATATTGTCCTCTGTATTTCTGATATATATTTTTTTATGATCTGTGATATTGTGTGTGTTGACGCTGGTCTGTGACCGTATTAATAAATTCATTCATTCATACCGTACTTGTTGCATGAAGTTGGAAGCACAATAAAAAAAATAGTGTTTCACACATTCACTTATATGCATAATGAGAACTCAAAAAACCCCCAAATGAATGTGTGAATGAGTCCATCCTTTTCATAGGACTACAGTGGATCTGAAAGTCTAATTATCTTCAAAAAGGTCATGTTGTCTGCACAAATTCCCTAGGCACCTGGCATTTATCAGCTGATAACTTCCTTGAATCAGAAAGTTGGGGAAACTCCTCCGTGTTTCGAAGCATCAAGTTTCAGCTAATCCTGCAGTGAAATTCCCAAGAGACTATAAAATTAGGGCAGCTCCAGCGAATGGGAGGGCTGAAATGAAAGATAAAGGCTGCTGTCTCTTTTGGTAAAGTTAGCATACAAAACTGAAAGTCCGATGAACAGCCTTTGCTTTTAAGTTTGTTTTTTTTTAAGCAGAATGTATTAAAAGGAGTGGGGCTTTTAAAACTCCACCTGTTGAGACCTGGGCTTTTGGCTTATTTACCCTTCACCATGCAACTCAGATTAAGCAACCAACATTTTGCTGATTTAACACCAGGGAACGGCTCAAGTGAATAGCTAATGAAGTGCATAGATAACATGAACAAACAGCAATAATGAACCAATAAGTGAATAATAAACATCTGTTTCTTAGAGCTGGGGAGAGGAGGGAAGCAAACATACAAGGCTGGGACTCCATCCAATTTGAGCTGAAAATCCAGAAAGTTGCAAATTCAATTTTTTATAAAATTAAAATGCATTTCAGGATTGTTCTGGGGAGGTCTCTCTGGAGCTTCAGTTTACAGGTAAGTACAGTGGTACCTCAGGTTAAGTACTTAATTCGTTCCGGAGGTCCGTTCTTAACCTGAAACTGTTCTTAACCTGAAGCCCCACTTTAGCTAATGGGGCCTCCTGCTGCTGCCGCGCCGCCGGACCCCGATTTCTGTTCTTATCCTGAAGCAAAGTTCTTAACCTGAAGCACTATTTCTGGGTTAGCGGAGTCTGTAACCTGAAGCGTATGTAACCTGAGGTACCACTGTATGGTAAAGAAAATGGGTCTGGGGCTATAAGTTTGTGTAAAAAATATTTTATTTTTTAGGAACAGAGATTCCTACTAAACATCTGGAAGAATTTTCTGATGGCAAGAGCTGTTTGACAGTGGAATGGACTCCCTCCGAAGGTGGTGGACTCTCCTTCCTTGAAGTCTGTCAAGCAGAGGTTGGGTAGCCATCTGTCCTGGGTGCTCTAGTTACGATTCCTGCATTGTAGGGGTTTGGACTAGATGACTGGGGTTCCCTTCTAACTCTAGAATTCTATGATTCTATTACTATCCCTGACGTAAAAATTTGATAATCCCGATCTTGGCTATGATAACCTGGAAGACCTGCTCCCTGCCTTGCAGGCCTTTTCCCACCCGGCCAGGGAGGGCTGGACCGTGACTGACTCCAGCTACGAAAACGAACGCTGCTGACGAGTTCAGAGACCTTCTTTGCTGCCTCTTAGTTCAGTGCTAGGTCCTGGAGTGTTCCACAGCCACTGCTCGCAATGAACCACAGCTGGCAATATTGGCAGCAACAGAAGCTGATATGTTCTGTACTTATGAAAATATTTTATTATCCTGCTAATTATGCTGTTCTAAATGTGCATTTCATATAAGACTTCCTTTAGACACCCAAAAGAGGAAGTGTTATTGTTTGGGGGGGGGGAATCCTATTTTTAAAAATTTTATTTTTGGTCAAAAATGAGAATTCTGGACAAATTTCTACTGGATTTCTAAACTAGGGGGGGAAATATTTCTAAACTAGAAAAAAAATTATAAACTAGAAAAAATTTCTAAATTAGAACAAAAAATAGTATGGCAGCACTTGACGTTTCGGTAGAGAAATACTATCGATAACTTCCAGAATCTGAAATCCATAAACATGTTTTTGTCTGAGGCTCTATTCCACTCATTTCTGTATAACTACATGAGTATATAAAGAGAATACTGAAGTGGAACTAAGCAAGAAATTGCTACACTGAACATAATTTACTGGTCAAACCACAGATATTACTTAAAAGAAAACAGTTGTCTTCCTTAATGCATTGCAACCCTGTCAATTAGTATTAAATACATAAACATGTTGTTGCCTGGGGACCTGCTCCACCCTTCTGTGGAACCACTTCATGGGTGCGTATAAATAGAAAGCAAAAGTGGAAGTAAACAAGAACGTATTACACTGTTGTAATACACACACTGCTATGTTACACAGAAATGTAGCAGAGTGACAAGGTCTTTCCTGACTTTCTCCAGATTTATTTAAGGCTTTTGATTACGCCAGTTGGCAGTTTTTACTAAAACTCATTCACTTTGTGAATTTGACCCTAAATTTATAAACTCCTTGAGAGCTACGTATTCCCGTTCTAAGGGATGTGGGTGGTGCTGTGGGTGGTGTGCCGATCAGAAGGTTGGCGGTTCAAATCTGCACGACAGGAAGAGCTCCTGTTGCTCTGTCCCACCTCCTGCCTACATAGCAGTTTGAAAGCACACCAGTGCAAGTAGATAAATCGGTACCACTGCGGTGGGAAGGTAAATGGCGTTTTCGTGTGCTGTGGTTTCCGTCATAGTGTTCCATTGCGCCAGAAGCGGTTTAGTCATGCTGGCCACTTGACCCGGAAAGCTGTCTGCGGACAACGCCGGCTCCCTTGGCCTGAGTGTGAGATGAGCACCACAACCCCATAGTCACCTTTGACTGGACTTAACCGTCCAGGGGTCCTTTACCTTTACCTTTATTCCCCTTCTACATCCAACATAAGAAAAAAATCTAAATTTCCACGCATCTCACGTTATATCGAGGAACTAAAGAGGGTTGCCTCCTTCCCTCATTTTTATTTATTATGGTAATTGCATTCCTGGCTGTTAGGTACTGAGCTGAATAGGATCCAAAATGCAGCAGTCTGATTGGCCCTAGAACAATAGGATTCAGAATGCAGCAGTCTGATTGGTCCTAGAACAATAGGATTCAGAATGCAGCAGTCTGATTGGTCCACAGGAGCCACCCAATCCAGCTCCAGGTCCGTAACCTGATTGGCCTACAGGTGAATCCCAGAATTAGCCAATCATGTGGGGCCCATTGTGTAAATAATGCATATAAAGCAGACATTCTGGGGGAACTTCCATTCCTCCTCACCACTATGAGCTGAATAAAGAGCATGAAATCCACTCTCGACTCCGAGTATATTTCATTGGCCAATAGCCTCAGAGCACAAATGTAGAGATTTTGAAGAGCTCCACAAGGGATATCTCCAAACCAAGTGAATGGGCAGCCAAATGAGAAATGCAATTAAATGTAAAGAAGTGATTCATAGCGGGGCACAACAATCTTAGGGCACCATTCAACCAAGGAGCAAAAAAATTTTTTGCCAAGTCCTCACTGAGTAACCCCACCTCGTTTCTGTTCCTGCTGCTCATACAACTGTCCTGTTCCTCTGGGTCCTGGTCTGCTCCACTGTCAAGAGGGGAAGGGCAAGGCAAAGCAGAGGCTGCTGCTCCCCCTTGCTGTTTTCGTGGCTCGCTCACTTGGGGAGGGGAGCAGGATTTGGGGGTTTGGCAGCAAATGCTCAGTGAAACCGACCCCCAACACCAGCCCTGGCTGGGACCCAGTGCAGGCTGCTCTCCCAGCGTTATTTCATGAAGCAGGCAATGGCAGAGTGAACAGCTACAGGACCCAGGGCTGCTTAGATCTTTACTGTTGGCAAGGGATATCTGCAGTAAAAAGTTGCAGCATGGACTGCAGCCACTCAGGATTACATTCTCCCCCCCCCCATACAGTGATACCTTGGTTCTCAAACTTAATCCGTTCCAGAACTCCGTTCCAAAACCAAAGCATTCCAAAACCAAGGCCCATAGAAAGTAATGCAAAATGCATTAATCCGTTCCAGACTTTTAAAAAACAACAACCCCTAAAACATCGATTTCACATGAATTTTACTATTTAACGACACCATTGAGCCATAAAATGAAAGCAATAAACAATGTACTGCAGTCACACAATCAATCAATCAGTAACTGAACCGGGCTCCACAAAGTCACAAAAACAAAACAAAAAGAGCCACAAAAACTCAAAATAAATAGCAAAAACAGACCTCAGCGTAACACTCAAAACGGAAGTGTGGCACTCACATCGGACGTGTAACACTCAAAATGGAGCATGTTCAGCTTCCAAAAAAAGTTCGCAAACCGGAATACATATTTCCAGGTTTGCAGTGTTTGGGTTCCAAGTCGTTTTGAATACCAAGGCCTTTGAGAACCAAGGTACCACTGTATAGCTTTGCACGTTCAGATCTCATTGGGCTGTTCCTGCCTGAGGATCCCCTGTACTGTGTGTTGTTGTTTTTACTTTTGCAACCACTGGGGCTCCCCCAAGCCTCTCCATGCCTCCCTCTTGGTAGGTAGGAGAACAATAGCCAGGGTAGTATGTGAGAGCTGAGCTGAAAGCAGCCTGCAAGCTGGAGACAGACATGCTTGTCCTGTGCTGGATCCAAAACCATGGCAAAATAAGAAGCAATATCTGCCAGGGTGTGAATGCTGTGAGTGTCTACATCTTATGCTCAGGTTGTAAAGGTAAAGGGACCCCTGACCGTTAGGTCCAGTCGTGACTGACTGTGGGCTCTCATCTCGCTTTACTGGCCGAGGGAGCCGGCGTTTGTCCGCAGACAGCTTCCGGGTCATGTGGCCAGCATGACTAAGCCGCTTCTGGCGAACCAGAGCAGAGCACGGAAACGCCATTTACCTTCCCGCTGGAGCCGTACCTATTTATCTACTTGCACTTTGTGCTTTCGAACTGGTAGGTTGGCAGGAGCTGGGACCGAACAACGGGAGCTCACCCCGTCGCGGGGATCCGAACCGCCGACCTTCTGATCGGCAAGTCCTAGGCTCTGTGGTTTAACCCACAGCGCCACCCCCTTTGCTCAGGTTGTATATATGTGTAAATAAAACCATATATCCTGAAGACACCATGGTCCTCTCTGACCTTCATTCCAAGGAAACCAAACTCTGGATAAGCTCCAGGAACCCCTGTAGTCCCTTTACCACGCATATATTGGGGTGGTACATAACAATAAGATTGTGCTATTAGCCACAACGCAGCAGTAGCTGCTACCAAGCAGGCGGCCGCATTCTGCAGCAGCTGAAGCTTCCAATAACGATTGCCATCTCAAGCCAGAAACATTGCAATCAAAGGCCTCTTTACATTATACAGGCATAACATGTGTGGATCAGCTATGTAATAAAAACAGACACGAGGAGCGCATTCTGTTGAAAGACGAGCTCTTAAACCGGTGTTGCTATATTTAAAAGAATTGCATAATACACCAAGTTAACAATTCCCGGGAGGCGTTCTTTAAGAATCAGGCTGGATGGAATATGTGAAGGTGTACGCAAAGCAGTTCAGCTGTCAGTAAGTGTTTTGCATTTGGAGAATGACATGATCTTTTGAGAGGTGCATGCTTTGAAGTCGCCTGGTGTGGATGCTGAGACCGCACTGCCCTTTGAAAACCCTCTCGTAGGCTCAGCCTGGATCTATTATACATAAGGCCGCAGAGTCCTGATGTGGTCAAATGGACTGTGACATTTAAACTGCAAGGGCAGAATCCCATTTTTTAAAATGCTTCCCGGAGTTAAAACCTGCTAAGGATCAGTAAATGTAATGGGGGGGGGGTTAATGGTGGTGCAACTTACACAATGATATCTACCAATTCCTGTTTTTGTCTTCACAGTACAGGAGTATAGGAAGTGGCCTTCCACTGCATCAAGCCCTTAGTGCAGAGAGATCATCCGGGGGTTTGGATTGGGTGCTCATCAATATGCAGAAGATACCCCGCTCTACCTCTCTTTCAAATCAGAACCAGTGAAGGCAGTGAAGGTCCTGTGTGAGTGTCTGAAGGCGGTTGGAGGATGGATGGCAGCTAACAGATTGAGGTTGAATCTTGACAAGACAGAAGTACTGTTTTGGGGGGACAGAAGGCGGGCAGGTGTGGAGGACTCCCTGGTCCTGAATGGGGTAACTGTGCCCCTGAAGGACCAGGTGCGCAGCCTGGGAGTCATTTTGGACTCACAGCTGTCCATGGAGGCACAGGTCAATTCTGTGTCCAGGGCAGCTGTTTACCAGCTCCATCTGGTACTCAGGCTGAGACCCTACCTGCCCACGGACTGTCTCTCCAGAGTGGTGCATGCTCTGGTTATCTCTCGCTTGGATGACTGTAATGTGCTCTATGTGGCCTACCTTTGAAGGTGACCCAGAAACTACAACTAATCCAGAATGCGGCAGCTAGATTGGTGACTGGGAGCGGCTGCCGAGACCACATAACACCGGTCTTGAAAGATCTACACTGGCTCCCAGTACGTTTCCGAGCACAATTCAAAGTGTTGGTGCTGACCTTTAAAGCCCTAAACAGCCTCGGTCCAGTATACCTGAAGGAGCGTTTCCACCCCATCGTTCAGCCCTGGCAGCAGTTCTCTAGGGTCTCAGGCAGACATTTTCCCCAATTATATTAATACAGTGGTACCCCACCTACTTTGAACAAACCTATTTTTTAGAATTTGGATTGCAACAAAAGAATTGAACCATCAAACAAAACATTTCAATTAAAGACCACAGCAGTTACATCACAATACAAAGGCTATACAGTATAATAGACTTTTCTCAGAAGGAACCATTAAGACAACCAAATTTCATACACTGGCACGGATAAGGTGTAGAATTGTAGGGTATAAAGCCCTACCGTGTAGCATAAAATGTTTTTGGGTTCTCTGTTCTTTTGGAAACCTTTGAATGGTCCCACACCCACACCCAAGATTGAAAAGTTCAAATATATAATATCCAGTCTTTGGAAATATAACTACAGTGGTACCTCAGGTTACATATGCTTCAGGTTACATTCACTTCAGGTTACAGACTCCGCTAACCCAGAAATAGTGCTTCAGGTTAAGAATTTTGCTTCAGGATGAGAACAGAAATCGTGCTCCAGTGGTACGGCGGCAGCAGGAGGCCCCATTAGCTAAAGTGGTGCTTCAGGTTAAGAACAGTTTCAGTTTAAGAACGGACCTCCGGAACGAATTAAGTACTTAACCCGTGGTACCACTGTATTAATACAATTGTCTCAAATCTCCCTGATCCTTTTAACTGCAGGTGCCAGGAACTGAACCTGGGACTTTCTGCATGTATGCTCCCTTCCTGTTCAGGTAAACCCATCCAGGCACCATGCATTCAAAGTTCTGAAAATGAAAGCAGGGCTCCTTATAACTTTTTTCACTTGGGAACCACCTGCCAAGAGAGAAGCTTTCTTCCTTGTTTTTCTTTCTCTTTGCTTATTGATTTATTCTATGCTGTGCTTTCAATGGGTGTTGCGTCTTCTTCCTGCCCACCCCAGGTTGCAAAACGAGACCTCTGTTTTCGTTATTTAGTCATTTGGGTTTCAAAGATTAAAAAGCACCGGCTACAACAGAGACGTAAACAGTAGTTACAAGGGCAGGTGTCAGATTTTCCAAGGTCAAAAATGACACCAAGGAACCAATTAGAGGTCTCCTTCTTGTTATTCCTTTCATTTTTTTTTTTTTTTAAAAACACCCTGTTTCTGTGCTTTTCAAACAGCAGCTGCAGTTATTTATCGGGGGAAGTTTTTCCTGGCATGAAGACAAAGCAGAGGGCAAGGTAGTCAAATGACTGGCCCAGATAGAAATGACCTGCAATGTCACTGTGACCTGCAATGTCAGATGAGATGTTCTGCTGCTCAAATCTGCACTGAGTCCATGCCTTTTAATCTTGGACAGGTATGGAAAATGACTGCTAGGTTTGAGAAAGCTGGGAAGAGGCTAATGGCATCAAATTGGAATTTTTGATCATTTTTGAATGATAATTTCCACCAGAAATATTGCACCTTTTTATAGCATAAATTGTTTATTACATTTTCCAAACATGTTTTACAATAATCTTAATATCAAATAATTGCATTGTTTCATAAATTGACATCTCACCTCCACTTTCATAGTGTTTTTACTCTATTGCATTGTATCTTTATCTATTACAAAAAGTTTATCTGTTACAGTTATTTTATCATTTGGCTATAGTATATATTTTTTAAAAAAATCCACAACAGGCTTCTATTCTTCTCTGAAAAGTCCATCATTTTTATCTCTTAATTTCGCTGTCAGCTTTGCCATTACCGCGTAGTCCATTACTTTCGAAAGCCACTCTTCCTTCATTGTACCTTTTGAGGTTACAGTTTTATACAGCCATGAAAAACAATCAGCTTAACATTGCAAAGTTTACTGTAGTAGTAGCTGTTGCTGTTGATCAATGGCCATTATAATATGACATGTATAATTCATGTATAAATTTCTGTGAATTAATGCAGGACTTCCTCCACTTCCTAGAAGAGTTTGGATTTGGATTTGATATCCCGCTTTATCACTACCCGAAGGAGTCTCAAAGCAAATTCCTTTCCCTTCCTCCCCCACAACAAACACTCTGTGAGGTGAGTGAGGCTGAGAGACTTCAGAGAAGTGTGACTAGCCCAAGGTCACCCAGCAGCTGCATGTGGAGGAGCGGGGAAGCAAACCCGGTTCACCAGATTACGAGTCCACCGCTCTTAACCACTACACCATGCTGGCTCTCTAGAGTCCCTCATCCAGTGGATATTGAATATAAGCTTGTGCCTTCAAATACCTAAATGTATCTTCTAGCTATTGGGCAAATATGAAAAATAAAAGTCGTATCAACAACCTGGAAAATTATGATCAACTGGTCTTTCAGCAAAATTTGTATTTGAAGTTTCAAGCCCACTGAGCCTCCAAGGAAATCCCCTTTCTGGTTTTCGAAACCCTGAGTGTACAAATATCCTCCTAAAATTCCACCCAAAGGACGGCTGCAATGTTTGGAAAAAATTTTGTCTGAAGAGGGGTTGGCTTGCTTATAATAATATTATTTGAAAAAATATGAAGTGAAGAGGCCTTTAAACAAATATGATGGATTAATTAAGAGAAAGGCAAATAAAGGTTAGAATGGCATAATTGGCTGAGTAGAGTTCATTAGGTGAGTGTAAAACCGCTGGATATTACTTTGCTGAAGCATGCCGTTTGACTTCCTAAATGACAGATGCCATACAAGACATTCCTGAAATTAAGTTAAATGAAGATAATGAGCTCTGAGAACCGAACCCTAAAGTCAAGCGGTTGGAGACCATTTGACCTTATTTTCAATCTTCTTTATTAGGGTTAAAGACAAAGAGTCCAAGTGTCTTGCTAAATCGACCAGAGGATGGCTGATGAGCTAGAAATTAATGCCGTAGTTTAAAACAGGACTCAGGGAGATGGGAAACATCGGAGACCCATTAACCTTTCCCATGGCATTGTAAAGAAACAAAACCAAGGAGAGCGAAGACCAACCAGAAGGGACGCCTTTGGACTGTAATTATTCAGAAGGCTTCAAAAGCAATTATTTCAGACGATATAGAAAAGATAGCTCAGCAGAAGGCTGATCTCTGCAAACGACATGGACCATTTTTGTACTTTGACCATCACAGGCAAAAATTGGAATACATTGCCAAGGGCTGAACAAATCAGCAATCTCTTTTCAGGGTTTGGTTTTCATGACAATCAAAGGAGCTTACCTTCAAGAAATAAGAACGCTTTGAAACAGACCATTCACAGAGCAGGCTCACTTCAGGCCTAATCTGAAGTAAATTCCACTGAGGTCAGAGGGACTGACACCCAGGCAAGTGTGATAATAATCTAGAAGTAAACCCCACCGGGGGCGCGGGTGGCGCTGTGGGTAAAACCTAAGTGCCTAGGGCTTGCCGATCGCATGGTCGGCGGTTCGAATCCCTGCGGCGGGGTGAGCTCCCGTCTTTCGGCCCCAGCTCCTGCCCACCTAGCAGTTCGAAAGCACCCTTAAGTGCAAGTAGATAAATAGGTACCGCTTTATAGCGGGAAGGTAAATGGCGTTTCCGTGTGCTGCGCTGGTGCTGGCTCGCCAGAGCAGCTTCGTCACGCTGGCCACGTGACCCGGAAGTGTCTCCGGACAGCGCTGGCCCCTGGCCTCGTAAGTGAGATGGGCGCACAACCCTAGAGTCGGACACGACTGGCCCGTACGGGCAGGGGTACCTTTACCTTTACTTTAAACCCCACCGAATTCAAAGGAAATTGCTACAAAGTGGGCATGCACAGGACCAAACTGTTATGATTTGCTATGCACAATAAACAAATTTTATTAGACGGTACAAAGGAGTTGGCAAAACGAGCTTCCATTGGGGGCGCAGGCCCAGGAGGGGTGCAAAAATAATCTATCAGGCTGTGGAGTGTGTGACATATATGTGTTTGGGGGGGGGGACGTGCTGCCACTGTCACAGTGAGATCCAAGGCAGGAGAAGATTTCCGTCCTTCTCACACCACGGCACAAAGGCATGCGATTTTTTTCACCCTTCCTATTCACCTTGCCCTTTCTCCAGACGCTTTGAGTACTTGGGTGGCATAAAATGTAGTACCATATTTTTTGCTCTATAAGACTTACTTTTTCTCTCCTAAAAAGTAAGGGGAAACGTGTGTGCGTCTTATGGAGCGAATGCAGGCTGCGCAGCTATCCCAGAAGCCAGAACAGCAAGAGGGATTGCTGCTTTCACTGCGCAGTGATCCCTCTTGCTGTTCTGGCTTCTGGGATTGAGAATATTTTTTTTCTTATTTTCCTCCTCCAAAAACTGGGTGCGTTTTATGGTCTGGTGCGTCTTATAGAACGAAAAATATGGTAATTTATAATGTGACTATTGCGGTAAAGTGGTTTTTTTCAGCTGTGGGGGCACCACTGCCGATACAGCTCCTTGGGTGTAGGGACCCTAGGAACATTTCTACAGAGGCAGGAATGCTTACGAATACAGTGGTACCTCGGGTTACATACGCTTCAGGTTACTCCGCTAACCCAGAAATAGTACCTCAAGTTAAGAACTTTGCTTCTGGATAAAAACAGAAATCGCACAGTAGCAGCGGGAGGCCCCATTAGCTAAAGTGATGCTTCAGGTTAAGAACGGATCTCCAGAACGAATTAAGTTCTTAACCCAAGGTACCACTGTACAAGTTCCTGGAAACCACAGTGGGAAAGAGCAGTTTTTATATGAACAGAGCTGGAGCTTAAATTTTTGGTGGTGCACTGGGAGAGGGGAGTCAACAGAGGTGAGATCAGGTGTCTGGAGGCCAACACACCAGAGACAGGTTATTTTTTCCTGGGGGTCCCCCCCCCCCCAATTTGGTCTAACTTTGTTTCTTATACAAATATAGACACACTCACGGACAACAAATAGCGCCAGGTAATGCAAATGTTTGGATCCAGTGAAATTTAAGGTTCTAAGTCAGGCATAGGCAAACTCGGCCTGCCAGATGTTTTGGGACTACAACTCCCATCATCCCTAGCTAACAGGACCAGTGGTCAGGGATGATGGGAATTGTAGTCTCAAAACATCTGGAGGGCTGAGTTTGCCTGTGCCTGTTCTAAGTTGTACTTTGTTTTGGAGGGCGATTTCAGGCTGACCTTTAAAACAAAACAAAACAAAACAAAAATTATATTGGTTTTTAAGGGAATATAAAAGTAGAAAATAAATGTTTGATACAGTTTTACATGTTCTGAAAAGGCACTTTGTTCCAGAATGTAAGATACAGAGATATGCAATAGAATAAGCAGAAACAGTAAGACAAGGGATGGGGGGAGGGAGGGTAGCATTGGGGGCATGTTTTTTTATGTTTCGTAATAGTAAAAAAGGAGGATAAAGAGTCATGTTTTGAGCTTATACATTGGTGTATATGGAGAGCATATTGGGGGATGGGGAGGGAGAGAGAGAGGAGGAGTACAGGGATGTTGTTTGTACTTTGTCAAATCAACCAGGCTGTGTGAGCCATCTTTTCCATACTGAATAAAATCGAACTATACTACAAAGAATTCATTTGTTTTGTTTGGCCCTCTTGCTTTCAGACTGACCTTATAATGGACTGCCCATTAATATGCAGCCACAGACCACAAAACTTCCCATTGATGATAATTGTTGCACACTACCCCCAATCTCCGGGCGGCACGAGGGTTTCCAGGAGTTTACCCGGGGTTCCTTTGGGAATGATGTACAGCGGAGATTGTGGTGTCTTTATAATATATGGTTTATTCACCCATATATACAACCTGAGCCTACAATGGAGGGGTTCACATCTTGTTTCTCCCATAGCCGCAGAAATCGAACAATGCTCTCAAACTTTGCTCTGACTCTCCAGCTTCCTGCTTTGCTTCTAAGGCCATATCACTGCAACTCAACTCTAAACTTAGGCTTAGTCCTTCTAACCATTTCTGAGTTGAAGGAGGAGCCCTACCCATTCGTCATCTGGCACAGAACCCCCTTTCATTTGCTCTCTTAATGGCCCATCACCCATGCGATCACCTCAACACGGGAAGCTAGCCTGCCTTATATAGAAGGATCTTGCACACAGCCTGCTTCCTCCCCTCTAAAACTCCTAACAATACGTACGGACATTGACTCAGCAAGTTTCACATTTATTTTAATTTGTTAATTGTTCCCGTTGTGACTGTTGCAAATTTTCTTTGTATTGTTCTATTAGTTATTACTGCAAGCTGTATAAAATCACAAATTCGGCAAAAAATAATTTGACAAAAAAAGAAAGAGCAAAGCCATATTGGGTAGTTTTGCCTAGCAGTTGGAGGAAATGTACCATCAAAGAATGAAACCCCATCTTCAAATGGTAAGTGTTGGAAGTGTACAAGGCAGGGGCAGTTGTACCTGTAATAATAGGACAAATTTTTATAGATGCTTCTTCTTCTTCCGAAAACTTTTTTTATTATCTAGGTGCTTCTTTTTTTCAGCGCTGTGTGGCAAGATGTACCTGCCCAGATGTTTTCGCCCAGCTGCTTTCCTCAATATAAGTACTAGAGGTGTTCTCATCTGGTCACCCCCAGGGAGATATCTTCGGGTCACTGAATGATTTATCTGACGTTAAAATTAATGTCAGAAACAGACACAAGTTGTGACCTTGTTGCAGAACCAGGGCAATATTCCAGCGAGTGCAATTGCCAGATGGACGGAGTCCTGTGGCTGCCTGTGGGAATATAGCTCTCCATCCATCCTGTAACCGCCATGGGGTCATTCCACGGCCTCTGCTGTGAACTGAGTGGCTCCAGTTGCCATTTTTTGCTCTGAAAATAGTGTTCGCAGCCAGGGGTATAACACAGTGATTTAAAACGCTCTCTGGCTCATCAGCAACGAGGAAGGAATAGACCTTTGCTACGATCACCCATGGTTCGAGAAGGTCTGACCGCATTCAGAGTAGCTTCGTTTATGTTTTCAGACTCCATACAAACATCTGGCGAAACATCTGATGGATGCAGTTCCAACTCCGGCAGAATCAAGTCGAAACATCTGTCAGTAATAAAAGGGGAGGGCTAGGGGGAAGTTGTAACCCTTTATTTATAGTTAATATATCGTTATTAATGTAGTATTTTTTAACTGTTTCCATCCTGAACAGGCAGCAACACTTCATGGCAGTGAACTGCTAAAAACTGAAAGGAAGCAACCCATTAAAATACAAAACATTCCACACTTAAAGGTGATTGACAGTACAAGCCTATGCTGGATTACGCAGAAGTACGCTACACTTTTATTTTAGATAGATGATAGATAGATAGATAGATAGATAGATAGATAGATAGATAGATGTTGTTGTTGTTTAGTCGTTTAGTTGTGTCTGACTCTTTGTGACCCCATGGACCAGAGCACGCCAGGCACTCCTGTCTTCCACTGCCTCCCGCAGTTTGGTCAAACTCATGATGGTAGCTTCGAGAACACTGTCCAACCATCTCGTCCTCTGTCGTCCCCTTCTCCTTGTGCCCTCCATCTTTCCCAACATCAGGGTCTTTTCCAGGGAGTCTTCTCTTCTCATGAGGTGGCCAAAGTATTGGAGCCTCAGCTTCACGATCTGTCCTTCCAGTGAGCACTCAGGGCTAATTTCCTTAAGAATGGAGAGGTTTGATCTTCTTGCAGTCCATGGGACTCTCAAGAGTCTCCTCCAGCACCATAATTCAAAAGCATCAATTCTTTGGCGATCAGCCTTCTTTATGGTCCAGCTCTTACTTCCATACATCACTACTGGGATGTTTCTATATATATAGATATATATATATATATATGCATTTTCCAAATTTTAATACATACAACTTTAAATTCTCTTCGTTTGTCACATTTCTCCAGACTTCCCCACCCAACCCTCCATGGCTTTCTACTTGATCCTTGTTCTGCTGCATATCCGTTTATACCACCCATTTTGATTCTATACAATATCCTAAGTGTTATTTACTGCTGCTCATGTTATCTATCCCTACTTGGAAATTTAGCTGGTTGTTGTTCCTCTTTAAATATTATCCAAATACTTCCACCCTTCCAGGCCCTCCAAGTGTCCCTATTTTCCAGAGACGTCCCTGATTTTAAGAAGCCGTCCCGGTTTCTGATTTGATCCTGGGATGTCCCCACTTTTTCCTTAAGATGCCCCTATTGTCATTGGAGAAATGTTGGAGGGTATGGAGTTATCCGACCCCTTGGGCCTCCTGAAGGCAATCCTGTGTTGGGACGTTTTTTTAAAAAAATGTTTAATGTTTAATCATGTTTTTATATATGTTGAAAGCTGCCCAGAGTGGCTGGGGCAACCCATTAAGATGAGTGGGGTATAAATACTAAAAAAAAAAAAAAATCATTATGGAATAGGATATCCCTATTTTCATTGGATAAATGTTGGAGGGTATGCTCTTCCCTCACCAATTTCTCATCATGATTCCTTATCTTAGCTGACATCGTAGCTAAACCGCATGGGGGGCATGTGCCAGCTTGCTTCGTTGCCCAAGAGCTCCTTAGAGCCTCCCAGATTCCCTGCGCCCATAAGAGAGCAATTATGAGAGATCCCGTCAATAGGCCTTTCCATCTCACTGTTCCACAATGAAGCTAGAGCAGGGGTCAGCAGTGTGTGGCCCATGGGCCGGATGTGGCCCACAAAGACCGTTTTACCGGCTCATGAGCTGCCCCTGAACCGAGCTGCCCATTCGGTGGGTCCCCCGCGCACTGCGCTAAATCGGCGCAGCACGGCGCGGTGACTCACTGAGCGGTGCCGGAAATTGCATCTGTGCATGTGCAGATACCAGAAATTGCATCTGCGCATGTGCAGATACCATAAATCACATCTGCGCATGTCCGGACGCCGAAAATCGCTTCTACACTGGCGCGATTTTTGGCATCTGGGCATGCGCAGAAGCGATTTTCGGCGCCACAGACATGTGCAGACACAATTTCCAGTGTTCCACTGCACCAGTCTGGCCCACGGACAATCTCCTTGGGAGTGATCCGGTCCATGGCTGGTAAACCTTGCCGACCCCTGAGCTAGAGCTTCAACAGTAGCACCAGCCATGCCAACTGGAAAATCCCCCAGAGTGTTTGACCACTGAATAAACCAACCATTTTATATGCCCTGAACATAAAAGCTCAAATCTCATATGTGCCTCACCATCAACTAAGCAACTGTGAGCAACTGGGGCAGTTTAGACAGTCGTGTGGCAGAATGCCAGCAGAACTCATATGCCATGTATCTCTTCTCTAGCTCTAGGCAAGAGTAAAAGACAAGGATTTCCTGCTTTCCACAGTTCGCTATATTTACATACTAAACACTGTTTACCTGACAACAGTGTTCTTACTTAAAGTTTACCTCATAAAATTTTGGTTTTTCCTCAGGGTCCATGACTGCATATTGCGGCAGTGAATCTCATAGTTTAACTACACACACTTTGTGGAGAAATGCTTCCTTCTGCCTGTCCTGAACATTTAGCTTTCTCACATGACCCTGAGGTCTAGTATGACAAGAAGAACACATCTTCTCTCTGTCGACTTTCTTCGTAGCGTGCAAAATTTTATATACCTCTATCATGTCCCCCCGCTTTCTCTAAAGCAAGTTACTGAAATGTTCCTAATCTTACATAAGGGAGTTATTTCATCCCCATGTTCATTTTAGTTTCTCTTTTCCAGCTCTAACAATATCTCTTTTGAGGTGTGGGGTAAAGGTAAAGTAACTAAACACAGTACTCTCGTGTTTGGACACACACCATAGATGTGAATTTATGAGGCTAGCAGTCCCATATCCTAATGATTCCTAACAAGCAATTTGCCTTTTTTTTCACAGCTTCCACAGGCTGAGGCAACATCTTCACTGAGCTATTCACCTCAGCACCAAGATTTCTTTTCCTAGTCAGTCATTGATAATTCAGACCACTTATTTATCCCCCACACATCTTAGTGGGTTGCCCCAGCCACTCTGGGCAGCTTCCGACATATATAAAAAACATAAGAAAACATTAAACATTAAAAAAAACCAACCACTTCCCTATACAGTACGTACAGGATTGCCTTCAGGCGGCTTGTGGGTCGGATAACTCCATACCCTCCATCATTTCTCCAATGAAAATAGGGACATCCTAAGGAAAAGTGGGACATTCCAGGATCAAGAAACCAGGATAGGTTCTCTAAATCAGGGGTGTCCCTGGAAAACATAGACAATTGTAGGGTCTGCCTTTGGCTTTTTAATGAACACAAAATTTCCCCTTCCGCACAACTACTCGAAGAATTGATGCTTTTGAATTATGGTGCTGGAGGAGACTCTTGAGAGTCCCATGGACTGCAAGAAGATCAAACTGATCCATTCTGAAGGAAATTAGCCCTGAGTGCTCACTGGAAGGACAGATGCTGAAGCTGAGGCTCCAATATTTTGACCATCTCATGAGAAGAGAAGACTTCCTGGAAAAGACCCTGATGTTGGGAAAGATGGAGGGCACAAGGAGAAGGGGACGACAAGGACGAGATGGTTGGACAGTGTTCTCGAAGCTACCAACATGAGTTTGACCAAACTGCGGGAGGCAGTGGAAGACAGGAGTGCCTGGCATGCCCTGGTCCATTGGGTCACGAAGAGTCGGACACGACTAAATGACTAAACAACAACTACTACTTTAAAAAATGCCAGAGCCCCGCCTGATTCTGCATCCACGCATCTTAATCCCAAAATTCTTCTCTGTGAAAAAAAATAATATCTGACTACACTCCATTGCTTTTGACAGCTGCTGGACATGCAGAAATCCCAAGCTGTGGAGCTTTAACCAGCATGGCATGGAAGGACTGACCTGTTGAATTTCAGTAGTTATTCTGCGCTTGGTGTTTCAAAATCTAGCCAGCTCCAATGCCTGCCATTTTCTCTGCATGCCTTTAGAGTGGGCTGCTTCCATTCATTACTGACAGTTAGATATAGCCTTGCTAGGGAGTTGTGGTGTTGTGAAATCTGCCTTTCTCAGCACTTGGAAGAGCAGGACCAGAATGTTGATGAGCTTTCCAAGGCAATGTATGAAGTGGGGTGGGGAATTCCCAGGCATCCCATAATTCAGGGAGGCTAATTCAGTGAAATGATTCCGCAATGATGGAAGAGATGCAGTTGGAATCCCACACAAAAGAGAAAGAAGGGGAGGGGGGATTGTGCGTGCGTGCGTGCGTGCCTGCCTGTAAAAATTGTTGTTTTTAAACAAAGAAAGAAAACTTCAGCGTTTTCCATTATTGCAGAGCTGTAGTGACTGGCCATTTTGCACAATCACTGGAGAAATTTGAAAGTTTTAGCTAAGCAGTGACTCAGCACAGTGATCTAAGATCTTTGGTATCTCTCCCCCCCCCCGCAACTCCCCCCCCCTGGCCTGACTCTGCAGTTTGATGACAGCCGCTAGATTCCCAGAACCACACGGTTATTATTTCCAAGAGGAATGTATAAGCTCTGCATTTGTGCATGTAGTAAAAATGTTGGGAGTGAAAGATGAGTCAGGGGAGAGTTAAAGAAACCTTGTATTACTTAGCAAGGGCTTGTGCTTTGACCAAAGGCAGCAGCTAAGCTTTTACTTTGGTGGAGGGGAAGGAACATGCTGCAGTTTGCGCCTTGATTTACAGTGACGTGGAGGGGCACGGGGGGCGTATCTTGGGGGGCGCTGGTGGGTTAAGCCCCCTGCTCGATCTGGGAGTTTGCCACCTCTGTCCTATAGTCTTCCATCTTTCCGCTGGCCAGTTACCTGTATTTACTTAAAAGTGTGTGTTAAAGGCTAATCCCGCTGCGTAAAGCCAGCTTAAATGAAGAGCGGAGCCGACCTCTGCCAACAGGCTGGAAGTCATACAGAGCTTTGGACCGGAGAAGCTGGGCTGCATACAGGGAAAGCTTATTTTAATAGGGGAAAGTGCACTGAACTTTTCTCCTGGGCTTGTTGCGGCAGAGAAGGCCCTGCCAAATGCAGTTGACCTTGAACACAGGTGCAAGCTTCAGATCCATCTCTGGCAAACAAATCAAGGGTGTTTTTTTTAAATAAAAGGTTGCTGGGAAATAAATCTTTCAATGACGAAAGGGAGCGAACACACCATAAAGGCAGTCATTATCTCCACAGACATGAATCTCCAGCGGATGCCAGGGTACAGCTTTGGACATCCAAAAGATTATTAAGAGAGAAGAGTGTAAGGACGCTTGACTCAGCCATGATCCCTCACGTGTGCTTTGATGCGTGCCAAATCAAGAAGACAAGAACTTTAAAAAAGAATGGGAAAAGTTTATAATTTATATACGAGACCACTGTAAGCAGGTTAAAACACTGGCAGGATTTTAATCACACTTGTAAACAGAAACTATGGACAATTTAGAAAGATAAAAATTTGGATAGGTAATGACACGCAGTTGTAAACATTACCTTTAGGACCCATGGAAGGGATGGTGGCGGGAAATCAGGAGATTCAGAGCAATCTCAATATTTGGATTTTGAAATGTTTTTGTTGTATGTTTATATTTTTAAAAATCAAATATATATATATATTTTTAAGAGACAGAGGTGGAGTCGGAATCTGCTAAGCATCTGACTTATTCTCAGTCACCTTCTTGGAATGGGGAGGTTCCTTGTTGACGTAAGGAGTGTCCGATGTCGTAGGAGTGAGGCACTCTTCTGTCTTGGTTCCTTTCCTGGAACCAGATCTCCATCCCCTACAGGCCACTGACCCCTCCTTGGAACCAGACACTTTTAGGGGTACTGATTCCACCTCCCACACCCTGCCTAGGGCCCTTCTCAGAGTCCTCCAGCTCCAACTCTCTGAGCTCCTCCCTCCATCCCTTCCCCGAGCTTCTGATCATCTCCTTCAGGACACCTCCATGGGATTCATGACAAACACTCCTTAATTAACCACCATCATATAATCTCCCTGCAAACTAATCAGGATGAATGCTCAGTCAGCAGGTCATCTCAAATGCATCTTATTGGTTGCATTCCAAGTAGCACAAAGCAGCAACTTGCACAAACATAATGGCTTCTGCTTGCACAAAGGGACTTTCCCTCCTCATCTCTTTCCCCTGCAGCTCCCTAAATCTGTTCCAGGGGTCCCCCCAACTCTGGAGCAGATCTGGGGACAGTGTGGAATGCAAGGAAGGGAAGGGAAAGTCCCATTGTGCAAGTGAAAGCCGTTCTGCTTGTTCAATTATTTAGCTGAATACTGCTTTGTGTTTTTAATAACACCCGATGAACTCAGTGGTGCTCGCTTCTGAATAGAGATACACTGAACTGCACACTTGGTGAACGAATGGCAAACACCAATAAGATTGTTATTAATCTTTTGCATAACTTTTTTTTTGTTTACTTCTGCTCTTTGAGCAATGTGTGCTCCCTCTGCCCTACACAGGTGTACACATTTTAGCCTGACCTTTTAAAAAGGAGCAGAATATACTCTCTCCTTCTGCTACAGGCAGGTTACCTAGAACTACCAGATATTTTTTTGCCAGTAGGACTACTGTACTTTTCATCAGGTGATGCTTTTGTCAGCGTTTTGCCAATGCAGTCAAGAGAAAAGTGCCATTTGATAAATTTCTGCTGTTTGCTCGGCTTTTTAAATCATTGGAGCCATACAAGGAAAGAAAACAAAAGTTGCTTGTCTGTCCTCTGCTATTCATTATGCAAGGAACAGCAATTGTGCATCTAGGGATGATCAGGGCTTGGTATAACCGTACTACTGTGGGGAAATATACATCAGTGTGGTGTAGTGATTAAAGTGTCAGACTAGGACCTAGGAGACCAGGGTTCAAATCCACACTCCTTGGGCTAGTCACTAACTCTCAGCCTATCCTACCTCATAGGGCTGTTGTTGTGGGGAGGAGAACTATGTATGCCACCTTGAGCTCCTTGGGGACAATAAATCAAATAAACAAACATTTCATGATAGGGTCTAGAAAGGGCCCAGCAACAAGACAATACTGCAGCAATAAAGTAATGAAGGAAACAGCAGTGAGGCAGCTACAAAACTGTAAAAGGGAATACAAAGAAAGAAGTAAGGAGGGAAGGAAGGAAGGAATGCATCCTTGAACATTCGCAACAAGGAATATTTTCACAGAGAAGCAATGGAGAAGATTCACTCCCTCCCCCTAGCATTGTGGGAAAATATTCTATAGTCTAGGAGGTGGCCAGGACCTTGAGAGGTTGCCTGAGGTAAATGACAACTAACATTAAACATTAAAATGTCTGTAAACTTTCATGGGGGAAATAGCCGCACGTCGATGTGGAGAACTCAACTTCCGATTGGAAAAACGAGGAACTGAAAGAAATAGGAATTGACACAGTTACCCATCCCTAATGACAACTGCAGCCCAGTGGCAAATATCACTTTTTGCCTAAAGTAATGAAGAGTGTGGTGGCTTGGACAGCTTCGGTCATGCTTGGAAGAAATGAATTATCTAGACCAGTTTCAATTGGGCGATAGGCCTAAGTTCAGCGCTGAAGCAACCTTTGTCATCCTGGTCGATCACCTACACCAAGAGAGAGGGAGTATGACTCTAGATTCTCCTACATGTCTTGAGGGCTTTGGACACCATCAACCTCCTAGTGTGGCTTTGCAAAGTGGGAGATGGCAACACTCAAGACCGTTTGCATAGAGTAGCATTTGGGGAGTTCTGCTTTTCCCCACAGTGTTTGTGCTGTGGGGTCCCCCATGGTCTCACCTTGTTGCCCATGCTTGTTAACATCTGTTCAGTGGTTCTCAAAGGATGTGGCGCTCCACACAGGTGTGGCAGGAGAAGATGGCAAGCATGGCAGGAAGGTTCAAGGGCAATGAAACATTTGAACATTTCAGTGTAGTATAGTAGAGTATTAAAGTTTTGTTGTTGTTTTTTGCAGAATATGGATAGATACGGAACAGGGATTTTCAACTCTGACAAACATGAAAGATCGGAAAAGATAAAGGCTTATTTTTGTTGATGAGGAGATGAGGGTTTGTCTCAAATTCAACTAATATAAATGAAATTCCCTGGCAAAGGCAAGCTCATACCTCTCATTGATTTTGTAGACATACTTAAGATACCTATAAGAGGCTCGTTTATATTTTGGGAATGATTAATGTGCTTATGAAGCTGCATTGTTGTACACTTCCTGAATGTCCCATGATCATATTATAAGGTAGATGTGTTCTGTGTTATAAACCAAGCACTGCTAGGAATCGCTTCTTTTTGTTTTCCAATGTATTTCTTATCAATAATATGTACGGCGTGGCATGATAAAATTTACGAAAGTGTGGCCCAGGGGAAAAAGTTTGAGAACCACTGATCTATATGAAGCCAGTGGGAGAGATCATTTGGGGATATGCATTGAGGGGTCACCAATATGCCGTTGACATCAGCTCTTTCTCTCCATACAGATTTCAGCTTATGTACATTGTGCATAATGCTATAATCCTCTACAGGACCACCCCATTTCCTATGCTCATTGGTACTCTAAAAGAACTCTAAAACAGTAAGTTAGACCCGACTTACTATTGCAGAAGCCATGTTGCTATGCTTCAGCAACAGTTGTTCTTTTAAATGCTTGACAATTCTAATTTGAATAATTATTTCTACCAGGTTTCCTAGGAAAGACATAAAGCTAACCAATCTGCAATTTCCTTTCCCTCCCTCTCAATGTTTTTAAAAACTGCTGTTTCCTTGGCCACTTGCATCCTCAGGTATGGATGCCGAGCTTAAGGTCGCATTACAGTACATAGTTTTGTTAGAAGAAATTCAATTTAATATCTGAGTTCTTTAAAAGCTATTGGCGGGTGCCATCCAGACCCTGTGAGTTGTTCATTTTTAATTTGTCACAAAGGCCTAGAACTTTGTGCCTTGTCACCACTATTTGCCTCAGTTCCTCAAATTCCTTTCCTGGGAAAATCAGTTTAGGTACACGGATCTTTCCCTGATCATTCAGCTTTTCTTCAGTCTCCTATTTCTCTTTTGGCTCATCGTCATTATTATTATTATTATTATTATTATTATTATTATTATTTACTGAATTTGTATAGTGCCCTTCATCCACAGATCACAGGGTGGTTCACAACATAAAAATACAAAATTAGAACACAAAATACACAAGAAAGCAAAAGCAAAAGCAAACCAATAACCCCCCTTGTCATCCAAACATTTAGTCACCTCCCTAGCCAATTTCTAACATATTTAAAGCTGTTGTTGCTGGTGGTCTTGTTTTTTGTAGTGTGCTTCCTGAAATCTTTCTATTTGCCTCATTTCTTTTGCAAAGGTGTGTGTTTCTTTTGGTTCTCCTTGTATGGGCAAGACTTCTGTTTTCTGAAGAAAACCGTTCTGCGATAAACTTCCTTGACTCTACTTGTTAACCACGCCAGCATCCTCTTGGCAGTAACTTCCCTGGCCTGTAGTACTATACATTCTCACTGGGCTTCTGTTAGTGTAATTTTGTACAGCTTCCCCAAGCATTTTAGAAAGATTTGACCCTTTCCATCAGTAAGGGGAAGCTCTGGCTGGTGGGCCTAATTAGGCCAAAAGGCTGTTTCAGTCAAGTCAAGCTGTGCCCACCTAGACCAGGTGCACAGTTTGGGAATCATTTTTGACTTACAGCTGTCCATGGAGACACAGGTCAATTCTATGTCCAGGGCAGCGGTTTACCAGTAGGCTGAGACCCTACCTGCCAGCAAACTGTCTTGCCAGAGTGGTGCATGCCCTAGTTATCTCCAGCTTGGACTACTGCTACCTTTGAAGGTGACTTGGAAACTACAACTAATCCAGAATGCGGCAGCTAGACTGGTGACTGGGAGTGGCTGCCGGGACCATATAACATCGGTCTTGAAAGACCTACATTGGCTCCCAGTACGTTTCTGAGCACAATTCAAAGTGTTGGTGCTGACCTTTAAAGCCCTAAATGGCCTCGGCCCAGTATACCTGGAGGAGCGGCTCTACCTCCATCGTTCAGCCCAGACACTGAGGTCTAGCTCCCAGGGTCTTCTGCTGGTTCCCTCACTGTGAGAAGCAAAATTACAGGGAACCAGGCAGAGGGTCTTCTTGGTAGTGGTGCCCTCCTTGTGGAACACCCTCTCTTCAGATGTCAAGGAAAAAACAACTATTTGACTTTTAGAAGACATCCTAATGCAGCCCTGTTTAGGAAAGTTTTTAAGGATTGATGTTTTTATTATGTTTTTCTATATGTTGTAAACTGCCCAGAGCGACTGGGGAAACCCAGCCAGATGGGCGGGGTATAAATAAATTACTACTACTACTACACCGGACCTCATTTATGCAGCACGTAAAGACATAGCTGGGCCTAATGGTGTTTCGCGTGCACTGGGTTATGCAAATACTGATCATCACCCGATTTCACACTGCAGGGCGAGAAAGGTCTGCTGACATCATTGTTGACATGAAATGATTGACAGGCGGGCAGCCCCTCCCATCTGTCAAACTTGGTCCAGTTCCCTCATCCTGCTGCCCTTGACTTTCCCAGCCCTGCTCATTTTGGGGAACTTTCCTTTTTTCAAGTCCAGTATGACTGTGCGGGGGTCTTTCTTAGCCGCAGCCCATTTAACATGTATGTTGAATTACAATTTACGGCTGTGCTCAGTGTCCCCAGTGAGGCCAGCAACACTTTACATCTCTAACCAAGTCCTGGGCGCCTCTTAAGATGAAGTCCAGACTCTTCTCCCCTCTGGCCAGAGGTGGGGAGAGAAGCACAATTCGCTTTTGAGTGAAGGAGGATTGTGTGTGTATGCTCTGAGTAAATAAATGCATGCGAGTGTATCGAGTGCTCTGTGTATGTGAGAGCTCAGAGCAAGCGCATGTGTATGTCTTGAGTGTGCTGTGTGTGAAGCTGCTGAGTAAAGCCTATGCATGTTTTGAGAATGCTGAGTAAGCGCATGCGTGTGTGTTGAATGTGTCAGTGTGCTGAATAGGTGCACGCGTGTGCTTTGGGCGTGTTGCGTGCGAGAGAGTGCACGTTTCGAGAGCTGGTTTTGCTGAGCAAGCGTCTGAGTTTGGAGGCACGTGTGAAGTGTTCAGCGTGTGCTGGATGCGACAGTGTGCTAAGTGCATGCGTGTGCCGCGTGTGCATGTTGGGGGTGGGTGGGTTGAGAGAGTGCTGAGCGGGCTGTTGTGTCGCGTGCGCTGAATTGCCCGAGGAAGCGCATGCATGCAACGCGCGGGTGTCTTTCCAGCGTCCTGGGAAGGAAAAAAAAACATTGCATGGAAACTGGGAGTGGAGCGTGCCGGGCAGTAGGACCCCGCGGGCGAGAGCCGGCGTGTGTGTGTTTGTGCGCGTGAGCGTGTGAGTGCGCGCGCGAGTGACTCAAAGAGGGGAAAGGAAGGGAGTCTGGAGGAACTGGGAGCAGCAGCAAAAGCAGCAGCAGCAGCGGCGGCCGCAACGGCAACGGCAACGCGTCGAGCTCGCGACGCCCGGGCAGCCGCGCTGCTCCGAGGAAGCCCCGCAGGAGAGACCAGGAGCCGCCGGCCGCCTCCCCATTCATAGCCCTCGCAGGCGGGAGCTCAATGGGCTGATTCCCTGCGAGACCAGCAAGGAGGAGGCGGCGGCGGCGGCGCCCGGCAGCGAGCAGCAGCAACAGCAGCCCGCCTAGGCCTCGGCTCCGGCCAGCCGCTCCGCTTGCACCCTCCCAGGCATGTAAGTGGCCGCCGGCGTCCCCGGGCCTCGGATGGGGAGGGAGCAGCCGCGGGGCCTTGCTCAGCCCCCTTTGGCTTGTGTGTGCGCGCGCGCGTGTGGGTTTTTTGGGGGGGGCGCCCCATTTTTTTTGGTGCATTGTCTGGAGCGCCTGTTCGGAGCGGCGCGGCGCTCTCGCCCTTTCTCCGAGGCGGCTTGTTTGCTTGCAAACCTCCCGCTGCAAAAGTGACCCTCCTTTGCAGGCCTTAGATGAGATATGTGTGTGTGTGTGTTTTCTCTAAATAATATCTTGAAATATCCTTTTTTTTGTGCATTGCAGTGGCGGCGGCGGCGGCGGCTCCCTTTGCTCCTGCCTGCAGATGCGCCTGGGCTTTGGAAACGCCTGCTCCCCAAAAGCGAGAGGGGTGGGAGAAGAGAGGAAGGAGGGGAATGGGCTCTTTGTGCGTGCCTTTGGGGTGGGGTGCGCGCTGGGGGGGGGGGCTTCTCTCCCTGTGGAAAAAACTTGCACCTTTCCCAACCCTCTTTTTTTCCTTTTGGGACCGCTGCGTTGTGGGGTGTCAGGTGGGTGAGGGGTCTTGTGGTGGGTCCTGGGTTTGCACCCTCCATTTGCTTTACTCTCTCTAACCCGCCCCCCCCTTCTTTCCTCTATGCGGTGTTTGTTTACCTCAGGCTTCTCCATTGCTGCCCACAGCTGTTGGAGGAGGAAGGAGGTTTTCAGGTCCCTCCTCCTTCCACTTCTGAGATAACTGGGTCTCGTGCCCTACCCACCAGCAATGTATACGCTTTCCAGGCGTTGGATTATTTTATATTTCTTATAACACCCCCCCCATCCTCACAAACCCAGTGCCATAAAAAGCAGGCCTTTGCCACCCCCACCTTCTCATTCGCCAACCGAATCTTTGATGTGAGACAGGCAGGGCTGATTCACACATTATTTTATTTTTACTGTACACCTAAAAAAAGTAACGAGTGAATCACTGGGGGGGGGGACGCTTGACAGAAGAACCCCATCTGCGCCCCCACGTTGGCTGTGGCTCCTCGTGAGGTGTGCAATTCGGTTGCGGACCCCCAGGTCTTTGGACCACTGTAGCCTCCTAATTAGCTTTTGGAGGTAATGAAAATAGCTGGTTTTCTCTCTTAAAACAAAACAAAACAAAACAAAAAGTATGAAGGACTTTAGATTTTTGGCTAACTTGTTCTAAATGGAGTTTCGTTGGGGTTCTCTCCCTCGCTTAACCTGGATTGCTTGCAGCGGATGCTATATAGGTTTTGTTTACTATCTTTCTGCAATATCTAGAAGCTTCATAATACCTGCCTTGGGCACGTTATACCCGAGGTACTAATAGGCCTAAGTGAGTTTCACAGAATCCACTTGGGTGTAACTCTGTAAGATCTGTGGTTTTGTTTCTAGAGCTTGTTCATAGTCTTGTGTTCTTCTGTCCACTCAGGCAGTCCTGACAGCTTCTAGGTACTACTTTGTGCGGACAAACGTAATGCGCAAACTTGGCGGTCCTGCATGAATGTGCCTGAAGCGCAACAGTCGTAGCAGGGAATACTGCTCCATTTCCATGGAGCTGCCTGTTGGACATGAGAAAACCTGAAGTGTTGTGGGATAGAGTGGTGTTGGAGTAGCAGCAGAGAGACACGGGTTCAAATTCTCACTCGGCATGGGACAGCAATGCTGGGTGCCTCTCTCAAGCTAACCTCCTTCGCAGGGTTGTTAATGAGGATAAATTGGAAATTGCTCCCCAAAGAGGCAGGGATGCCCACTGACCTGGATGGCTTTTTAAGGAGAATTAGACAGAGATCAATGCCTCTTGAGTACCAGTTGCTGGAAACTGCAAGGAAGGGAGAGCGTTGGTTGTGTTCAGGTCCTGCTTGCTGGCTTTGTGGCTTGTGGGCCACTGGCCTCATCTTGCCTGCCTTATGTGGGTGGCGGTGGTGTGATGGGCTGCCAGTTCTGCCCCAAGTTTCTTGGAGGAAGGGCTGAATGAAAAAAATAAGTACAGTGGTACCTCGGGTTAAGAACTTAATTCGTTCTGGAGGTCTGTTCTTAACCTGAAACTGTTCTTAACCTGAAGCACCACTTTAGCTAATGGGGCCTCCCGCTGCTGCTGCCACGCCGGCAGAGCATGATTTCTGTTCTCATCCTGAATCAAAGTTCTTAACCTAAGGAAATATTTCTGGGTTAGCGGAGTCTGTAATCTGAAGCGTATGTAACCTGAAGCGTATGTAACCCGAGGTACCACTGGAATAAAGTTACATTTGCCCATGCGAATGCATACTCCAAAGAAAGGCCAGGGACAGGCCTCTACTTATCTGGAGAAAAACCTTGCTGTGTGAGCAGACTATGATTGTTTCTAGATTTTTTGTAAGTGGCAATCCTGTACGCACTTACTTAGGAGAGTAAGCCCTTCAGAACTCGATGGGACGCGCTTCCCAGTGAGGGTAGGGTAGCATTGTTAACACTTTTAGGTCGTTTTGTCTAGGGTAGCATTGTTAATACTTTTAGGTAGTCCCCCCTTTGTCTTTTCTCTGGCATGAGAAAACAAAAGGATGGATCCCTTATTGCATTCTGCGTGTTTGTGTAATCATGTAGTATTTAAAAGTCAGGATCTTTTCCCTTCTTTTTTTCTTCCTTTAAGGCCTGGCCAGGTTAATTATCACCATTGCATTTGTTTACAGGTAAATGTGCTCAATAGCTGTGTTGCCAGTAGCTGTTTAACTTCCATCTTCAAACCCACAATAGTTTGATTTAATTATCTCGGGCCTTTGAATGTATAAAAACCTTTGTGCCAGGAATTACTGCTTTTGGAGTAGGTGAATTTCTGCAGCGGCAATACAGTGGTACCTCGGGTTACATACGCTTCAGGTTACATACGCTTCAGGTTACAGACTCCGCTAACCCATAAATAGTACCTCGGGTTAAGAACTTTGCTTCAGGATGAGAACAGAAATCGGTCTCCGGCGGCGTGGCGGCCGCAGGAGGCCCCATTAGCTAAAGTGGTGCTTCAGGTTAAGAACAGTTTCAGGTTAAGAACGGACCTCCGGAACGAATTATACCACTGTATAAGGAGTTAGGTGTAAGGTGGGGGCAAAGGCATATTAACTCTAAGGAGGTCAAGTCTGTCTGATCTATCTAGATGTGATTTTGGGCAGGAAGAAACAGTGTAATTGGCTCAAGGTCCCAAAGTGAGCTTCATATCCAAGCAGGGGCTTGATTCTGAGTTTTCCCATAGTCCAAGTCCAGTGCGTTATCCATTGTACCACATTGCTGTCTCACATGCAGATGGTTTACCTGGCATGATTAAGCTTTCTCCCTTTATTTGTTTGGGAATGTACAAAAAACCTCCACACTGACCTGAATGAGCCACCTCACTTACCCAGGTTGAGGCAGCTAAATCTCTTCAAGTGTTGGTTTATTTTATAGCATACATATTCAGCTGGTATGCTTTAAGTGGTAAAAGTGGTAAAATAGAAGCATGGCACCGTCGCTTGTGAGCGGGACGCTTTAAGAGCCCCAAACTTCACAGCCATATGCACGGAAGCTACAAAACGTGCTGGGGAGAACCAGCAATGCAATGTGCCTTTTGCAACCTGCCTTGTTGTTTAAAAGTTGCATACTTAACATGAGTTCAAAAAATTAAAAGTGCGAACCCAGCCCTCTACGTTTTCTTCTCAGGCTAGGGAGAATATGGTTTTACTAGGACTAATTACTTTCTCTAGGAGTAATTTTGGGATTAAAAAGATTTATCTTTCATCCTGCCCGAGTAAATAAAAAGCATATGATTTTAATTAAATAGTTCTGCATGCCGCATGTGTGACTCAAAAGCCCCATATACACATAGGCTAGCCTAACCTCCTCGGTGAAGGAAGACCGTGTGGGGATTTCGCATTAGGTGAGCGATGAGTCTTCCCCAACACATGGAGGAGAATTAGGGAAGTCCCGATGCCCACAAACAGCACACAGATACTGTACATAGGAAGTTCTCAGTTGCACATTGTATACTTCCTAGGAAAGGCACCACAACTTGGTGGTAAAGCACATGCTCGCTCTGTAGAAGATGCCAGGTTAAATCCCTTGCACCTGCAGTTAAAAGATTACCTTCTAGCATAGATCAAGACTTTTGCCTGGGACCTCTTAGGACAGTGGTGGCCAAACCTGGCCCTCCAGCTGTTATGGGACTACAACTCCCACCATTCCTAGCTAACAGGACCCGTGGTCAGCGACGATGGGAATTGTAGTCCCAAAACAGCTGGAGGGCCAAGTTTGGCCATCACTGTCTTGAGAGCTACAGCCGGTGGGAGTAGCTGTTATTGGGCTCTGAATGGCCTCACTATGTGTAGTGGAATTCCTATGTTTGTATTACTGCAACTCATCTATACAAGAAGTTTTGCAGAGTTTAGGAAAGTTATTTTCCCTTCCTTCCAGCTGGAAAATTGAGCAAAAACACCTCTTTGCTATTCCAGCATCACTTGTCTTTTTCAAAAAAAATGAAGCCCCACAACTTAGAGCAAGCATGGAGAACTTCAGGCCTGCCACCAAATATAGCCCTCCAAGCCTTTCTACCTGGTCCTTGGAACTTTAAGAAATTCATAGAGTTGGATGGGACTCCAAGGGTTATGTAGTCAGGAATCTCAGCTAAAGCATCCAGGACAGAGGGCCATCTAACCTCTGCTTCAAAACTTCCAAGGAAGGAGAGTCCACCACTTCCCTAGGGAGACCGTTCCACTGTCGAACAGCTCTTACCACCAGAAAGGTCTTCCTAATGTGTAGTCGGAATCTCCTTTCTTGTCCCTAAGCCACACACCCTCACTGGACTCTGCTTTGCATTCTGTGTGTTTTTGGTCTGGCTGGAATGTGCCCTTAAATTCTCACAGTTCCTCTTTGCTTGCCTGGGTGGAGCGTAGAGAGGTATGTGCAGAAAATGCACATTTGTAAAATTCACTTTTTACTCCATCCACCTTTGCCCTTGGACCAGCCCAGCATTGGCATGTGGCCCCCAAATCTTGCCCAGAAGCAGAATGTGGCTCTCTTCCAGCCCTAACCTGGAGCACCAGATGTGAGTCCCTCTGTACCTTCTGTGCGTGCACAAGATCCCAGTCTCAGTTCCCTGCGATTCCAGGTAGGGGGCTGGGAAAGGCTCCTTCCACCTGAAACCCAGGAGAGCTGCTGCCAGTCCGTGTAGCCAGTATTGAGCTAGGCAGGCCAGTGGTCCCACTCAACACAGTTTCCCGGAAGCTCCCTTAGGCTTAACTTCCGCCGCTCAAATGTGTGTGTTTTTGAGAGAGCAGACCTACAACAGCGGTTTTCTGAAAATCTGCCCTGGTGTGTATCTGCGACACCTCCACTGGGCCACTGCAGTGCTGGCATGGTGCCGTGATTTGTGATGTGCTAGAGCAGCACTTGCTATGCTCAGTGCTTTGCGTGCGCATGCTGTGGATGCAGGGGGAATCCTGACGGCACAAGATAGCACCAGCGAAGTCAACAGAATATTCTTGCCCATGGATGCATGCGCTGCCTATTTTGCCTTCTGTGTCTGGGACCCATTCTCCCCTTTATTATTGTCGGAACAGTTTTTCGCATCCAAGTCCCTCTTCTTATTCCTAGGCCATTCTGGCTTTACCCTTGCACGATCTCTGATCTTCTAACTTGTCTGTTGCTGTCTTTACTGTTCATTGTTGGTCTGTAACCTTTTCTTCATGCTTGGCTATCTGGGGCCGTGTGAAGGCTTGTTCTGCGAGGCGCAACCTGTGCAGGCAGCGGAAAGGCTGTTTATACAGCGGAGGCTGTTCTATTGAACAACAGGCATAGAGGGCCATCCTGTCTGTAAATACAAACACAATCCATATAAAAAAGCCCCCTGCTTGTGGTAACCTAGCATATAGGGGAGAGACCAGTGCTCAAACTTCCTTCCTGATGTGCTACTTTTCTATATGCGGGGAGATTTTTCCTTACCAGCAGAAGCATTCGGAATAAATCCTGATGGCAAGTCCAGAATCCTCCTACATTCTTACTAATCATCATATTTTACTAGGAACATAGGAAGCAGTGTTAGAAACTCGGATATACCGTATTTTTCGCTCCATAGGAGCTCACCGGACCATAGGGCACACCTAGGTTTTTTTGGGGGGGGGGAAATAAAGGGAAAAAAAATTATTCCCCCCCAGCCCCCAGAACAGGTCCAGGAGTGGCGGCAAGATTGCGTACAACCTCGCCGCCGCTCCCAGAGCTTGCGGGGATGGGGACGGGGGAAGCCCAAGCTTCCCCAGCCCCCAGAACAGGCTGCTATCCGCAAGCCTTCGGAGCCCGGCGGGAGTTCCCGCCGTGCTCAGAAGGCTTGCGGATAGCTGCCTGAAACCCGGGGATAGCTGCCTGAAGCCTGGAGAGCGAGAGGGGTCAGTGCGCACCGACCCCTCTCGCTCTCCAGGCTTCAGCGAAAGCCTGCATTCGCTCCATAGGAAGCACACACATTTCCCCTTCATTTTTGGAGGGGAAAAAGTGCGTCCTATAGAGCGAAAAATACGGTACAAACTAATCGCCAATGGTGCCTTAAACCTAGATTGCAGTCGTCACAACGGATTGTCTAGGCGCCTTTTTTATTTTCCAGTGAAGTTCATTATTATCCATTTCATTTCTGTACTGCTTTATATTTTAAAGAACAAATCTCAAAGCGGTTTGCAACGCATTAAAACATCAAATAAAGCAATCCAGAATAAAACAAATTCGAGCTTCACAGAAAATATTTCACATCCTTCTCTAAGGGACATTTTGCTTTCCCCCTATTTATTTACCTAATTTATATAGCTGCCCCATAGCAGAAGTATTCTAGGAAACCCATGTGGTGTAGTGGTTAGAGTGCCGGACTAAGGCCTGGGAGATCAGGGTTCAAATCCCCACTCAGTCATGACGTTCACTGGGTAACCTTGGGCCAGTCGCAGTCTCTTAACCTACCTCACAGGGTCGTTGTAGGGAGGCAGCTAAACCATGGACTCCTTGGGAGAAAAAGGTGGGATATAAATGCAATAAATTAGCTCTCCCGCTTATCTGCTTAAGAAAGCTGGCGGGGCCAGCCAGGTGGAGATGTTGGTCATCAACCTGGCATCCAGATATCTCCACATGGTCGCAATTGGACCTGTGCCAGTCTCAAGACACACCTGGAGCCTGAGGAATTTCTAACACTGATAGGAAGCTGACTTACACTGAGTCAAACCATTAGGTCCCTCTAGTTGTATTGCCTGCACTGTTTGGCAGTGGCTTTCCAGGGTTTCGACACTCCCAGCCCTAAATGTGGCCTTTCTCTTCTTGGGCCCCTTATTCACCATTTATTGGAATTACCTGGATTCATTTTTAGAGGTGTATTGATTTTGTATCTGTGTCTCATTGACAGTTGTTTGGATTTTAGCTTGCTTTCTCCATCCTATTCCATCCCCTTTTTTTGCGAGCTCTTTAATTAACCAGTTTATAAATATTGCTGGATAAATACAAATAAATAAGTGTTCTGGTTGTTTCAGCCAGGGTGTAGAAGCCTGTGCATGTACCATCGTCCTTGGCTGCCCATCTCCGAGTTTGTTAACATTAAAACATGTTAGGAAGAACACAGGAAGCTCCCTTGAACGCAGAGTCAGGCCCTTGGTCCATCTGCCTCAGAACTGTCTGTGCTGAATGGCGGACACTCTCCAGGGTTTCAGCCTTACCTGGAAATGCTGCAAATTGCACAACCCGGGACCTTTTGCAAGCAAAGCAAACGCTCTACCTCTGAGCTGAGGCAATTCCCTGTCTGATTGATCATGCTGGCAGGTGTGGTGCCCCATATGGATGAGACTTTCTTTGTTTGGTCCAAAGTGGTATTTAAACCAGGTCTTGTGAATTGGCTCTTAAGTAGCAGCAGCAGCAGCAAAAATATGCAAAGGAGTCTGGCTTTTGCTGGCCTGGCACACTTGCACAATACAGGCACCTCCTAACCCTGTGAAGTATCTCTGGTTTTCGGAAACAGCTCCATTTCATAGGGTTGCGTCCAGATCAGCTGAGCTTTGCTTGTGCCATGGGACATCCTCTCCTTGCTCTGCGCACCTTCCCTCCCCCAGATCTGCTCTGGAGGGTCCCTCAGCCTTGAGAGTGCACATGGGGCTGCAGGGAGAGGAGAGGAGACGAACAGGAGCTTTTGATACATACCTGAGTCTTCTATTCTGAACTTGTGTCACATCCACATGCAAACTTCCTTCTTGCTCTATCTGGGGAGCTTGATTTCTCCTTGAAAGCATCCAGTGTCTTCCAGTGCTCTGATTACAGGTGACCGCAGGATCCACTCTCCCTCTACCTTCATGAACTGTCGTATAGCCACCGTTCTTAGAAGTCTGCACAATTTGGGAAATAAAGTCAACAGTAGTGAAGTTCAGTCCATCATATTATTCTTTTCTCCTTCCTCCCACTTCCCTCCGCCCTCACTTGATTTCCTCCGCATTATACAATAATCTTTGCATTCTACAATCTTCTCAAATCATCTATATATTCTTATTATCTTTCCTTACTAATTTTTATTCCACCCAGTACTTCACATTTTAATCTAGGCATATTAAATGTATGGGGGGGATGGGGAGGAAATGGTGTTGGCTTTGGTGCATCGGTATTGTAATGTAATATGTGAAAACTAATAATAAAAATAAAAAATAAAACGGTAGTGAAGTTCAGGGAACGGGCTTCATTAAGGTCCACCCTCCCCAAATTCAATTATTGAAGTCTTCCCAGATCACAAAGGGTGGAATCCAGTGTAGTGCTAACTTTCTTGTGCTGTCAGCATGTGGTTTTCTGCTTGCACAGTGGAATGCCCCCCCCAAAAATCTGTTCTTGGGGTAGGGGGTTTTCCCAATTCTCTGGAGCATATTTTGAGAGGGTGCAGGGCAAGCCTGGGGAGAGGAGAGGGAGCACGTTTTGTTGTGCAGGCGAAAACCCTTGTGCTGATGAGAAGAGGGAGCTGGGTTGCCGTCCTTGATTAGCAACTGGATGCCCCAAAGCCAAACCTGGCCATAGGGCAAGCAGGAGCTGGCCTCATCCATTGCCAGACCAGAAGCAAGAGTGGCATAGGTGCAAAGAACGGTGGCTGTGGGCTTTATTTTGGCAGTGGTGGCTAGGCAGCTAGGAAATTACATTAATTGCCACGTTTTAATTGATGGGATTTTGATAGCTGGAATGAGCCTAGCAACAATCCGGTGGTTTCAATTAAGCATGGTTTTTTTCTCGAAAGCAGGCCCCTTGAGGCTCATATATGATGCATGAACAGGAGCTACTGCGCCTGTTGATTAATACCTACTCAGCCGTGGAACCAAATTCCACAGTGCTGAGGAGGGGAGAGGAAAGGGCTTCCTTTCCTTCCATAATGTTCTACCCTGGAAACCTAGGGTAGCTAGGGCAACCTAGTCAGATGGGTGGAGTATTATTATTATTAATTATTTGCTAAGCTGAGCAGTGAGACTCAAGTCTCCTCCCAGCTCATATATATGAATGTGCCTGGCATGTACATAACGAGGGCTCCACATACCCCTTCAAAATGCGTTGCGTGTGTGTTTGTTTATTAAATTTGCATCCTGCGCTTTGTCCCAAAGGAGACCAGGGTGTCAAAAATAAAAGGTGACAAAATTGAACAAAACCGTAAGAACAGGGGTCAGCAAGGTTTACCTCGCCTGGGCCAGTTCACTCCAGTGGAGAGCCCTCTGTGGGCCGGATCTCACACACGCAATTTCCGGCGTCTGTGTCTGCACAGACGCGATTCCTGGTGCCGCGGAAGCGAGTCCCCGCGCTGCGCTGGTTTAGTGCAGCGTGCGGGGACTTGGCAAGTGGGCAGCTCAGTTCGGGGGCGGCTCGTGGGCTGGTTAAACGACCCCCATGGGCCGCTTGTGGCCCATGGGCCTTAGGTTGCTGACCACTGCGTAAGAACAGTTTCACCTACAGATGCAGTTTGCCAAGTGCATTTTCTGGCATTTCTCTTCCTGTTACACCTCCCGTGTCTCTGCCATGCATTTCTGCTAAAGGTTGGGAAAGTGTGCTGCTGAGCATATCAGCATATTGGAGAGAACCCCCCAAAAAAGAGCTTTAAAAACAAAAACTGCTACCTTTTAGTGTCAGAAGTGTAACCTGCTGCACTCCTGCTTGAGTAAACAGATTGGTGGTGGTAAAGCAAACTCTCTCTCACTCTCTCTCACTCTGCATTGAAATGGTTAGACTGAGATTCTGCAGTCCCGGATTGTCTCTTCAAAATAACACTCCGTGGTGTATTCGCAGCTTGAATGCTTTGGTCAGCGCATGAATAAATTAGCACAGTATAAACTGCAGTGAGGCATAAGCACCGCTTAGTTTCTTGACTGTTCTTTATTGAGCTGCGAGACTAGAGGAGACAGTGGTTGCATTTTTTTGGTGCTGAGTAAACTAGGAGGAGTTTTATATCTGCGCGTTTTGATTTTGATTTACTTCTATATCTTTGGCACAGCTCAGTCACGTGGTCAGTGGCTAGACAAGCAGGCCACAGCCACCTCGGGTGACCCCTATTCACTGTAACTCTAGGAACTGCTCCCAAGTGAGGTCACTCTCCAGCCCGGTTTTATTTGTTCATTTTATTTTTATAATTTGCCCCTCCATTCGTCCGGCAAGAGCGCTCGCCTTTCTTTCTACATAAATGACTGTAGGGGTGAGAACTTTTTTTTCAAGCAGTGTGGGAAACGCATCGTGCGCTGCAAGGCCAGGCTTAGATTTTGCATAGCAGCGCATTAACATACTGTCCTTTTATGCGGTCTTTTCAGGGTAAGGAATGGCTCTTGGCTGGCACGCTGCTTTGATTCCGCAGCATTGTTGCTCTGAAGCTGTTCATTCTCAACCGTGAACTGCTTTGACCCTCGTAAACTATTTTATTGGGAGCAGGGGTTCTTAGAAATGTGTTTTCTCTTTCTAGCCTAGAACCGTGATTTCTGATGCAAACAGATTAGCAGTGGTACTCTGAACTGAGACCTGCTGCACCCAGTTAAACTTGTTGTGTGTACAAGATTGCAGCCTTAAGGTTGGGTTAGGCTGCATGAATCCTGTGGTAGCGTAAAACTCGACAGTGGCCACAGAACTCAGCATCCAGAGAATCTGTCCCATAGAAGTCAATGAAGTAAGATTCTAGTTAACCATTTGCCACCAAAAAGCCTGGTGCAAATGGGACTCTGCAGACTGGGAGCTTACTTTCGCTTTATCCCATTGGGAAGCTCTTGCCAAATACGGTGGTACCTCAGGTTAAGTACTTAATTCGTTCCGGAGGTCCGTACTTAACCTGAAACATTAGCACCACTTTAGCTAATGGGGCCTCCTGCTGCCGCCGCGCCGCCGGAGCACGATTTCTGTTCTTATCCTGAAGCAAAGTTCTTAACCTGAAGCACTATTTCTGGGTTAGCGGAGTCTGTAACCTGAAGCGTATGTAACCTGAAGCGTATGTAACCCGAGGTATCACTGTAGCCCTTCCATACTACCTGTTGTATAGGGGGATTTCCCTGCAATGATGGATCCTGCGAGTGCAGCCTAATTAATTCTTGGTTAGCATTGACTAACTGGGCTGTAACAACAAGGCAGTCACCTTCCCCCAGTAATTGGACTAAGGCTGAATCTACAATTCCTGTGAAACGCCTTCCTTTTTTTCCCCCTGCACAAAGGACATCTCAGAATGGCCCAAGGCCCACTGAATGCTGTATGAAGCTAGTCTTGAAACTTGTAACGACTCAGCCTTTGAACTAACATTCAATGTCTCTTCTGCCCAGCCCTGCCCTTAACGAGGTCACCTTTTGGAATTAAAACCAAAGCCCATCAGAAAGTCTGCTTCCTATAATTTGGCACCAGTTGGTTCAGGCATTTGGTTATTATTTGACACTCTAGAATACCCCATGTCCCTTGTTCATCAAGCCCCACGGATGCGATGTGGGACCAAGGTTTCCTCTGTAGCAGGCATAGGCAAACTCGGTCCTCCAGATGTTTTGAGACTACAATTCCCATCATCCCTGACCACTGGTCCTGTTAGCTAGAGATGATGGGAGTTGTAGTCCCAAAACATCTGGAGGGCCAAGTTTGCCTATGCCTGCTCTGTAGCCTAGCTAGACTGCTTACCCTTCCTGCCTCCTTGCTTTTCAAAGCACGTTGTTTTCTCTTGGGAACAGTCAGAATCTTGGCGGGAGACACAAGCCAATGTTATCTCAAAGTAAATATTTTCCTTGATTTTTTTGGGTAACTTCATTGCGAGGGTTCTTGGAGAACCCAGGATGAGAGTCTTGGCTCAAGGGACACCTCATTGGCCGCCTCGTCTTTGACCGAGTCTGATGGTCCCTTAGTGGCAGAGAGCCGTCCTACTAAGTTACCTCTCTGAGCAGATCACTCACCCACTTTCGAATTGCAGCTGTGACATGGACTCACAGGTCGGGTGGAACTCAAGAGATGGTTTCTCTTTGCCCTGGCTTCTTCGAAACAGGTGGTTATTATCATCTCATTCCTGCTTTCTATCTCTACTTGCTTTCCAAATCTCGCCGCCTCTCAACCGCTGTGTCCGTCCAACCCTGTGATGTGGGCTTCTCAGAAAATGTTGAATTGAAACATTTCTTGGAGGAAAAAATTCCCACGCATATCAGAGTAACTTTCATTGGAAATTCTTCTGATGTCCTTGATTGGCCTTTGGCTGGTGGGTTAGGATTTGAGGTGGGTCGCAACAGCAGCACTACCAGCATACAAATATGGGATAAAAAAAGAAGAGAGAAGTGGATCCCCCAAAGTAACCGTATTTTTCCATGTTTTTTGCTTTTAAAATGTAGGTAGAAATTGGGGGTTGTCTTATACATGGATAGTGAATGCAGAGGGGGGTGAGTGAGCGATTGGCGGTGGCGACCCCCCCCCCAAAGCGCAACAACTCAAGGGATATCTCCCCCCAAAAAAGTTCAGTAAAAATATTATTTTCGGCTTCAAAAAAATAGGGGTTGTCTTATACATGTGGGTGTCTTATACACGAGAAAATACGGTATGTTTTGGTTGAAGGTGGGTCTATAAAGGTGGACTGCTGCCCTTGCAAGAAATCTATTTTAGCATGTTTATTTTGCTTATATTTAGTAAAGCCAAAAGCTTTGAAATGGCAATGATTTCCTAATATTGCATTGGCAATAGGTTCACAGTTACTAATTAGCTCATGACATTTGTGTGTGGGGAATATCACCCCCCACCAAGTAAAAGCCCTGGAACTTTTTGTACCCCACACCTCTGCCATTTGTGTCTGAGCTGACCCTGCTGGTGTGTTTAGTCCGGTTGGCCAGTGTGAGAACAGGATGTTGGACTTAGTTTGGGGGCCTTTGCTCTGGCCCCGCAGGCTCTTGGAATGTGATGGTGACCACTGATGGCTTTTAAAAGAGACTAGGAACAGCTTCCTCCAACCTGCCACCCTCCTGATGTTGCTGGACTCCACCTTCCTATCAGCATGGACTGTAGTTCAGCAACATCTGGAAGGCCCCAGGTTCCCCCATCCCTGGTCTGAGTAGCTTGAATGGCCACTTGCACAGGAGAGACAGGTTGCTGGTTCTAGCTTTTAGGAAGGACTGTGACTGGCATGAAAATGCTGTGGGTTTTGACTAGGGCACAGTGTTGGGCTAGATGAGGACCAATAAACTTGAGCTTGAAGCTTGGAAGGGGGAAGGCACTATGGGTTTGGGGTGCCTGCACCTGGGAGATTGGCCAGTTGCCTGTTCTGGATGGGGTTGGTCTCCCTCTGAAAGAACAGGTTTTGGGGTGCCTGAATCCATCTTGGTCAGGTAGCCTCAGTGGCTCGGGATGGAGAGTTTACTTGCTAAGTGGCCTGCATGGAATTCCTTTTTGCCTATGGCTACCAGCCCTAGTGTTTGAATGCATCACTTGAATTTACTTGTATCCAAGTGGATTCGGTTGATAATAGCTTGCGTGAAAGTCACTGCTTGTTTTTGCAAATGGGACCTGTTGTTGTGGTCTTCAGACGGTGAATACATCGCCATGTGGGTGAACCAGTGCAATGAAAAAAATGTGGGGGGAATGGTACTTAGAATAAGCTTGGAAAGAGTGAAAAGCAGTTTGAAATTCTCTGTAGGGGTGTGCGTGCATTTTCTGCCTTCCTAACAGACTTTGTTTTTCTTCCTCAATCAATTTGCATACATTTGCATTCACTTGTGCCAACTTTCCTTATAGGAAAATTAGCTACAGCTACAGCTAGAGCCAGGAATTGGGAGTTGCTAAGGTGCTGTTATGTGTGCTTTGTTTTGTTTTGAATCGTCATCTTGACTTAGTAACTATGGGGAAAGGATCCTCTTTCTCTGTTCTGGCTGTGTTCTAAACTGTACTCACTTTTAATAGTAAATGTTGCATACGAATTGGAACCAATCGTTAAAAACACCAGTACAGTCATACCTCATGTTGCGTTCCACTCTCGTTACGTACTTTCAACTTACGAATGTGGCAAACCTGGAAGTGTTTACTTCCGGGTTCGCTGCCTGCGTGTGCGTGGAAGTGATCTGTGCGCGTTGCGCATGTGCAGAAGTGATTTGCGTGCTTTGTTCACGCGCAGAAGTGCTCGATCGCGCCATGCACATGCGCAGAAGAGGCGCTCTAGTTGCAGACTTTTCGGGGTACAAATGGCACCCCAAAACGGATTAAGTCTGCAACTAGAGGTACCACTGTAATAACAACAAGCAGTTCATAATCGCCTGCAGCAGAAAATGAAAGCAACCAGTCCAGTACCATCTGCAAAATCCAGTACCTTTTATAGACTATGGCCATTTCTTATTATCGTACCTTGGCATGGTGCTTCATCTGCCTCCAACCCATTTCCTCCTTCCCTTTTTTGGAGTGCCGCAAAAAGTCAGGAAGTCCCAGAACATCTTAAACCAGTGTTTAAATTTGGTTTAAAATCCTGCTTGCTTCTGAATCTGGTAACCACAGTTTCTCAGTTCTAACACAATGGGAAACTCTGGTTGATTGCAAATTTTCTAGGTTAATTGCAGCACAGTTGAGGGGAGGGGAAGGGGCTGCATGCATAGACGCAAGATTCTTCACATTTCTGGTTGTTAAGCAGTGATGGGGATTTCCTAGGAAATTTTGATTTGGGAAATTTTCCTGTGTGAATTAGAGCTGTTTGCTGCAGAAACAGTTATTTTGTGTGTATTGGAAAGCTTTCTGGTGGCGTACAATGATCTAATTTAGCATGTCTATCTTACTTAGCTTAAACAAAACTTAAAATTTTTGAAACTGCCAAACTCTCTTAATATTTCTTTGCGGGTGGCATCCGTGCATTGTCACCAATGAACTTACGAAATGGGAAAATTGCCAGTGGAAAAATAAAGCACCACTAGAAAAGTTTCTGTTTCAGAAAATGTTCAGCCAAGGTATAATTGAACTGATTGGATACCAGCCTAAATTGACAAGGGTGAATCCAACCTCTCTGGGTTTGAATCTTCTGAATTTATCAGTGACCGTAGGCTAGCGATGGCCAGCTGTGGCCCTCCAGGTGTTGCTGAAGTCCAGCTCCCATCATCTCTGGCAGCTGACCACTGACCATGCAGACTGGGGCTTAGGGAAGTTGTAGTATCCAGAGTGCCACATGTTCCCTATCTCTGTCCAGGGCAAACCAGCTCCACTTTTCTTCTGATCTCCATCGGCAGTATGGGAATAAGGGTGCCACCACTGGCAAGGCTCTGTTAGATGTTGAAGACGATCCTAGCGAGGATGGATTTAGTGCCCATAACACTTCTGTGTTGGACAACCGTGAATGCGAAGGTTAATAATAATAATAATAATAATTTATTATTTGTTCCCCGCCCATCTGGCTGGGTTTCCCCAGCCACTCTGGGCGGCTTCCAACAAAGACCAAAAATACACTAAAATGTCACACATTTTTATATATGGGAGAAGAACATAGCCTTAAGCAGTTTTAGAGAACAACTCTCTCAGTACATTAATGATTTTCTCGCAAATCAGAGGAGATGGATGTGGCTTTGCCTGCTTTAAGCCTTTGTACTTAGACTTAAAATTACGGGGACAGTTCCTGGTGGAATCTCAGAAACCAAAAAGAGTGGGGTGGGAAACAGCTGAGCAGGGACTCTGGTGGTCAGGGCGTGGTGTTTTGGGAGCTACCAGGGCTTCCTGCCCTTCCCCATGAATCACAGTAGAAAAAAAATATTTTTTTTATTATTTATTTCAACTATTTATAGGAACGTAGGAAACTACCTTAACACTGAGTCAGACCTTTGGTCCGTCCCAGCTTAGTACTGTCTACACCAACTGGCAGCAGCTCTTCAGAATTTAAGACAGACCACCATCCAGGTTCTCCCTGGAGATGCCAGAGTGGGACCCTGGATCGTCTGCTTGCAAGGGAGATGCTGTGTGTGTGTGTGTGTGTGTGTGTGCGCGCGCGCGCGCACGCGCACACACACACACACACACACAGAGCATACTGCTTTATCATCTTTCTAAGTGGTTATCAACCAAATTTCTAAGTGGGTTAGGTAAAAATTAGAAAAACCCTCAGTGGATAAAATATTAAATTAGTCATAATAGCATATTAAATTTGTGCAAGCATATGGGAATCATTGCACATTCAAACAGGTTGCAGAGTCCCAGCTTTCCTAGTGTATTTTTAACGATGTGTAGTGCACATTTGTACACAAATCTGGGTGTTCTTCAAAGTCTCCACTGTCCACACCTTCCTCCCCACCCCGTCCCGTTCCCAGTATCTGTGCCGATTCACCTCTCTAGATCTGTTCCTCAATTCCATCCCAGAGGGGAAAAAGACAAATCATTTGACTTTGGAATCTCATTGGTGTGTGTGTGTGTTGCACTTGCCAATGTGCCGAAAGTAAACATATGCTAGTTTAATCTTCATGTTTCTGGGCTCTATTGGTACAGAGTCCAAGCAGTCCTGCTGTGCTTAAACATATGCTATCTAATGTGGCAAGTGACTCATTGCTTGGTTTTTGTGTGGCTTTGAATGGCAGGTGAGGGTTCTGGGTTTTGTTTTGTTTCTTAAGCCGATTTCTGAAAACAATTTTTTCGTGACTGTTGACAGCTTTGCAGCACCTAATGGATAAGATCACAAGCTGACAACGGATGCTGAATCTTCAGTGGCATTGTTTTACCTCCCTATTTCCAAGTACAGAAAGAATAAAGTTGCATCGTAGTCATATTGGGACTGGGCTACTTCCCGGTAGATTACTGAAAGGGACCTGGCATCAGGGAGACGGATTCTAACCTAATGTTTATGTCAACAGGGTAGCATTCATTTCTCTAAAGAGACTTGCGCTTTTTGTTTTCTTTTTTTTGGGGGGGGGGTAAAGGTAAAGGGACCCCTGACCATTAGGTCCAGTCGTGGCCAACTCTGGGGTTGCGGCGCTCATCTTGCTTTACTGGCCAAGGGAGCCAGCGTACAGCTTCTGGGTCATGTGGCCAGCATGACTAAGCCGCTTCTGGTGAACCAGAGCAGCGCACGGAAACGCCGTTTACCTTCCCGCCGGAGCAGTACCTATTTATCTACTTGCACTTTGACGTGCTTTCGAACTGCTAGGTTGGCAGGAGCAGGGGCTGAGCAATGGGAGCTCACCCCGTTGTGGGGATTCAAACCGCCGACCTTCTGATCGGCAAGTCCTAGGCTCTGTGGTTTAACCCACGGGGGTGGGGAGGGGAGAGGAAATGCGTCAGGACTGAATGCTTCTCCCTGCAAATCCTTGCTTTGTGAAAGACTAGAATTGGTGGATGCATGGTTAGGCAAGTGCCTTCTGCCTGATTTGTCCCACTCTGTAATCTATGGGTCTCCAGTGTGCTGCCTAAAGGGCACTTCGTTGGCATCTGCCAGTAGTTGAAATTCCTGCATTGCAGGGGGTTGGACTAGATGACCCCTGGGTCCCTTCCAACTCTTAAGGTTCTGTGATTTGAAACGCACCGGGATCCTTCCAGCAGGGCAGTTGATGGTTGATGGCCCTGTTGGGTGAGTGAGGAGTCTGTCCTTGAGCAAGCATTACTGACCATTTCTCCTTTGCTTTGGCAAAGTTTAAATGCTGGGCCAATGTTAAAATTCGTTCCTAGGGAAATATGCACTTTTTCCAGTTGTTGTTGTTGTTGTTTAGTCGTTTAGTCGTGTCCGACTCTTCGTGACCCCATGGACCAGAGCACGCCAGGCACTTCTGTCTTCCACTGCCTCCCGCAGTTTGGTCAAACTCATGCTGGTAGCTTCGAGAACACTGTCCAACCATCTCATCCTCTGTCGCCCCCTTCTCCTTGTGCACTCCATCTTTCCCAACATCAGGGTCTTTTCCAGGGAGTCTTCTCTTCTCATGAGGTGGCCAAAGTATTGGAGCCTCAGCTTCAGGATCTGTCCTTCCAGTGAGCACTCAGGGCTGATTTCCTTCAGAATGGGCAGGTTTGATCTTCTTGCAGTCCATGGGACTCTCAAGAGTCTCCTCCAGCACCATAGTTCAAAAGCATCAATTCTTCGGCGATCAGCCTTCTTTATGGTCCAGCTCTCACTTCCATACATCGCTACTGGGAAAACCATGGCTTTTTCCAGTACAAGGTCTTAATTCCAGAGGTCTCTCCTCTCTCTGGCTGATACGGTCTGTGCTCGTATCGAGGCTGCTTCTGTATTTTGCCTGACTGCTTGAACACGCAGGAATCCCCAAACAATTATGTCAGCTTCCCCTGTTTGCATTGGGGCGGTTCTCCTCTGTTTTCATGTGTATTTTCCATTGCATCGTGTGTGTGTGCGCGCGCGTGCGTGTTTGTGTTTGTTTAACCAAAAGAGCTTTGGTCCTGGCTCTGTATTTATAATGGTCTTTGCATCTTTGGGTTAATCGATATTGCCTTGTTTTTCACCCACCCCCCACCTTGTCTTTCAGGAATAGCTGAGAAAGGGGAAAGAGGAAGAGGAAGACGGGGAGAAAGAGCTCAATTTCTGTTCACCGCTGTGGGCAAACGTCTGTCTGGCTTCCATCGCTAGGTCGAGGGGGAATTTGCCATTATGAATGAAGTTGCAATAGTGAAAGAGGGCTGGCTCCACAAACGAGGTAAGTACTGTCCCCCTCCCCTTCTCCACCTTTGCTGAAGCTGAGTAGTTCGGGATCAGTGCCTGGATGTGGGATAACTTATGCAAGTTGCAAGTAAGATGCCTTTGGTTCTTTGATTGAGGTGTGTGATGATAGGAAAGTGAGACATCAGTGTAAGAAAATCCCACATTTTTCGCTCCATAAGACGCACCTGACCATAAAACGCACCTAGTTTTTAGAGGGGGAATGCAAGAAAAAAAAATCTTTAAAGGGAGTGCTGAACAGAGCCTGTATGCATTCCAGGCTCTGCTCAGCGCTCCCTTTCATGAGCCGCATGGAGCATGTGTGCGGCGCTTGCAGGCTTTTCCTTGAGGAGGGAAAAGCCCCCAAGAGCCGCACACACATTCCGCACGGCTCTTTAAAGGGAACGCTGCTCTTGGGGGCTTTTCCGGGAGATGGGGGAAGGGGCTGAGGGGCTAAGCCAGAAGCTAGAACAGCGAGAGGGAGCGCTGCGCAGTGATCCCTCTTGCTTTTCTGACTTCTGGGATAGCTGCGCAGCCTGCATTCGCTCCATAAGACGCACACACATTTCCCCTTACTTTTTAGGAGGGAAAAAGTGCGTCTTATAGAGCGAAAAATGCGGTAAATTAATAAAATCGGGAGAAACATGGTCTATCTGAGCCACCCAGTGTAGGCACCACTATGCATTTAAAACAGTCATGGCTTCCCCCAGAGAATTCTGGTTGTACTGTTGTTTGTTATGGGTGCTGCGAGTTGTATGGGGAACCCATTTCCCAGAGTTCCCTGGGAAGAAGGATTGATTGTTAAACCACTCTGAGAATTGTAGCTGTGTGAGCACTCCCCTAGTAACTCCCTTAACCAACTGCGGTTCCCAAGATCCTTTGGGGTTGTTTAAAGGGGTATGATATTGCTTTAAATGTACAATGTGAATGGGGCCTTTGAATAGGGTTGCCATATTTCAAAAAATTAAAATCTGAACTAGACAGTAGAAAAGGGGAACAGGCAACAAAAGTTATTTAGCAGCTTTTTGGGGGACAAAGTTGTTGGGCTTTTTCTGCAAAAGCGCAAAAAAAATAATGCAGCTTTTTGAGCTATTTTTATAAACATTCATTGAGCTCTAGACTTCTGACATGGGTTGCCGTGCATCCGTAGTTTCCCGGACATTTTGGTGATTTCTGCCCGGACTCTGCTTGTGACTGCAGTATTCCGGCTATGTCTGGGGAATTCTGAACATATGGCAGCTCTTCCTTTGAGGCTTCCAAATGTTTGTGTGAAGGGAGCTCAGCAAAAATTGGATGTTTCTGGTTCTGTATGTAATGGTTACAGGTTGTTGTTGGTTTTTTTAATAAACTGACATATGTGAAATGCATCACACCCAGAATTTTAGGCTGTGCATTTGTGAGTTTGAATAGCACCTTCCTTTGAACGGCTCTAACTGTTCATGCGTTGTAACATGTCTCCTTTGGCGCAAAGTATTGTGGGAGAACATTGGTAAACGTATCCGACAGACTGTGCACCGGGGGAGACGCTTTTCTCTCTTACATACATAGTTCCGTGCTGCAGCCAATAACCCAATATGAGGACTTAGTGTATTCTTTTGAAGGAAGCTCATATCTAGTGCTGGAAGTGTATATTTCAGCAGCACATTTTGCAAAGTTCTTCCTGGGAGAAAAAGCAGTCATGTAAAGGTCCTTGATTAAGAATGACCACAAGCTATAGGAAAAACACAAGATGTTTGCAAACATTTGCAGGTGCAGTTGGGGTCTTGGTCACTTCAAAGCCCAGATTAGTAGGTTTTTGTACAAAATAATACCTGTGATGATGAAAGAAAAATAGACAGTTTTGTTGAGTTGATGAGGATGTTCTAACAGGAGAAAACGCTTTAAAAATTCAGGTTTGTAAATGAGTTTTGTCGATTGGTTGACTCCTGATACAATTTGTGCTGATGATTAAGGGAAGTGAGCGATTTTATCTCTTATGAAAATGTTAATTCTTAACCTGCGTCTCCCATCGCACGATACCCAAGGCACTTTACAGAATGTGTAGGGTCTTGAATCAGTAAACGAGTGAAATCTTTTAAGTTTTTATCTAAAATCTATTAAATCAAATTGCCAAACTACATTCTACTAACCCAGTAAACCCAGCAAAAAGTCATTACTAGCCTGAATAGTTTATTGCTGAATGACACCTTTAGGTAGCTAAAAGCAGCTGGAATGAAAGAAAAGGGAAAGAAAGCTTCCTCTTACATGTTGGAGAAGCTCTATTACTTTTCCTTCAGTAAATCAGGCACATTTATAAGTACTGGCAACCGCAGATGAATAACAGGAGGTTTGTGCCTCGTGTCTATATTTCTCTCTTACTGCTGTTTTTAAAGTCTCAGCCTGGCCTTTTTGATCCGGGAGAACAAACGCTAGGGGTGTTAATTGTAATTTTACCTAGAGTAGGAGTGGAGAACCTGAGGCCCTCCATATCTTGCTAGACTACAAATCCCATCAGTCGCAGCCAGCATGGCCAATGGTCACAGAAGATGGGAATTGTAGTCCCATCAGAATCCACTAGCTCCCTGTCCGTTATCTAGTGTGAAACCATTGGTGATCAAGAAAGTTCAGAAGGGGAACAGTTTGGATGGCCCCAAGACACAGAGCAAGCAGTAGTCAGGGACTTACAAATGAGTAGCATGGGGAAGAGGGACCACTTTGATCTGCAGAACCGGCACTGTAAACAGAAGCCACATAATACTCATTCCGAACTTGTAGGAAATCTTTTAGTGTGGTAGAGCCTATGTTTTGGAGATCCATGCCTATTGAAATCAGGCAGACACCACCCCCTGTGCACTTTAGGGTGCCTGTTAAACCATTTTTGTTTTAGGCAAGCCCATCCAGACATGTAGAATTCTAACGTATGCTTTAATCCGGTTTTGGGTGTCAAGGAGCCTTGGTTGGCCTCAGATAGCTGGGTTGACTAGCCCTATGGAGCATCATCTGTCTCAGAAAGGGGCCCACCTCTTTCCCACAGAACACCCAGTGTTCGAAATTCCCCAGGCGCGTTTTGCTACTGGTGCAGGTCCACCTGTGGCTACGTAGAGATTTCTGGGCGACAGGTTGGTGGCCACAGTTTAAAAACCTCTGCCTTAGTCTGTAGTTAATACCATTTGCATTTCCACTGTGTTTCTCCTTGCATACTAAATTGTTGTAGGAGCAAGCTACAGTCAAGCAGTGTGGTTGAGATCATGGAATCGTAGAATCGTAGCGTTGGAAAAAGGACCCCAGCGGTCATCTAGTCTAACCCTCTGGCGAATAGGCATTCCGTTGTGGTCACCATAACCCACGTTTAAGGTGCCGTTTGGCACCTAGCTTATATATCTGATTTTCTAACAGTGCATGTTTATGGAAAACCCAGCATTAAGTCCTAGATAGGCTATCAACCCCCGTGGTGAGCTCTTATTCTGAGAATTAATGAACTTTAGGGTGGGATTTGAACCCAGTTTTCCCAGGTCCTGATCTAGCGCACTCTCAGTATTATGCTCTTCTGCTTTTTCCCAAGCTTTGCCTCGGAGACTGCACATGCTTTCTTGACTCTTGTTCCTGGTTTCAGCAGCAACTTGTCTTGCAATATGCTTTTTAAATTTTGTGCTCACACCGTCAGGAGTTGTGGCCTGCGTTTACCTTTTGTTTTGTTTTTTGGCTGTTTTTCTGAGTGCGCCTTTTTAATCGTGGTTTTCCGTTCACAACAATGGCTGTGTAAAAATATACTTGGAGTGCAAAAAAACAAAAACAAGAACCTGAATGGCTTTTGAAAAGAGCATCAAGGTTTTCAAGTGCACCGGCCACAGGATGTTTCCAAAACCAGTGTCTGATATTTTGAGCTTGTGAAACATGCTCAGGCTATAATTACAACAAGGAAAGCTTACAGAAAGAAAATACAGATTATGAACTGTGGGTTGTATTCAGTGTTAGTCATGCTTAGAGTAGACCGCTTGAAATGAATGGAGAAGGCTAACGCGGTTCCATTAGAATTAATGGGTAGAACTTACTTGGCTGCATCTCTGTATGTTTGTTAAAATTATCTCCCTTTGAAAGGAAAACAAACCAGTGAACTGAGCCACTTGTGTTTCTTTTTTTTAAGATGCCCTCATCTGAACAGTATAGCGTATTTGCTGTTTTGATTGAGTTCTTCATCCAGTTACATTTATATTTGCAGAGCTGCTACGGTTTACAATTCGGGTTGCAAAATGCTTTGGAACTCTTGTGAATGGGAGGCACTTAAGCTTTTTGTATATAGGGCAGATGTGGGGAACCTTGAGGCCTCCAGATGTTGCCGAACTACAACTCCCATCATCCCTGGCCATTGGCTTTGCCAGCATGGGTTGATGGCAGTTAATAATAATATCTTTATTGTCATTGTACAACCTGTGTTCTGGTTCAGCGACATTTGGAGGGCGAAATGTTCACCACATGAGTGTTGGTACTTAGTGGACTAGCGTGCAGAACTCACCTTTTTTAAAAAAATTACTTTTTAGTATGTGGCTCATAGGCATACAAGCTTCAGGACCAAACTATGTTTCCCAAGGTCCTCTCTGGAGTCTCATCAAGTCTCTAGTTCTCATTGTTGTGCAAGTTACTTCAAAAATCTAGGATAGTACGCTGGAAGGATATTTGTTTGTGCTGTAAAATCTAACTTTTTTATTTTCTAAGCCCATTGGTCCGTCTGTTCAAGTTAGTAAGTTGAAAACTCATCGGACAACTTGGCTTGCCCCCGTCTGCCAGAAGATTGATCGGCCATGTGAATTTCATATCTGAGTTCAGGAATGCAGTGGCTGTGTACCTCTAAGCACATTGCAGAATTATATTTCGGAGCGCAGCCGTAGTAAGAGGTTTCCACTGTGGCCTCCCATGTGCTTTTCCCCTGCACTAAATGGAGAAATGAAATGAGACTCCTTCCTCTATGTCTGTCTTGGTAGTTCCTGGCAGAGGCATGAGTCAGTCACTTAAAGGAAGTGCTACTTCCAGGACAGCAGATGTTTCGTTTGTGGAAAGACCAGTCATCTCCCTGACCTCAAGCCAGAAGCTTGCAGATCTCATGAATGAACTCTTCAGCTTTCAATGGGTGTTGAGTAGCCCTGTGACCCTAATTGCAATAGCCCGGGGTTTAGTCATCTGCAAATACAGCAGCAGCTATTACCAATAACTTCCTCTGTCTCTCTTGGGGAATGCAGAGCGCAAGAAAAGCGCATAGCAGAAGCTGTGACAAGGGGAAGGGAGGGTCAGCATTGCCAGGAGCATAGGATGTTGTCTTGTACAGGGCCAGACCATTGCTCCATCTAGCTCAGTATTTACCTACACTGACTGGCAGACGCTCTCCAGGGATTAAACCTGTGAGCTTCTGTGTTCAAAAGGGCCTGCTCTGCAACTGGGCAATAGCTCTTCCTTGTCATGACCACAAGTTACAGGGAAAACATTTCTCTTTGTCTCTATGTGTATATTACCTAAAATATTATCCGCGGTAAGAGGGAGGTGTGGTGATGGTTGGAGGTGCTGCGTTTGATTTTACAGTCCTGTGTATCCCAATGTCATATTTTCAGATGGCACCCAAATGTTGGAACGTCTTCCCCGGATAAGTTCTCGGCTTCCTTTTCCTGCTGCCCCTGGTGCTATGTGGGCAGAAGCTGCTGGTTCAGTCTCCAGCATTGCCAAGTAGGGATGAAAATTCTGGAGAGCTGAATGCAGTCAGTGTAAACAGTACAGAACTAGATTGACAAACAGTCTTCACTCCATATTAGAGTTGGGTTGTTGTTTTAAGCATTTTAAAAAGCACATTGGAAGCATTTACAGTGGTACCTCGGGTTAAGTACTTAATTCGTTCTGGAGGTCCATTCTTAACCTGAAACTGTTCTTAACCTGAAGCACCACTTTAGCTAATAGAGCCTCCCACTGCTGCCGCGCCGCTGGAGCACGATTTCTGTTGTCATCCTGAAGCAAATTTCTTAACCTGAGGTACTGTTTCTGGGTTAGCGGAGTCTGTAACCTGAAGCGTATGTAACCTGAAGCGTATGTAACCCACGGTACCACTGTATTGAAAGGTGGGCTACAAACAATTTAATTAATGAACAAGGCGCACTCTTCAAATGTAAACTCTCTGCAAATCAAAAACATAGTTCAGTAAAAAAATTAGGCAAATGCTTGATGGTGGTGGGGAATGGTAGGTGCAGAACGTTTTTGAGGACAAGTTTATAAAGGTGGTAATGGGAGGCTGAATGCATTATTTATTTCATAAGATTTTTATACTGTGTGATAGTAAGAAGACAAAACAAAACAAAAACCAAAGGATCATTCATTAGATTATATCCCACCTTTCCTCCAAGGAACTCAAGCTGGTGAATGTGGTCCCTCTGGCCATTTTTGTTCTGACAACACCCCTGCAAGGTAGGCTAGGCAAGACTGAGTGATAGTGGCTGGGCCTTCATTAGAGTGGTGGTTAGAATCTGGGTCTAATCCTGATGCTGAAGAATTCTCCTTGTTGCCATTAGCAACAGCATCTCTCCATGTGTTTCTGAGAGTGTGCAAAATCAATATTGTGTGATCTCCACAATCAGAACCAGCAGGACATAGTTGACTTACCGTGGTAAGCATAAGGTTGATAGGGGTGGCTGTGTGTCTCATGTTGTGTTATGACACACTTCCTATAGCAGTCATTTTGTGTTATTGCCCCTGCCCTCCCAGCCTCATAGCAGCTATTTTTATGACCGGCACTTCCAGAACACTTTTAATTCAAAATGTGCCCATTGGTCCAGAAATGTGCCCATTGGCGACCATGTGCTAGTCTGGCACTGAGACATCAAAGTTGAGTTTATTGAAAATGCCCATGCCATCTTTTAACAAAGCAAAGACCTGGAATTAACAGCTCACGTAGGGAATTATATAATGAAATGTAACAGTTAGGGTTGTGGGAAATGCAAGGGAACCATGATAAGCTGACTTAATCACCCCAAGATCTCCTTGTAGCAACACTGACTCTCACGAATGGGTGGGACGCTTGGGGTGGTGGGGAGGTCATTCTTCAGTCAGTATGTGGGGCAGAGAACCTGTCCGTGTGGGTGGAAGAAGAGTTGCGCTGAATGCAGTAGAAGACTTTGATCTTGTGGCTTTGTTGCTCTTCTGTTTCAAGCGTCAAATGGACCTTTTGGTGGTGGGCAGGATGCTGGGAGATCTCAACTGAGGGCCAGATCAGAGAATGCTCTGGTCATGGCTTGGCTTGATGCATCAGGTTTTGTAGTGAAGGGTAACTCTTGTCAAAAACTTCTGCTTAACTATTGGAGCTAGTCGATGTTGGCAAGGACACACCTCTACTCCTGTCTTTATGCATACCACTAATAGAAGGGGTGGGTAACCATTGGCCCTCCAGATGTTGCCAGACTCTTAACTCCCACCCTCCCCGCTCAGCATAACCAGTGATCAGTGTGGTGAGAGTTGTACAACATCTGGAGGACCACAGTAGCATTTGGTGCTAGTAATATCTGCACCAAGGATGGGGAACCTCTGGCCCTCAAGATGATGTTGAACTGCAAATCCCATAATCTCTTGACTATTGGCCATGCTGGCTGAGGCATGTAGGGAGTTAGATTCCCAACAACATCTGGTTCCCTATCCCTGTCTTATGACCTGAGCCAATGGATCTTTCTCTTTTATCTGTTTTGCCTTAATTCCTTCCTTCCAACTCCAGTCAGCTGGTACTTTGTCGTCTCTTGGGCCAAAGAAAGTATACACCCTCTACACCAGGGTTTCCCAAACTTGGGTTTCCTGCTTTTTTTTGGACTACAACTCCCATCATCCCTAGCTAGCAGGACCGTTGGCTGGGGATGATGGGAATTGTAGTTCAAAAACAGCTGGCTCTACATCATGAAGACCACCATTTAAAGGCACAATACTATTCCTAAACAGTCGTATGAATAGAGCGTGTGTAAAAACGCACATCACATAAACATTTGTGTTTTGCAACTGCATTTAAGTAATAGTTTCGAAGAAGAAGAAGAAGAAGAAGAAGAAGACAGTCAGATAGGTTAAGGCTTAAATGAGCAAGTTACCGTATGTTTTGCACCATAACACTCACTTTTTTCCTCCTAGAAAGTAAGGGGAAATGTCTGTGCATGTTATGGAGCGAATGCCTACAGATGGCGGGGGGATCTGCTGCAGTCGTGAGCAGAGGATCCATGGTTCCCCTTCCTTCCCTCCTCCGTGGCTCGCTTTGAAACAGCAAAGCGGGAGAAGAGCCGCTGAGTGGGGAGGAGAGAGGGACAGAGAGCCTGCTTGCTTTAAAGGAGCAAAGTGGGAGAGGAGAGGAGCCGCTTACACGAGTGTAAGCGGCTCCTGTCCGGTTGGCTCCTTTAAAGCAAGCAGGCTCTCTGTCCCTCTCTCCTTCCCACTCAGCTGGCTAAATAGCAGCAAAGTTTTTCAGCGAGCCGGGGAGGAGGGAGAGAAGCAGAGCCTGCTTGCTTCTCCTCTTATACCCCTCTTCTGCATTATTAACAGCATCCTTCTCCACCCACCCCACGCGTGTTCCTTGTCCCTTGAGTGCTTTTCTTTCCCTCCCCACTTAAAACGTGGTTACAAAGCACGGATCCACATGGATCCTCAGGATTTTTGCACTGGGTCACCCCAAATTCACCATCAGATCACATAGCATGTCCATGGCTACAGCTTGCACCAAAAAAATCACGCACCCACTGTTGCCTGGGGCCGCAGTGGTGCAAAAACGTGGTTACAAAGCACGGATCCACATGGATCCTCAGGATTTTTGCATTGGGCTACCTCAAACTCACCGTCAGATCACATGTCTGTGGCCACAGCATGAACCACAAAAATCATACATCCACTGTTTTCGTTTAGAATATTTTTTTTCTTGTTTTCCTCCTCTAAAAACTATGTGCGTGTTATGGTCAGGTGCGTGTTATAGAGCGAAAAATACGGTAAGTCACGAAATATCTGATGCTGAGGGTAACATTTAATAGTGGACGCAGAGGGAGATGAGGGACAGCCATCAATAGACACAGTCTACCTCAATTCTGAGACAAAAGGGTTTGCAGTCAATGTTGAGGCACTAAGGGCAGGGATGGGTACACTTCAGACATGTTGGATTTTCTCTGCCTTTTTCTAGAACCCCAAGATTTACCAACCCAGGTGCAAAAGCCACAGAGTTAGAATTAAAGAACAGGTTGCCTCTGAATGCATTCTGATCTTAGGGTTTTGTTTTCCGTGTCAGAAGAGAATTCAGCTCGCTGTCCGTTCTCACAGAAGCCTGTTCCAGCTTAGCTTTTGTCTTTAAGAATGGTTTATGGTTTCAAGTCTCCTTCCTTGCAGGCTTCCCATTGGCATCTGATGGGCTCCTGTGAGAACAGGATTCTGGAATAGGTGGGTCTTTGGTCTGATCCAGCAGGGCTCTTCCTATGTTCCTTTGTCCTTATGACTGCTGGATGTCCTCTGATTTTAATCGTCCTGTATTTTTTATTTGTTTGGTGTATCTTGTTATTGTACACCATCTGGGGACGCTTGCGTGACCGGCAGTAGATGAGTAATTGTAATAAACAAATTTTCAGATGGGCGAGTTATTTTGCTTTGGAGTCAGAAACCCTTGCTGATCGAATGCAAGCCACCCAGAGATCTACCAGCGCATCCTATCCTAACCTGTGCTGACCGGTAGGGTTATGCACTAACATAATGCACTACACTTCACTCAGTGTTCGAAATTAGCCAGGCGCATTTTGCACCTGGTTATCAGCCACTTGCGACAAGTTATCGGCAAGTGAAGATTCCTGGGTGCTGGGACAGCTCCCCCATCTGGAGGTGCATGTCTGGGGATCATTGGATCAGGACTGTTTTCACACACGAATACCACATCCTGTAGATTTCTATCAGTTATATTTTATCTGCACAATCGGAATGAATTTCAGGTACCAAAATGCTTTTCCTGTGCAGCCTGAACAAGAGTGATGAGCAACGTTATAGTTGTCGCTTGTCTTCGCTCCACTGGCTTGCTCACAGTTGTGAAGAATATTCTTAACGTTATGAACGGTCTTGTGTCACCATTAAGAAAAAAGAGGTCGGAATCGGCCAATAAGTATGTGGACTGTCCTTGTGACTTTTCTTCTTTAAGTTCTCAAAGCTCATAACCTAGCTCAAGGTTGGCATCTGAACTAGCCAGATGGTTAACTGAGAATCAATCACACTCAGTCTTAAAATAGGACTTTAGAGTTGTCCTGCCCCAAAATGACAACTAGACGTTCTGTTTTGGCGACTGTAACCTTGGTTTAAGGAGCCATTTGGCGCCCAGCTTATATAATATCTGAGTTTCCAACACTGATCAAACCTTTGGTGATTGGTATGGTTATGCACTAACGTAATCTTCTTTGGCTATCACTCGTAGCCGAGTAAGATGGTCTTCCATAAACACGGTTTTAACATTGAGTCCGTAAGTGACTGGAGGCCAATTCTGGATCCACACGTCCTTCCACAGTGGGGACATTGGCTGCCGGGCAGGAGCTGATCACGGTGTGGATTTGCCAAGCGTGCCTTCCTCTTAGCACACTGCACTTCACTTAATGCAGCAAATGTCAAGAGCTTTGTGTGAATAGTTAACAGTCTGGAAGAGCTGGAGCTCAGTGGACTGGGAGAGACCTCTGTCTGAAGTCCTGGAGAGCCGCTGGCCAATCAGTGTAGACAAAACTGAACTAGATTGTTCAACGGTCTGACAGCTTCCTAAGGATCTAGACATGTTGGGCTTGGCAACACAGAGACAACCTAGTGAACTTTCACGTAGAAGAGGATAAATATGTCTTCTTTGTTGTTCCAGAAGGCAGGACTACATCTGATGGGCTTAAGCGGCAGGAGAGGTAGATTTTGGTTGAATGCAAGGAGAAACCTCTTGATGGCAAGACTGGACCACAAGGCCTATCTAGCCCTTCATCCTGTTTCCAGTGGCCAAGCAGATACTTCCAGAAAGCTTGCAGACAAGACATGAACACAGTAGCCCTTTCCTGCTCACGTGCCCTTAACTGGAAGGGGCAGGGGTGGTGAAGAGAAGGAATAAATTGCCTAGTTCTGTTTGCCTGTGTAGTCATGTGAGGTTTGTTTTTTTTAAAACAAACAAACAAACAAAATGGGATTGGAATATTTTCTTGTGCAAATTAGGCTAATTTGCATTGGAAGGTTTTCTGTTTGCATTGGGAAATTTTCTGCTGCCTTAGAGAGTGAACTAATTTAGCATGTTTGTTTTACTTTTATTTGGTAAACAAAGCTAAAAATAAAGCATACCATGTTAATTTATATTTGCTTTTATTTGCACCAATATGGCACAAAGCATATGAAATTTTTTGGGGGGGACAGGGGAATGAAGGCACGCTTAATAAGGTTTAAATGTTAAATTGCGTAGACAATTTTATTAGAATGCTTGTGAACATTTAAAGACAAATGCTAGGGACGATTACCTGAGAAACATTAAGTACAACTTTGAAACTGCCAATATTGCCTAATATTTTATTCGCAGTTGGTGATAAACTTTCTACCTCACGTTGTGTGATAGGACTCCTTTGCATCTATGCATTGCATAATCTGAAAACAGGATTATTATACAATTATACCACAAGTATGGTAGTACTTGCACTACCAATTCGTTGTTTTTTAACATGCTAATGGCTTTTGTTTTTTGCAGAATGTATTTAATGGTAAATGTTTGGGTAGTGACAGTCACTGGGGCAGTGATGGCCAAACTTAGCCCTCCAGCTGTTTTGAGACTACAACTCCCGTCATCCCTAGCTAACAGGACCAGTGGTCAGGGATGATGGGAACTGTAGTCCCAAAGCCGCTGGAGGGCCAAGTTTGGCCACCACTGCACTAGGGAAATAAAGAGCAGCCAGCATGTTTTGGAAACCAAAGGATGAGTTTAGCTGTATACATTTGGTCGCTAACAACAACAGCAGCAGCAGCAACAACAACATTTCCAGTGCTTGAGAGCGAAGCAGTGGTCAAAAGGCCCTAGAATGTGTTCTGAAGATACACAGTGCAGCCGCCCTACTGAAACTAAGCAGGCCAAGGTCATATTAGCATCTGGGAGGCAGATCAACTGGGACTCGACTCTACACTACATGGTGGATGGACAGAATATAAATGCTGTGAAACTGCTGTGGGTTTTCTTTTTAAGTTAAAGGATACAGTCCCTGTCAGAAAGTGGCAGGCAGGTTGTTGTCGTTTAGTCGTGTCCGACTTTTCATGACCCCATGGACCAGAGCACGTCAGGCCCTCCTGTCTTCCACTGCCTCCCGCAGTTTGGTCAAACTCATGTTCGTAGCTTCGAGAACACTGTCCAACCATCTTGTCCTCTGCCTTCCCCTTCTCCTTGTGCCCTCCATCTTTCCCAACATCAGGGTCTTTTCCAGGGAGTCTTCTCTTCTCATGAGGTGGCCAAAGTATTGGAGTCTCAGCTTCAGGATCTGTCCTTCCAGTGAGCACTCAGGGCTGATTGCCTTCAGAATGGATAGGTTTGATCTTCTTGCAGTCCACGGGACTCTCAAGAGTCTCCTCCAGCACCATCATTCAAAAGCATCAATTCTTCGACGATCAGCCTTCTTTATGGTCCAGCTCTCACTTCCATACATCACTAGGTAGGCAGGCAGGTAATTGGGAGCTAAGCTAGTGAAATGCAGATTTAATAGGGAAAACATACTTGGGGAAGGATTCACCTAACTAATTCTGTCAGTGGAAGCTCTGCGCAAGTGCTTCTGCTTGCGCAACTGGGCTCTCCCCCCCCCATTTCCCTCCCTTCATGCACCTCCCCTACAGAATTTGTTCTTGGGGCTCAATAAATATGGGGGTCAGAATACGGCTCTTTGGAGTCAATAAAACCCCCAGGACAGTGCCCATGAAAGGGGAGGGGAGATTGTTCTGTCTGGCAAGCTGATAAGCTTGCACAGGCAAAGCGTTTGTTAATAGTGTGACGTTGAATTCCAACCTTAATTTCCAGCTTTTGACAATTTCTCTTTTTGGTGTGCAGAATTGGAATTTGCCTTGCCAAGGAGAGGATAGCTCACTCGGAAGAGCATGAGACTCTTAATCTAGGATCGTGAGTTAAAGCCCCACCTTGGGCGAAAGATTCCTTCATTCTAGGGGTTTGGCTATAATAGATTATCCTCATGGTCCCTTCCAACTACAGTGGTACCTCGGGTTACATGCGCTTCAGGTTACATACGCTTCAGGTTACAGACTCCGCTAACCCAGAAATAGTACCTCAGGTTAAGAACTTTGCTTCAGGATGAGAACAGAAATTGTGCTCTGGCGGCGCAGTGGCAGCAGGAGGCCCCATTAGCTAAAGTGGTGCTTCAGGTTAAGAACAGTTTCAGGTTAAGAACGGACCTCCGGAACGAATTAAGTACTTAACCTGAGGTACCACTATATGTGATTCTATGTAGTCTTACCTCTTCCTTTAAGACAGCATTATAGATTAGTTCTGGAAGAAACTCCAGAGTATTCTTTGTCAACCTGGTGCTCTCCAGATGTTTTTAACTGGGGATGATGGGAGTTGTAGTTCAAAACATCCAGAGGGCACCAGGTTGGTGAAGGCTGCTCTAGGCAAGTGCTCATTCTCAACCTTTTTGGTCTGGCAACCTACAAAAACAAATTTGCTTGTTATGATGACTCATCAGATTATTGCCACGTGAATTGTGGACCTCAGGTCTTCGGCAGCTGTGTTTGGTGCATTTTCACTTCTAGTTGGCCCTATTTTATAACTGTTAACTTGAGCCTTCAAAGCAAAAAATTTCTTAGCACCCCTGTTAATATGCGCTTACAAAATTATTCACAGTTCCATTTCTCAAAATGTGAGAACAGCAACCACCTGAATGCAGGATGTTCCTTCATAAATTGTGTTGTTGTGGAGAATAAATGAGGAGGGGGAGAGCCATGTATATAACCTTGAGCTCCTTGGAGGAAAAGGTTTGATATAAATGCAGTAAATAAATAAGTTACAGGTTTATTCTAGAAACATGCAGTTAGGCAGTGTTAAATATAATGAGTTGTTAACATTTTAAACATCTTTATTATTGATAAAGTCCATTTTGACAAGTGTCAGTTGAATGGCTGAGATTGTATATTGCCAACGAGTACCTTAGTGCAGATTGTTGTCAGATGTACTCTGTTGTTGTTGTTGTTGTTGTTGTTGTTGTTGTTCTTCTTCTTCTTCTTCTTCTTCTTCTTCTTCTTCTTCTTCTTCTTCTTCTTCTTCTTCCTGCTGCTGCTGCTGCTGCTGCTGCTGCTGCTGCTGCTGCTGCTGTATTTTGTCTTTGTAGCAGTCAATGCTGGAAAACCTGTTTTGTAAAGTTATTTACAGTACTACCAAACGTCAGCAGCACAGATACTGCTCCATCAGCAAGCTCCTGGTACTCAGTGGTAGCAGCTAAAATTTGGTAACCGCATTTCCAAAAATTTATCTTTGTAGGTCTTACCGCACGACAATTCAATGAGTTCCTCCTTTTTTTGCAGACAAAGACAACTTCATGGCATCAGTTGCAATTGGGTTTTGCTTGCACTCGCTCAGAAACCAGTAGGCAAATTTCTCATGGAGTAAATCCCAAGTGGCTGATGGTTGTTTGCTTAATGCTTGTTTGCTTAATGCTAGCTTTTAATCTCATACAGTTTATCTTCCTGTGAAACATGAAGTTCTGTCATGCTTGGGAAAGTTATCTGTTGTTCCCTTTCAAACCCAAACTGCCCAGAGCTCCATTTTAATCATGAAAACTCCCAACTTCTGCTACGCAAGTAAAGAGGTTTCCGTCCTTACCTCGTCAACTGATTCAGCTTAACCAAACGTGTCGGCAAGGGATACTGGTGTTGACTTGGAACGTGTCTCTGACCCTCCTGGCAGCCAGCAAACCTCTGTGTGAAGCAATAAGCATACATATTCAGAACCCATCTCTGAACATAAGATGTCACATAAAAGTGCATTGAAGCGAACTGGCTTTGATAAAGTTTATACTTGCCAACGCCTTTGTATGTCCTGCATGAGGTACTGCACCTAGCTCTTTGGCTGCCGATGCTTCGCAATTTATGAAGCAGTGATAAGATACAGCATTGGGATCTACATTTATAACTCGCCGTACTAACCGTAAATGTTGACTTGCCATTGCTGCCGCTCCATCTGTGGCGGCACCAACACACTTAAACCAGTCCAAACCACTTTCAGTCACAAACTTCTCTTAACAATTGAGAATTTTTCTTCCGTGGTTTGTGTTGGCACCTCTGAAACTTGCTTCCTCAATAACCGCATTGAAGGGATTAACAAAGCGTACCTAAATCATAAGTGTTGAGCAATTTGCAACATAGGCTGAGTCATCTCAACTGTATTGCTAAGTAGTTTTCAACATATATCGATTAACTGTTCATTCACAGCACAGTGGATGCTCGGGTTGCGAACGTGATCCGTGCAGAATGCACGTTCACAACCCACAGCGTTCACAACCCGTGTCTGTGCACTCGTGGGTTGCGATTCGGCGCTTCTGCGCATGCGTGATTGCCGAAACCCGGAAGTAACCCTTTCCGGTACTTCGGGATTTCAGCAATCCGAAAAAATGCAACCTGAAGCGTCTGTAACCCAAGGTATGGCTGTATCTGGCATTGCAGAAATTTTATGACTGCTGGCGTTATTCGATAGAGGAACGGCATGCATCTCGCTCACCGTGTGCTCTCCTAAGACTTAGAATCATAGAATTGTAGAGTTGGAAGGGATCCCAAGGGTCATTTTGTCCAACCCCCTGCAGTGCAGGATTCTCACTTGTTTTCAACAGTGTCTGCAGCAGATGGCAAAATAAGCTCTTTGGCTGTAGTGTGTGGCTTCTTCACTCTTCCTGTAAGTAGTAAAAGGTAAAGGTAAAGGGTCCCCTGACCATTAGGTCCAGTCGTGGCCGACTCTGGGGTTGCGACGCTCATCTCGCTTTATTGGCTGAGGGAGCCGGCATACAGCTTCCAGGTCAGGAGGCCAGCATGACTAAGCCGCTTCTGGCGAACCAGAGCAGCGCACGGAAACGCCGTTTACCTTCCCGCCAGAGCGGTACCTATCTATCTACTTGCACTTTGATGTGCTTTCGAACTGCTAGGTTGGCAGGAGCAGGGACGGAGCAACGGGAGCTCACCCCATCGCGGGGATTCGAACCACCAATCTTCTGATCAGCAAGTCCTAGGCTCTGTGGTTTAACCCACAGCGCCACCCGCGTCCCTTTCCTGTAAGTAGAGCTACCTCCAAATATCCTTTCAGTACTGCAAAATTTATTGGAGCCATTTTCACAAGCGATCACTTGCTGCCATTTCATTAGGTCATGTCTGCTGGGAAAACTTAGTAGGTTTTGTTTTGGGTTCACTGCGCTTGGTTTTCTGGTGTTGTATCAGCTTTGAGGGTTTCCTTCTAACCTTAGCCAGCACTTCTCAACAAAGTACACATTGTGGTGTTTTAGCTCGATCTTCTGGACCAGCGTGAACGAAACCAAACTTTAGATAAGATTATATCGTATGTGCATTTGGGGCCCTTGTCACCAGTGCACAATGTCTTTGTGGCTGGTTTATCTGCTAAATCTTGTTGTCATCTGGATCTGTCTGCTAGTGCTGACAGAGACCAAGCAAGACCTACGTTCAGGAGGATTTCTGCATTTCAGATATTTTATCATTAGCAGCCTGTAAAGGTGAAGATACTATTTCTTATTTTGACTAGGCAAAGTTCAAATCACTTGTAGCTAACTCTGGGCTTCTACAGTTTGCCTCATATCTGCAACTCAGTGGATGGCTTAATCTGGTTTATTTGCTTTTTAAAAAAAAAATACTTTTTATCATTTTCCTAAGTTGCATATCAAATATAACTAATCAAAAATGTAACAAAAGCAAAAAAAAAAAAAAAAAAAGGACCATAACCAACTGAACAAAATCAGAAACGAAAATACTAAAAGGTTTTTATGCACAGACACTGTTGAAAAAATTCTGATAAATGCAGAGATGCAGTTTTTAAATAAATAAAAAGAGAAAACAAATATCTAAACAAGGCCATGTATTGGAGTAGACCCTAGGGATACTGGTTCAGTAGGGCCTGCAGTAGAGATTTTCAGTTCTGGCTGCTGCTAACCCAGAGGCGACGGGACAGTTCTTGAGATTATATGGTATCATTGTTTGGGTACTGGTGAGCTCTGGATTGGGGGGCAAATGTACAGCTTTCTATTATTTTCTTTTTTAAAAGCAGGATAACCCCGACCTTTCTCTTTTCCTGGCTAAAAACAGATACAGGTCTTGGCTCACGCTTTTCCTAGCCAGCAAGGAACGTGAAAAACCTTCAGCAGCAGCCCTTAGTCCTGGTTCTACAAAGTTCTTATTTACTGTACAGGGAAGATGCACAGTTAGTTCTCTTTCAGATTAGAAAGAGATCACAGGACAGACCACAACTCTTTTGGGGGGGGGGGCTTTAGGTTCCTCATTTTAGCATCACAACTACCTTGTGAGGTGGGTTAGTCTCACTAGTCCAGTGTGGCCCAGCAAGCATCTTGGCTAAGTGTCCACTCAGACCCTGGTTTGCCAGCTCTTACACCATTGGTAGCTAGTCCCCTTGGCATATGGAGTCCAAAGAGAGCCAGTGTGGTGTAGTGGTTAAGAGCGGTAGTCTCGTAATCTGGGGAACCGGGTTCGCGTCTCCGCTCCTCCACATGCAGCTGCTGGGTGACCTTGGGCTAGTCACACTTCTTTGAAGTCTCTCAGCCCCACTCACCTCACAGAGTGTTTGTTGTGGGGGAGGAAGGGAAAGGAGAATGTTAGCCGCTTTGAGACTCCTGAAGGGGAGTGAAAGGCGGGATATCAAATCCAAACTCTTCTTCTTCTTCAAAGAGTGCCCCCCCACTCCACCTTCCCAGTGCTTTTGCTGATGCTTCTGTGGCATGCCCCGGGGGTACCCCCCTCAGTTCACCTGGGGGAATTGGCTCTGCCTGTTGGTCCTAGCTGTTGCCATGCATACACCATAGAACACCATAGAACACATTTGCATGGGTTTGAAGGTCCATGGTTCAATCTCCAGCGTCACCGGTAGAGATGGGAATGGCCCCTGTCTAAATAGGCCAGTCATCGGACTCTGTATAAAAGTAGCTTTCTACATTTCCATATTCTCTGGATAGAGACCTGCTTGTTTGGGGGGCAAGAGTTGTCCTCTTTCTGAAATTCTGGAGAGGTGGTGTTGCTAATGACCATAGACAATACTGAGCTAGAAGGACCATTGGTCTGACTCTGTATAAGTCAGTGTATTATTTTCCAGAGTATCGCAGTGGAAAATAGCTAGAGGTGGGTAAACTATCTTAGGCACAAATATATGTGTTAGCCCGTGGTCAGTTGGCTTCTGCGTGAGACTTGAACTACTTCTAGTCTTCATCTGGCTTGCTCCATAGTCAGAATTTCCCCAGACAAGAGGACATTCAGGAGCAACCATGTCAACTATGGTTAGAGCAGCAGTTCTCTGGGCCACATTTTCAGACTAAAAATTTGCTAGTGCCACAACGGATTTTTTAATTGATGAGAAATGCATTGGAAAACAAAAATACTGAACATTCTTGCTGGCCAGATTTCCATGTTTTAAACAACGTGTGTGTTTTCATCTTGTTTGAAAAGCCCCACTCTGTGATGAAGCTCACTGGGTGACCTTGGGCCATTTGCGGCCTGTTAACCTAACCTACCTCACAGGGTTGTTGTGAGGGCAAAATGAGGAGAACTGTGTCACTAGAAAATTCCCCTGAGCATTCAGGAACATGTCAGGTTCCATTGCTCTCTTGAGAGTGGGCCACGCTGGGCAACAAGGGTGGTCAGTAGACCAGTAGCATCCCCACTCTATCTCTTTGACCCAGCTGCAGACCCTTTTAAGCCCACCCCAAGATAAAAAGCTTTAATGAAAAAATATCCAAATATGAACTAAAGTGGAGAAGGAAACAGTAAATGTAGATTTTTTTTTACTGGATGGAGCACAACCAGTGATCTAAAACATTGGTAGTGCTAAGGCTACATTGGGTCTGTTGGTGCAATGATTTTTTTCTTGCATGATGAAACCTTCCCATCTCCTCCTTCCACAGATCCCTAAATCTGTTCTGGGTTTCCCTCCAAAGGAGATTTGGGGACTTTACCGGGGGATCCCCTTGGACTAGGTCAAGAGGCTGTTCAGTGACACAATAACATCAAATAAGGAACCAGGCCCGATACAGATTTAGAGCTGAATTTTACAAAAATTGCAGTGCCTATGAGTTAGCTCTGAAATTTCTGTTGTATTCATATTTTCCAGATTCATGGAATGAAGCAAGTTTTACCACTTTTATCTGCAAATAAACCTCAACCAGGATCCCACTTCTAGTAATGTCTTATAATTCAGTTCCACTTTTTAAAAGTTGTTTAGATAGCAGCCTGCCACTGGCAACCCACTGAGCATTATTGCTCAGTGAGAAGTAGGTCTTCCACATTCTCCCCCCCCCGCCCCCATTCTAGCTTAATAATTAAATGCAGAACTTACTGGGTTTGGGATGGGGGGGTGGGAAGAGAAGGGAAAAGTGCTCCTTTTACTGGGAGCAGGGAAATGAAGTAACCCTGCAGTATAATGGTCTTTTGTGACACTAGAAAAGTGTGCTGTGCCAAAGTTATGGTAAGAATTTTGTAGGTTTTCTGGCTTCTGGAACAGTTCCTTCCTCTGTAACAACTTTTTCCAGCATTAAAAGCACACAAGAGTAGAATAGCTTATTTTTCTTTTAATTTTTCTAAAAAAAAAAACAGAAAGTACCCAGCCAACGGACAAGGCAAACATTCATGTCTAAAACGAAACCGGCCATTCACGTGACGCAGCTAGTTTGGACATAAACATACTGTTGTTGGTCTTTGCCCTGCAGGGTAAATCCTTTGGACTTCCTGCACCCTTCAGAAAGTGAGCCGCTGCTGTCATTGGAAGAGCAGAGCAAGCGTGGGCCTGTGAAACTTGGGTGGGGAACTTTGCTGAAGAACAAAAAACCCTCTTCTGTAGTTTCTCTGGGTACGGGCAAGGGCAGTCTGCTCCAACTTGCTCCACCGGTGGCAGCTGCCTCTGTGCCGAACATCTGCAAGAAGCGGAGCAGCTTGTCGCTTTTGACCACTGTAATTCTTTCCCTGCTTGTCGTTTTGTTTTAATGTTAGCACCTTTAAATCCTGCCCTTTGGACTGGTTCGTCCTCAAGGCAGTTTATTGCAATTTGTTTAAATCGGTACAAGGATTATCACACTCTTGTCACCACTAATAATCATCATCATCATCATCATCATCACAGCTAATAAGAAAGAAACTATATAAGATCATCAACACACCCCCCCACGCTATATTTAGAAACTCAAAAAGCTTTGATAAATAAATGTTTCCAGCTGGTGTCTAAATGACTGTCTGGGGAGAGAATCCTACTGATAGGGGGCCATCGCAAAGAAGGCTCTGTCCTTTGTAAGCTATGCACAATGTAGCTGTGCTTTCTGCCTTGATCCTGCACTCTACTGCATGCATTCACTGTACAGTGGTACCTCTGGTTACGAACTTAATTTGTTCCGGAGGTCCGTTCTTAACCTGAAACAGTTCTTAACCTGAGGTACCACTTTAGCTAATGGGGCCTCCCGTCACCGCCGCACGATTTCTGTCCTCATCCTGAGGTGAAGTTCTCAACCCGAGGTACTACTTCCGGGTTAGCGGAGTTTGTAACCTGAAGCATTTGTAACCCGAGGTGTTTGTAACCCGAGGTACCACTGTATAAGCAGCAGTTGTCTAAACCAGGGCTCTCCAAAAATTTTGGTTCCATGGTCTTCATTCCCTCCTGGGCCAACTTTCCAGGGGCTGCAACCCAGCAGGAAAGGGGAAATTGGTCGTTACTCTTCAGGTTGATGTTCAGGTTTCTACAATAGGTGGCAAAATGCTTAACTCAGTTTCTGTCACTTCGCTCTCAGTTCCTTTACTTACCGTAGTTAATGACAGGTGTCACAGTTAAAATACTTTTGACGCAGGACAGCTTCCTTCACAGCTTTGGTTCATGAGCGAGGGGCACTTTTTGTCAGGTACCCAGCCTCTTAACAATCCCACTCCTGAGCTATTTCCAAATAGTATAACAGACCTTGGGGTTTCACCACACCCCTTTTAACTGGTTTGAGAGTCTTCTTTTCCTAGAAGATCTCACCCCTCCTGATTGGGATGAGACCCAAGTAGACCGTATCTACACAGCTTCTCCTGATCTCCTGGCTCAAACTCTTGTCTGGCGAGAGGAGTCGTTACAGTGGCAGATGAGGGGGGGTTGTTGTTCTTCCCAGGATGCTGACCCCTGCCTCCTGCCATGAGATGCAGTCTGGCGATGTCTTGAAAGAAGCTTTTTAAATTATTTTTTTAAAAGTGCTTTTATTCCTGTGCTGGGATCTACTTGCATGCATGTGTATCTATAAGTAAGCTTATAGATTTAAGCAATTAAAATAGTTGAAATACCATATATGAGAAATAAAAGAAGCAATTAAAATGTGATTAAAAGATACACAGCACCTACCACAGCACCGTGCAAAAGGCTAAATAAATAGATAAATAAATCATCATGTGGTCCACCATGACCGTCAGTGAGTTTCAAGCAGCCCACGGGTGGGCAGCAAAAGTTTGGGAACAACTTTGTTAGTCTGTAAGTGTTTTTGAGCTCATCGGCACAGGGATGAACAATTTCGTTTCAGACGGTTGTATTTGGATTGGGAGTGGGTGAGGGAGCAGTGTGGTGGTTGTAGAAGAAAGACCTTCAAGTTTCCTGAAATTAAATACCAGGAAGAACTTTCTGACAGTTTAAGAGCTTTGTGGGTGGAGCTGTGGGTTAAACCACAGAGCCTAGGACTTGCCGATCAGAAGGTTGGCGGTTCGAATCCCCGCGACGGGGTGAGCTCCTGTTGTTCGGTCCCTGCTCCTGCCAACCTAGCAGTTCGAAAGCACATCATATGCAAGTAGATAAATAGGTACTGCTCTGGCGGGAAGGTAAACGGCGTTTCCGTGCGCTGCTCTGGTTCGCCAGAAGCGGCTTAGTCATGCTGACCACATGACCTGGAAGCTGTCTGCGGACAAATGCCGGCTCCCTCGGCCAATAAAGCGAGATGAGCACTGCAACCCCAGAGTCGGTCACGACTGGACCTAATGGTCAGGGTCCCTTTACCTTTTTTTAAGAGCTTTGTGACTGTGGAACTGACTCCCTGGGGAGGTTGTGGACTCTCCTTCCTTGGTGAATCACCATAATGCATTAAAACCAAAAATGTGTGGTTCATAATCCCATTTGCAGCAGCAGCAGATAAATCAGAACAAACTTCCCTGCATGTAGTAATATCCCAAGATATTAATGGGAAAATAGGCTCTGGGGCTGAGAGCAGCCCCAAGTCAAGTCTTACTAAATCAAGATATGAGCGCGCCTTTTGACGGTATATGCAACCCCTTTGCTCAAGCGTGCTAGGAAACCAGGAAGTCTTCCACTAACCAGTTTTCTTGTTTTTATTCATACCAAGAAACTTTGGTTAACGCCTTCGGAGCAAGTTAAGAAGTTGTGGCTTGAAATGGAGTTAATACTCTTGCTTGTTCTGAAACTGTTAACCATAGTTCCCTGGGAAACTCTAGCTAATAAAGGGCTTCCTGGGTTGTTTGTTGTTTTGTGCAAAGGAAGAAGCAAAAGCTGATGAGCATATGCCCTAAATGCTCATTCATATCTTGGCTTACCAAACCAAGATATGATCGTCCGAGCTCCTATCATGTATGTGTTTTCTAACCTAATGTTTTTTTTTTCTTCTAAATTACTTGAAGATAATTTTCCAAGATGGTTGGAGTATCAAAATCAACTGCTCCTTTCTCTTTCTTCTCTTGACTCCTTTAGAGTCTTCCTCAATAATATTGTTCAGTTTTTTCTTTGGGCACAGTACAAGACATGCTGGGTTCACGTGGAATGGTGAACCATTGTTTCCTGGTTTGCAGCAAACCGTAATTTGCTACTACACCCAAACCAGCAGACAGACTATGACATCGGCTTGCCCTGCCAACGATAGTTTCCTAGTTTAGATGTGACTTGCTGCAAGCCAGAATGTTCTGATATTGGGTATTTTTTAAAAAGTAATAAAGAAATCTAGACAAACGCAAAGGAATGGATTCTGGATGTGGAAAGACAATATTCAGAGGCACCCTCAACTTTCCCCCTGACATGTTCTATGGCTGCCTGTGGAGAATTGATGGGAACAGAAGGACTTGCCTGAACCTCCACTCACACCATCTTCACCCAAACCAGTTTACTTTTCAATGCCCTTAATTTTCATTGTCCCAGTGATATGACATATTGATAAAAATGGGGTCCTGGCATCACAGGGCGACCAAGTTGATTTATCAGCCTGCACAGAACTGTTTGTTTGGTTTTAATTTCGGGTGTATCTGAAGTTAGAATTGCAATGCTGAAACCCCCAATATTTCTGCGCACCACAATTTTTGTGGACCCACACCACATCTCTGTTTTTGGTGGGGATGGGGGAGAAGAAGGGACATGCATGCACATACCCCCTTGCTGGATTTTCCTCTTCAGGTGCTGGAAGGACGCCTGATTTGTTTCAGCCGGTCCATGCATGCAAAAAGTAAAATGTGGCTGCTTGGCATTGATGCTAAGGATATACACACAACTGACTCTAATGCACACAAGAGCGCATGTCTTGGAGCATGTGTGGAGGATGTGCACAAGCTCAGAGTTCTCCCTGGCCTTAAGATACTGATTTCTTACTGCACAAACATTTGGATTGCTTTAGAAGAAGGATAGACATTTAAATGCTATTGTCTCTCCTCACCCCACCTCCCAAAATAAAAATGCTTCAAGGCATAATGTAATCTTTTTTTCATCGTTTTGGTGCTGGGGCTGGCTGGGGCGCCTCGGCGACATCTGCTTTTGCTGCCTATTGCATCAACCCTGTTCTCTTCCAAACTGTAATTTTCACTGTAATGATGGATTATGTTTGTCATGGTGGAGAGGAATCTGGCTTGTGCGTTCGGTTTCTCCTTCCTGCTTTGCTCTTTTTCAACCCTCCCCCCAAAAGAAAACCCCAAACAATTCAGGTCTCTTCCCTTTTTAATAATAAAATAGATTCCTTTGCTCATGACTTCAGAAGTCAAATAAATCTGGAACCGAAGCTCAGCTCACACAAGAAGAGCTACTCTTTAATTTTGCGGTTGTCTGATGGGACCCGCATCTTAGCGATTTATTTGTTGTTCCTTCCTTCTTAACGACGCTGCAGTCGAGAGGCACTGTTTTGCTAAATGTTGTGTAGAAAGTAAATTGTGGTGCAGCAGATGTTGATATTTGGATGGATGTCTGTTCGACAGGGGGACAGCCACAGTCATCTCTGTCAGCTGTCTTCAGACTCCACAGGCCTGCTGCGTGGTTACTTTGCTGTGTAAAAACAGCTCATTTCGCAACTGTGGAAGTTTGGCATTACGGTTGGCGCGGAGCCATTCTGCCGGGTTTAGCACAAGTGTTCACCCAGCAATTTTCTTAACACTGGTAGCTCCGTGATAATGTGTATTACACTTCCCATAAGGAAGAAGGAGGGATTGGAGCAATGGCTGTTTTCTTGGTTTTTTTATTTGCTTATTTGTGTGGCTCCTGTCTGTTTTTTAAACGAGCCATCAAAAAACACTTGTCGCAGTACAACACACACACACACCCATTCTCTTTAGCTGTTCTTTTATTGCCAAACCTTCATGCAAACGGATCATAACCTTCTCTTTCTCTCTCTCCCTCTCTTCTTCTTTTCCCCACCCAGGTTTATTGTCCCAATATTGTAATATTTGCCAGGAAAAAGCAGAAGGCTGTCCCGTTCTCATCCTCCTGTGTGGGCAAACGGTAGTGATTTGGGTTCCAACTTGGTCGGAAAAGTGACCTCCATCGACTGCAGTTGCTCGTGGTCCTTGGCCACATCTGCCCCATGCATTTAAAGCATCACTATAACACTTAAATGGGACATGGCTGGCACTGTGGGTTAAACCACAGAGCCTAGGACTTGCCAATCAGAAGGTCGCAGTTCAAATCCCCGCGACGCGGTGAGCTCCCGTTGCTTGGTCCCTGCTCCTGCCAACCTAGCAGTTCGAAAGCACATCAAAGTGCAAGAAGATAAATAGGTACCGCTTCGGCGGGAAGGTAAACGGCGTTTCTGTGCGCTGCTCTGGCTTAGTCATGCTGGCCACATGACTTGGAAGCTGTACGCCGGCTCCCTTGGCCAATAAAGTGAGATGAGCGCCCCAACCCCAGAGTCGGCCACGACTCGACCTAATGGTCAGGGGTCTGGTGTGCCTGGTGCCTTGCAAATTTTGAACACTGGTTAGGAGGTCTCACAGAGGGCTTGTCCGTGCTTCCGCTTGTTTTTGCCCTTTTGCCCTGGGAAATCTGGTATTTACCCTTGAATCGGAACTAACTTCAATCTGGTTTTCTTCAGGTTGACATCTGCTCCGATTGAGCAGTAAGTAGTAGATTTTCAGAGGGAAAGTGGCAGACCAAAGGGAAAACCACTCGGGAGGCAGGAGACAAACGAAAAGCTCATCGGATCTTAGAAAGCACAGGACACGCAAAAGTGTGGACGATCCCAGAGCTACAATTGCTAGAGCCTCCCTGGGAGGAGAGATTGGTCGACAAAGCACTCTGGAGGTTGTAGCTCTGTGAGACAAGTAAGGGTCTCCTAGCAACTCTGCACCCATAACAAACTGCAGTTCCGAGGTTCCTTTGGGCACAAGCGTGTTTAAAATGTTTCATGCGCATGTGGCCCTTGTCTCGGCTTAGTCCCAGGGTGGGAAACCTGCGTCCTTTGAAGTTGTTGCCTTCCCAGCTCACCACTGGTCAAGGATGATGGGAGTTGTAGTCTAACAACATATGGAGGGCCACAGTTTTCCCCATCCATGGCCTAGTGGTAGACTGGCATGATTCACCTTGCATGAGTTTGGTAATTTTATTTTCAAAACTATGTGACACCAAGCTGTCTAAATCCTTGACAATAGTGTCCAGCTAGTTTCCAATGGGCTCTGTGGCATGCCTGCCTGCCTGCCTTCAGATGTAAACACCAGCTTTGCTAATATATTAACTGGCTGCTTTTTTTATTTCTTCTGCCCTGTTCTGTGCCTGTTATAAGGAACCTTTGAGATTCAAATTATGGCAGCATTACCACGTTTCTGGTGGTAATCTTCCAGTGGGAGATTTTCTTCCATTCTTCAAATGCTCTCTCCCCACCTCACGACTCCGTGTAGTTTTGTGCTGGTTGAAAGCTTACCAGCGTAGCCTGTTTATAATCTAATTAAGAGCTGCTTTACACATCATTCTCTTTTAGGTGTGCACCTAAGATGTCTTAAGCCCACACTGGGAAATGTCAAGTGTGGATAAGCTTGTGTTTGCAGAAACTTGTGTACTACGTGCAAAATCTGTTAGGGAGCTGCCATTGGCTGGGGTCCTGTGCTGTGGGAACATTTAGGGATAAATTCAGGTATGTGACTGCATGCTTGCATAAAATGAACCTTTGGGGCTCCTTTGCTTCCCCCCAACATTGCTGATCAAAGTCTCCTAACACAGTAAAAACAACGGTCAGTACTTGGTGCACTCATTCTGCCAGTGCAATGATTTATGGGTGTGCAATGGACTTCTCCAACTCCGCTCCTCATGCGTCCTTTAAATCTGTTGGGGGGGGCGGTTCTGGAGAACATTGGGGAAGGGTGCAGGGTATGAGCGGGGGGAGGGGAGTTCTGCTGCAAAGCCAAAATTCCTTGCGCTGGCCACCAGCTTAGTGGACAGATTCCTGGGGGAGAAGTCTAGCAGTGGCTACCAGCCATGATGGCTGTGGTCTGTCTCCATCATCGGAAGCAGCAACGCTTCTGAGTGCCAGTTGCTGGAAAGCACAGGAGAGAAGAAGGGACACGGGTGGTGCTGTGGGTTAAACCACAGAGCCGACTTGCCGATCAGAAGGTCGGCTGTTTGAATCCCCGCGACGGGGTGAGTTCCCGTTGCTTGGTCCCTGCTCCTGCCAACCTAGCAGTTCGAAAGCACATCAAAGTGCAAGTAGATAAATAGGTACCGCTCCGGCGGGAAGGTAAACGGTGTTTCTGTGCGCTGCTCTGGTTCGCCAGAAACGGCTTAGTCATGCTGGCCACATGACCCGGAAGCTGTACGCTGGCTCCCTTGGCCAATAAAGTGAGATGAGCGCCATAACCCCAGAGTCGGTCACAACTGGACCTAATGGTCAAGGGTCCCTTTACCTTTACAGGAGAGAAGAGTGCTCATGTTGCTTGCATGTTTCCCGCAGGCACCTGGGTGGCCACCGTGAGAGCAGGATGCTGGCCTCAATGGGTCATTGGCCTGATCCAGCAGGCTCTTCTTGTGCCCTTACGTTCTTGAGGCTGCTTTAGTGTTTGTAGAAGCTAGCGTAGGTAAAATTTGCATTATTTGCTCGCTTTTTGCCTTTAGCCCTTCCCCACCATTGGCACATGGCCCCCAAGAAAAGGATGTGGACCTCAAATAGGAAAAAGACTTCTCAACCCCCAATCTAGAGGGTTAGACCTTCATGTTATTGGAAGTGGATGACTTAGGAGGGCCAGACAACATATTCCCAGCTTCCACTCATAGCAATGGCTGCTGCGGCATCATCCCTGCAAGGGGAACAGCAGAAATAGCCATTTGTCTGCGAGGGTGGGGGTTGGTTTTCTCCTTACAGCTGCCCCCCTGTTTGTTTTTTTCCAGCAGTGGAAGCAAGAATTCTGGTGCAGCCGATTGCAGCTGGGGAAGCAGCAGCAGCAGCAGCAAATTTTACTCTTTCTCGTTGTTATTTCCCTCCCTTGAAGTCGCTGGCACCAGCAGAATTATTCAGGGTGGCCTCTGTCAGCTTGACCCATGCAGCGCCAGCAGCAAAACCTTGAGCATCTGCAGCTGCGGGAGGTGGGGGGGGGAGAGAAAGATGGGGAGAAAATGGATCCAGAGCAATAAGAAGGGAATGTTTTGTGTCCGAAGAAGTGAGCCCTCTTAAACCTCAGGGTCATGAGTTCAAGCCCCATATTGGGCAAAAGATACCTGCATTACAGGGACCCTCGTGATCCCTTCCAACTCTGCAATTCTATGATTCTGTGTTTCTCTGTCCCTCTTTCGTAGCCTGAAACCCCCGTAAGGTGCCAGGAGGTTGAGCTGTGCTATGTAGTTCAGGCAAAGGAGAGAATAGTTTTTCCTCTTTGGTTGTCATAGCCATGTGAGCTTCTCATGCACCCCTTTTTGGAATTACTGTTATTTATTGCAAGCAGCGCCAATAGTTTTTGGCGCCCCACTTTCCTTAAAAAACAAAACAAAACTGAAACTGCCTTGGAGAAACACCTGTGGAGTCTTATCAAAATGACAGGAATATTTGCAAAATAATACAGATGGCTTCTGCTCCCTTCTCCCCACTTTCAGCATCCGCTGATGGGAAGTGCCAAAGCATTGCAGAAGCTCCTAGGTTTCTCTCCCTGGCATCCAATAATGTCCCCTTGCTGAACTCCTGGAGAGCTGCTACCAGCCAGTGTGGACAGTACTGAGCTTAGGCACACCAATGGATTGGCTCAGCCTAAGAAAACTTTTTGCATTCTTGATGTGCATTCATGCAAATCAACAGTCGCAGTAGAGATATATTTGAAAAGCGATTGACCACACATCTAATTGCATAGATTCCATATTACTGTATGCTGTGGAAGCTGTTGAATAATAATAATAATAATAATAATAATAATAATAATAATAAAAAACAACTTTTATTTACCGTATTTTTCGCTCTATAAGACCCACCAGCCCATAAGACGCACCTAGTTTTTGGAGGAGGAAAACAAGGGGGAAAAAAATCTGAATCCCAGAAGCCAGAACAGCAAGAGGGATCACTGCGCAGTGAAAGCAGTGATCCCTCTTGCTGTTCTGGCTTCTGGGATAGCTGTGCAGCGTGCATTTGCCCCATAAGACGCACACACATTTCCCCTTACTTTTTAGGAGGGAAAAAGTGAGTCTTATAGAGCAAAAAATACGGTATATCCTGCCCTCCCCAGTTGAAGCCGGGCTCAGGGCGGCTAACAATAATAAAATAGTACAACGTTCTAAAATCATTCCATTACAAAATTAATTCAAATCAAATTGATGGCAACCATTAGGCTAAAGTGAAGAAAAATATGTTCAGTCACCTTTTTCTAAAGAAGATATGATGGCAGGTAGTACTGCAGTAATAGCATTAGAAGTCCCTAGGATACAGGAAAGAGATTAGCAGGCATCCCTGTCTGTCGAGAAGGAAAAAAGGACAGAAGACGAAACACTTTGTAAGAGGGTGCTTACGCCTGTCTTAATAAATATGTGCAGAAAATCATGGGTAGGGGTACATTTACTTACACTGACTGCCTATTTTGGATGCAAGTCCACCAAAGGTTCAAGACATGCATCTAAATTAGTGCAAAACCCTGCGTGATGCATTTGTGTGCGTGGGTGCAGAGAGAAAAAAGAGGGTCTTGCTTCCGCGTGTGATTTTCATGTAAAAGCAGCAACAAAAAATAATGCATAACCTTAAAAGACAATGCACATTCAGAGGCATTCCACGCATTAAAAAAACTAGATAGGAAGGAGATAAGTTTTGTTGGTTTTTTGGAAACTTTAATTTATGCACAGACTTGTAGAGTCGGTCCCAGCGGCTCAGGTTGTGCGGTGATGCCTTGTGTGTGTTTGTGTTATTATAGTAGTCTTTTGTGATTCTTCCAGCCACAATGTTATTAAGAGGCGAAACTGACACCCGGGCTTACTTTTTTAAAAGGAGGAAACTGTTGTTGTTTTTAAGAGCTACAGCTATCCTGTAAAAAAAAAAAAAAAAGGAAAAGGGAAGAACAACTTGTAAAGATCTTAGTGCTTAATGAGGCTTCTTCATTTGCATTTTTTCCCACCAGAGGCAGCTGTAGGTTAAGGACTAGTCTGAGTAAGCTCTGCCAAAGGGAAACGTCAGGAGTTCTATATGCTGATTTAATTCCCTTTCACTCCCTTTGGGAATATCTCGCATTGGTGAGAATTGATTGCTGTAAGCAATATGGCAGCGGTTGTTGTTTGTTTGACCTTCTAAACCAAAGCACTGCAGAAAACAGCAACACAACACAGCAACCCGTGTACTCGCCCTCAGATCTGTTTTATTTGCTTTTGAAACAGCGTGATTAGACTCGATTAAGACAAGGTGACTCGGGATTGAATGGCAAGAATTGGCACAGCTTTGGGCGGTGTTTCCTCCCTCTCCTCCTCCTGAATACACACACACACACACACACACACACACACGTGGGAAATCATATTTACTTGTTTAATTTATACCCCGCCCTTCCTCCCCAAAAGGTGTCCAGGGAGACTGTCGGCATAAGATCCACTGGAACCAAAACCAACAGACAAAAAATGTAGAATGGCATGTTTTAAAAATGGCAGTGCCTAGATGTACTGTTGGCCTTTCTTGCGCAGGGATCGATCCAAAGACCCTTGGTTCATGGCCCAGTCCCACTCTTCCTGCTCAGAAATTGCCGCAGCTACTGGATTGTTCAGTTTACTTGTTTGTTCTGGACAGGGCATTAGATCACACACAGTTTCCTCCCTGAATACGCACCAGAGGAAAGGAGCAGTGTGCTAGAGCTGGGCAATAGCTGATTTTCAACATCATGATGTATCACCAGCTAAATGGTACAGGATACTGATTCAGTGGTACCTCAGTTTACGAACTTAATCTGTTCTGGAAGCCCGTTCTTAAACCGAAACCGTTCCTAAACCAAGGCGTGCTTTCCCTAATGAGGCCTCCCGCTGCTGGTGCCCTTCCACCGTTCAGATTCTGTTCTTAGACCGAGGTAAAGTTCGCAAACCGGGACACTACATCCGGTTTTGTGGAGTTCATAAACCGAATAGTTCATGAACAGGGCTGTTCTTAAACCGAGGTACCACTGTATATCACAATGTCTGAAATAAAGATGGAGCTATGTAGAGGCATTGGCTGGCTTCATGGTTTTTCCCACTTTGTGACTTTCGCATAACACACACACACACGATTCACGATATAATGCCATGTCAAAAATCATGAAACCGAGATCACGATATGGACTTCAAACCCATTTTGGATGATATTTCAATATATCACCTGGCCTGACAGTGTGCTGCTTCAGGAAGGGGACTACTTTTCACTGCGTTCTCTGCCAGCCCTCAGCAGGCTAGTAACTTCCGTGGGCTTATTTGCAAGGCCGGACTAAACAAAGTTATAAAGAACCAACTCTCACCCTGCTTGCCAGGAAGCGATTCTTACTCCCCAGAAATGACCAAGTGGTCAGCCATTCACAAGCCTATCAATGCTGGCTCATCACCCTCCAGTGCACATATATGTGGCAGTCTAGTATTTTATTATTATTATTATTATTATTATTATTGAAGATAGGCCACCTTCAAAAGCATTGCACCACACGCACACACAGAGCGTTTGGTATTCTGTTTATTGTCTTAATTCTCATTCCCAGCCGTGACGAAACTTCTAAGAACATGTAAGGGCATTTGCTTGCCTTCACCCCTCCCCACTCGCTTATCTGTCTGTTCCTTCCTTTCTGTTGCTTCACCACTGCCTATTTTAGAACTGCATTCTTAGGCTTGGGGACAGAGATCTGCCTTATGCTGCCTGTGCAACTCCTTAAGATGCCATGTTTATGGGTGATGCAGTATGCACATGTGTTTTGAAATAATGAAATGGCAATTCTGCTGATTTCTGGCCCCAGAAGCCGCTGGCCCGATTTCAAAAGATGACTTTGGATCAGTAATTAGTAGATCACCTGAGTGGTGTTTCTTCCATGGGTGCTTTTAAAGGTGTGGGGGGGGGGAGCTAGTGTCAGGTACCAGTTAAGAGTATTGAACTAGGACCTGGGAGACCCAGGGTTCAAATCCCCACTCAGCCTTGAAGCTCCCTGGGTGGCCTTAAACCACTTGCTGCCTCTCAGCCTAACCTACCTCACAAGCTGGTTGTGGAGATTAAATGAGGGGGAAGAATCACGTATGCCTCCTTGAGCACCTTGGAGGAAAAAGCAGGATATAAATACCATCGATCGATCAATAAATTGCTTTCCCTTGATCAACCCTACCCTCCACAACTTTTATTTTATTTTAAAACCCCACCTCTCTAGCCCTTGTAGAACCTTAAAAATACAGGCCCTATTCTTACGTTTTAATTTTTGGGTCAGAAACCAGCTTGCTCACCCCTTTCAGTGTTTTTTACCTTCCCCTCAGCTTTCCCCTACCCCGAAAAATATTCCCGTAGATGCTCACGGTTCCTTTCAGTGGCGCCTCAAGCAAGAGCAGGCACAGGCAAACTCGGCCCTCCAGATGTTTTGGGACTACAATTCCCACCATCCCTGACCACTGGTCCTGTAAGCTAGGGGTGATGGGAGTTGTAGTCCCAAAACATCTGGAGGGCCGAGTTTGCCTGTGCCTGGGCAAGATGATATAGCCGCAGGCAAGTCTGCCACCGCCCCACCGCAAACGTGAGGGGCAACAGGGCAGCTGCCAATCGCTGGCATAAACTCTGCAAGGCAAACCACTTTTATTGGGGGACAGAGCCCATGCCTGGGCTTAACTTGTGGTTGGGAAAGCCAAGTTGTTTCCTTCTGACATGGCGAGGGAGCGACAGTCTTCAGGGTTGCCCTTGGTACAGTGGCCAAATGGTTTTTGCCTCCACCCGTCAGGAAGGATTGTTTGGGGGCGATAACTGAGGTGAAGGATGTGGTTTAGCCTTTTCAGAAAGAAGTCAGTCTGCCAAAGGCACAGGGCGGAATCCAACAGAGCCATGCTCAAAGTTAAAAACACTATGAAATGAGTGGCGTTAAAACTCTTGGCGAAGCCTATTTGGGCAATAGCAAGAAACCGGGCCTTTAGTGCTGTTGGCCCAGCCGTCTGGAATTCACTGCTAGTAGAAATTCAATGGGTGCCCCTGCTTCAACTTTTAAATGCCTGCTGAAAACTTTGCTATTACCTATGCAGCCATCCTTCTGTAATAGTTAGCTGATCTCTGATTTTAATGCCAAACCATCAATCATTTTATTACAGTCATGGACCACCAGTTTAAATGTAATAATTATAACAAAAAGATGCAATAGTTAGAAGAACAAGCCGGAATAAAAGTTTCTTTTATTGTGTGGTTTTTGCGTGCATTTGCTGTAAACCACTTGGGTATTTTTTGTGGGAATATAAACAAAATACTTGTTTATTGGTTTCAATAGGTCTATTCTGAGTGGGAGTAATTTGGCTACCACCTGGCCTCTCGCTCTTGAGTACTACCTCGTTGTTGTTCTTTAGTCATTTAGTCGTGTCCGACTCTTCGTGACCCTATGACCCAGAGCATGCCAGGCACTCCTGTCTTCCACTGCCTCCCACAGTTTGGTCAAACTCATGTTAGTAGCTTCAGGAACACTGTCCAACCATCTCGTCCTCTGTTGTCCCCTTCTCCTTGTGCCCTCAATCTTTCCCAAAATCAGGGCCTTTTCCAGGGAGACACCTCTTCTCATGAGGTGGCCAAAGTACTGGGGCCTCAGCTTCAGGATCTGTCCTTCCAGTGAGCACTCAGGGCTGATTGCCTTCAGAATGGATAGGTTTGATCTTTTCGCAGTCCATGGGACTCTCAAGAGTCTCCTCCAGCACCACAATTCACAATATTAAATTTCTATATCGCCCTTCATCCGAGGATCACAGAGTGGTTTGCAGTATAAATACACAAAAAATACACAATGTGATAACCAACTAAACAATACCCCCCCCCCCAGTTTAAAAGGCCACAGTTTGTTTAATTAACCAAATGCTAATTAAATTATATCCATCCCTTGTTAATTGTTCAAAACTTAATCCATATTTTTAAACAACTCCCACTGAAACCTCTGACTTTTTCTTGCTGTTGTCTTGTTTGACTGTTAAGCGTCTGTTTGGTTAGTGGTGACATAAGATGAATTTAGGTTGTTCTTGATTTGTATAGCAAGGATTTCTTAATTTGGATGGCTACAAATCCATAGAGGATTTGGGTTTGCTGTCCTTGTCAGTTAAAATGGAGATTCCATTTTCAGAGAGAGTATATCTGAATACCACCTGCTGGGTCCAACAACAGTAGAGGGGACCTTTTCCTTTTGTGGAAACATCCAAGTGGCAACTAAGAATGAGGATGAAATTTGATTAAGATCACATTTAAAGGTGAAACTACTTAATCCACACTTTTCAAAACAATTTGAGAACTGAAACACAGCTGCCCTTTGAAATTTGCACACCTCTGAATTTTGTGATTCCATACTCCAATCAACGGTTATTACCCCCCCCCCTTCTAAAATGGGAAGAAACTGAATGTAGTGTAGAAAAATACATTGTGTTAGGGGAATTGCTTGCAAAAATTTGTGCATTGGTCAGGACTGCATGCGTAAATTCACACTTAAACGCTAATGAATTTTCATGAATAAATACTGCAGATTGCAGCGGTATAAGTGGAGAACCGAATTTAAGACTGGAAAAATGAGAGACTGAGAGAAGTGAAAGGGACAAATCGGACCATGCCTAGCGTCAACAGTTGAAAACCGGAATGCTGGAGTAGATGGATCTTCCATTCATTCCTTTTCTTTTGCCCGACCCAGCCAGGGTAATTACCATCTTCTTAGATGCAGATGTGTTCTGAAACCAGATGGGTTTTGTCTTCCTCTTCGTCTTCCTCTTCTTCTTCATGAGCTTGCTTCTGAATACAGTGTAAAAAGCCCGCCCCCATCTGCCCCCTTTATAAACAACGTTGCTCTGAACATGAGCCTGCTTTTAATCACCCCCTACCCCTAACATCCCTCTTTCCCCCTTGGCCCCCGCCTGCAAATTCCCTGAAGATATGATAATGAAGCAGGTGCCGTGTATATTGTTAGCTTTCCACGGGCCGTGAGAAACAGCAGTCGGTTCAGAAGAAGAGTCGGTGCCGCCCGTGAGGTTGGAGGGCCATTCTTCTTAACCTGTTGCCGTTCCTGTCAATCATTGCTGTGCGGGCTGGAATTGGGGGGGGGAGGGTTAAGGCGCACGCGGTCAGGGTGGTTCGTCTCTAGCCCTTATCCAGCATTATGGGAAAATGCATCAAATAAAACGAAAGGAAAGCAACACACACAGACACAAACACATGTATAAATTTGGCCTTGCCCCCCAACTTAGCCTGTTATTTCAGCAGGCTCCTGTGTTTGGTTCCCAGAAAGGCAAAAGAGGCCGTCTAAGCCTGGGGAAGGACCGGCTCCGGGTGCAGACAGTCTGCTGACTCCAGCCTGACCTCCTCTATTGGGGAGCGCCCTCCACAGCAGTCTCGGTGGGCTCATTGAAATGCGGAGCACAGCCCAGGCGTCCGCAGCTGTCCGCTGGAGGCAAAGTCTCAGCGAGAATCCAGAGGGGGTGAACAGGCCCGAAAAGGGGGTTGTGAGTGGGGGGAGGAGGAGGAAAGGGGGAGGTGGAATCATACAACTGTCACTTTTTGTGTGTGTGTGTCTGCCTCTGTGAATAGGTGAGCCCAGGACTCTTCATTTTTCCGGCAGCATATTTGGAGTAGCATTAGCATATTTTGTGCTTTGCTCGTTCCCTTCCCCCCCTGCCCACACCCGCCCCCCGCCCCCCTCCCTGTTTCCAGCTGCCTGAGCAAAATAGTGCTGAGCAAATTTCTCCCTTTCCTTCCAGATACTCCTGTACAGTGGTACCTCGGGTTAAGTACTTAATTCGTTCCAGAGGTCCATTCTTAACCTGAAATTGTTCTTAACCTGAAGCACCACTTTAGCTAATAGGGCCTCCTGCTGCTGCCGCTGCACCGCCAGAGCATGATTTCTGTTCTCATCCTGAAGCAAAGTTCTTAACCTGAAGCACTATTTCTGGGTTAGCGGAGTCTGTAACCTGAAGCGGATGTAACCTGAAGCGTATGTAACCTGAGGTACCACTGTACTGCCTAGGAGAAAATGCAGACATGCCCTTCTGTTCTCCAGAAGTGCAAAATAGCAGTGTAAATTTGACGGCAAGGTGGAATTCCTGTAGTTTTGTTGTTGTTTTCTTTCTACCAATGTGGTTGAAGAAACCTTTAGCTGGGAACTAGGGAATCCCCAGTTCAAATCCTACCTCTGCTTTGAATGAAAGGTCAAGCTAGATATCAAGGTGATGGGGCTGTGCTTTTTTCATATGTGAAGGTGGGGAGGAAGTCAATTTGTGGAAGGGCCATTGCTTAGTGGTAGTGTATACAGAGCATCCCAAGTACAATATCTCTGTGAGTGAGGGAGTAGTTTGCTAATAGTAGTGCAAGAGGGAGCATACACAGAGCAGGCACTGCAAAGAGCAGTTTTTCAACTCTGCATTTGTAGCATTCATGTAGCAATCTTCCTAAGTGCTTAAAGCGCTTTGCAGATGTTCCCTAAGTGATTCTTAAAAGCAGCCCTGTAAGGTAGACCATTATTGTCATGCTTGTATTAAAGAGAGATGATGGGTTGCTTGCTTAAGACCATTTGATTAACTTCTTGGATGAACTGACATTTGAACTGGGGTCTTCCCGGGTGAAAGCTCATGCTCTTCCAATTTAAATTAGAAACGGTAGAAGAAAAAAATCCCACTGCTGAAACAAACCAGCAAGGCTGCAAATCGAAGGAATATAAAAGACCAACTATACAATTTGCTGTCAGAATTTAAAAGAGAATTGTCCGAGATAAAGGAAAATGTTGATAAGGCAGCCTCTCAAATTCGGGAAAATGCTAATTTACTTTCATAGGCTGTGGCACAACTCAGAGAAGTGAACATACAAACCACTGAGGTGGGAAAGGTAGAGGTGGGAGGCGTGAGGAAAATGCATGGGAAAGTTAAGGTGGTTCATGGTAAAAGTGACACTATATGTGTATTGATCTGGGAGGCTTTGACAGATAAAAATTGTACCCCGTGTGATATGATTTGGGAGGCCTTGACTGTGATGGAGAAGAAACAGAAAGGGAGGGCAAGACATATGAGAGGTTACCATATGTGGTAGCAATGTAAAATTATTAAGAAGGCCTGGGAGGCAACATACAGTCATACCTCGGGTTACAGATGATTCAGGTTGTATTTTTTCAGGTTGTGGACCGCCGAAACCCGGAAGTACCGGAACAGGTTACTTCCGGGTTTTGGCGGTTATGCATGCAACCCACGCGTGAGCAGACGCAACACTGCAGGTTGCGAATGTCCATCCTGCACGGATCACGTTCGCAACCTGAGCGTCCACTGTATAAAGATTTGAAGAGAACGTTGAAAATGACTTTTGTAAAAACAAAAAAATAGAGGCTATCATTTTGAAAGGTACAGGACTTAATGGATGTACTGGGAGAAAGACTTTGTTCCTGCACCTGAGAGTGGACGCCAGGCCAAGACCAGCCCATCCCTATAGAAGGAAGAAGCCACCGCCAAAGAAGATAAAAGAAGATTGGTAGAATAACCTAGTGAACTATGCAGGACATATAGTGGTACATATAGTGGTATAGTGGTTTAAGAACAGCCCTGTTTACGAACTATTCAGTATATGAACTCCGCAAAACTGAAAGTAGTGTCCCGGTTAGCGACCTTTACCTCAGTCTAAGAACGGAATCTGAATGGTGGAAGGGCACCGGCAGTGGAAGGCCTCATTAGGGAAAGCGCGCCTCAGTTTAAGAACGGTTTCGGTTTAAGAACGGACTTCCGGAATGGATTAAGTTCGTAAACCGAGGTCCCACTGCATTAGACAATTTGAAACCCCAAAGGACATTGTTGTTGTTGCTGTTTTAATAATGGAAATGTTTAAAGCATAACCTTGTGAGCTTTGTGTATAGGTCTTTACATTAGCTGAACTTTTAAATGTCACTTGTAATGAGATGAATAAGGTGGAACAGCGCTGTCTGTTAAATCCTGTTGAGTTCAGTGGCATTCCCTGCCAGGTAACTGTGTATATTGAATTCTAGCCTAAATCTCGATCGTGTGGGAGTCAAACAATTACAGAACGAAATATTCTGTCCAGCATACCTAAAAGGCAAGGCTGGGAATGAAGAAATGCCTTTAACCAAGGGCAGCCAGTATTAAAATTGAAACAGGCAAAACAACAACAACAACAACAACAACAACAACAACAACAACAACAACAACTCATGCTCTTCACCACTGATTTAACAACAACAACTACTACTACTCATGCTCTTCACCACTGATTTTACTACTACTACTACTACTACTACTACTACTACAACAACTCAAGCTCTTCACCACCTCCTCTACTGAAGTGTGCTAGGTCAAACCAGTGCAGTAATGGAAGTAATGGAATAATTGGTGATTTTATTGGTTGCTCTATATTTCTGCAGAGTAAAAAAAGAAAGAAAAAAGGATCCTATATCCAAGGTAATGGTAAAATCATTGTTAAGTGACTCTTGCTCAAATGTACTCTGCTGCGTATTGGAGGGTGCGGTTTTGGCTTTGAAATCGGCTTGATGCAGCAACAAGCTTTGCAGCAGTTGGTAAATAAAGATGGATTTCCTTTTGTTCTGCTGGTGCTTTGCTGTTCATTATTCTCTACTTACTTCCCAGGGAGTGGCAGCTGTTTCTGATGTTCAGCACTCCATCAGTTGTAGACAGCTCCCCAATTTGGTTAATAACACTGTGGTGTAAAGTTGGGTGGAAGGGAACACAACACAGCCCTGGATTTTACTGTCCAATTCTCTGCAGAATTAACTTTTCATGAAACAGAAAGAGTTTCCTGTTCTGAAATATTTAAGTGCATGTATACACTTATTTGATGGGGGTAGCACATTCTCTTTTTGGCATAGCAAGTCTGGCAGTAAGTATGTACAGAGAATTTTAATGTGCTGTGTGCATATGGGGTAGGAGAAAGAGTGGAAGCTAAATCTCTTTTTTGTGCTTTGCACGGGTGTGCATTCGTGGAAACAGCGGTGCGAAAATTGCTTTGGGGCAACTGCTGCTGTCGGTGGAGATTTTAAATCTTCTGTTTAAAAGCAGGCAAGTTGGAAGCAGAGTAGATTTCAAACAAGCATTTTACAACCTAAAAATTATCACTCATCTCATTTGTAGGGTTTTTTTGGGGGGTGGGGGTGGGCGGTTAATTTCCTTTACATGGTTGTTAGTGTTTTAATTCTGAAAATGAGCCAAGAATAGATCCATGAAATGCTTCTCGGTAGCCTGCAAGCTGGACATCGGCGCAACAGCCCACCTGTGATAGTGGACACAGAACATAACTATTGTGACTGGTCCTTCGCTGGAACTATTGTGACTGGTCCTTCGCTGGAACTTCTCCGGACTGTCAGAATGCAGGTCATGCTTGCTAAATGGCCAGTTTGACACCTTTCCAGGAATTGGGAAGATGTAGGCAGGCGGAAGTGGTGGTAATTCAAACCGGGGTTTTCTCAGTCTTCCTCCCAGACAGAACCTATCATGCGCTTGTGGATTCAGGAAGTTCTTACATGTGATCTCTCGGTACACGAGAGAGCAGGGCCTTTCTCCACAGAAAGCTTGGAGCTGATTGAAGCTGGAGTTCACTGCCACCTGCACTCTCTCAGGTTCCCCCAACCCTGGTTTGCTCTAGCTGACAGCTCTCCAGGATCTTAGCCGCAGGTCTTCCGCATCGCTTGCTCTGTGATCCTTTTATATTCCTAGAGATTTCAAGGGGTCAAACCTGGAATCTTCTCCATGCAAAAATATGTTTCCTCCATCACTGAGTTGTGTTTTTGTTTAATAATGCCAGCTCAGCTTTGAGCCATTTCTCAAAGAGGTCAGAAGTACCATGTTGAGACTCCGCTTCACACGACAAAGCAACTCATATACGTTGTAAAAGGGAAGTCATCTTGTGAGATTATAAGAGGGGATGGAGGGTGGGCAGACCTGAAGCTGCCACAATCACAGGAGCAGCTGCAATGCAGTGGCCACAATCCAGAGATGGCACATGCAAGGCCAGTGTGGTGTTGTGGTTAGAGTGTTGGACTGGGACCCAAATCCTCACTCAACCATGGCGCTCTCGTGAGTTGGCCAGTCACTATCTCACAGCACAAACATGGGCATCTGCAGGACTTTCCCCCAGGTTTTTTTTTTGGGGGGGGGCAGCAAAGGAAGACACTGAAAGCAAGGAGCAGGCTAGTTTCCGACTAGTGGGAACAATGGTGTCTGCATATTTTGTCTCATATCTCAGGTATCTCTAATGCTAGGAGGTTTAAAAATGAAAAATGGGATTGTGGTTCATGGGGTGCAGACACCATAGCTCACAAGTTTGTTTGGATGCTGTAACGGGTTGGGTGGGAACAGGAGAAACTTCTTGAACTTCCTGGAAAAAAGACGAGATGTAAAAAATGTAGTAATATATAATAAAAGATAAATTACTCGTGCAATTAAAATGTTGGCTTTAAAAGTAATGTTGCGGTCTCTCCCCTCCCCCCCTTCAGTAGTGAGACTGCTTGTATTGAAAACAGCAAGCAGAGTGCGAAGGCTTATGTATGCTTTTTGCTGCAACGCCGTCGTGTCTCTGAGTACAGGCTTATAGCAGGCGCAGCGCTGCATCAAATGGAACTGAGTTATCCTGCAGTGCAGCTGCGGCCAAAATGACCTGGTTCTGGTTTGTGTTGTTGCCTCTTTTGGTGGTGTGCATTAAAGCAGCAGCTCCTGTAGGTGCAACTGATGCACATTTGGGGAGGGGGGCAGGAAATAAAGACATTTGCTGGCATACAAAGGCAAGAACTGATGAGGAAGAAGATTAGATGAAGGAGGAAGGGAGAATGGACAAGCAAGGAAACCAAACCCTGTGAAGAACAGTTGAAGGAGTTGGGTGCATTTAGCTTGGAGTAGAGGAGGTTAAGGGAAAATGTAATAAAAGTGTTGGGAGGAGCCCAGTAGGTGAAGTTCTGTGGTTGAGGAGTCGCATTGCCAATTTTGCAAGGGACACCCAGATTTCAGCACCCTGACCATCTCAGCATACATCTTAATAGAAATTGAAAAAAAAAACCCTTATCAGTTCTAGCTCATAAGAGCCAGGTCTCTGTGTGTTCCAGAACCTCAGCACTCATTTTAAAAGAAGAGGAAGGAAACAAAAAGCCAAATTCTACCCCTTCCAGCTATGGGCAGTGCCTGGGACTTCCTCCCAGGGAAGTGGGTCTAGGGATGGCAGGCTTGCTCTGTTTAGTATTATTTTTAGTTGTTCTTATTCTTATTCTTGGTGTTGGTTTTTTGTTTTTACATTGTAAGTCGCTGTGAGGCGCTTTGGTGAGAAGAGCAACAAAGGAAAAGGGAGTGGGGTCTTCGGATACGGAACAGACATTTCTGCTGCTCTCGTGGGCGCAGCTGGAAATTGCAGGGAAGCAGATTTCAGCCTAAGCATTAGGAGGAGATTCTTAATACTTTAAGTACTGTTTGAAAGTGGAACTGTTTGCCTTGGGAGGTGGTGGGGTCTTCTTCACTGAGGCGTTGAAACAGGCTGGGCGACCACCTGTCAGCAATGCTGGAGTACAGGTAACTTGCAATTTACGCACATTTAACTTATGCACATCCAATGTGCTTGGGAAAAATAAAAAAATAATAATAACAAGGGGAGCAGAAAGTGGGATGGTGTCTGGGGGGAAAGCTTTGGCAATCCCATTTGCCATTGCACCCAATCTGTTTTCACTTTATACAATTTCGGCTTTATGAGCTGTTCCTGCTTAAGGCGAGAGTCTCCTGCAGTTGTTTCACAGGATTGGACCCTTCAAACTCTTATGGTTTCCACAAAAAGCCATTTCTTCATATATTTCGAGAACTGTATCCAATTCCCACCTTGTTTCCCCAAAAAGGAACTGAGGGAGACTAGGAAAACAGGAGCCACCCCACAGTATTTAAAAGCTAAGCATCGCAGCCCCTTCTCCCAGTTTCTGGGAACAGCAGTGAAAACAGAAACAGCATTTAAACAAACCAGAAAGTCAGGAAATCAAGATTTATGGCACAAGCTCTTTTTTTATTTTTAAGATCCAAGTATCTAAATTATTAAAAAAGTGGGGAGCTGATGGATCTCTGTTGGGAGGCTGTTCCACAGGGTGGGTGGGGGGCCTCTACAGAAAAAGTCCTACCTATGGATGCCCACCATGGTTCACAAATTTATGGAGGGAAAGATTATCGGTGACCACTAGCCACAATGACTATGTTCTGCCTCCACTGATTGAGTATATTGAGATTGAAGTATGCCTCCGAGTACCAGTTGTGGGGATCATAAGCGGGGAAAGTGATGTTGTACTCAGGTTGTGCTTGTGGGCTTCCCTGATGGCTACTGTGAGACAAGGATGCTGGCCGAAATGAGCTTTTGGATTGGTCCAACAAGTGGTTCATACATTCTTATATGGAAGAAGATGGTCCTTAAGGTTCTCAGGCACAAAGCTTTTCATCAATCCCACCTATCATACATACCAGCTATAGTATTATATCGTAAACGAATTCTTCTAGGCATTCTCAGATCCATAGGATAAATTTGCAGAGAGGAGAAGGCTTTGCCAAGGGAAAATGTGGGGGCTTTGAATCATGCACCACAATTCAAGAAGGATATTGACAAGCTGGAACATGTGCAGAGGAGGGTATGTTTAGCCTGGAAAATATTGACAAGCAACCAAGATGATCAAGGGTCTGGAAACTAAGCCTTATGAGGATTGCTTGGGCATGTTTAGCCTGGAAAAGAGGAGACTTAGAGGAGATATGATAGCCATCTTCAGATATCTCAAGGGCTGTCAGATGGAAGATGGAGCAAGCTTGTTTTCTCCTGCTCTGGAGGGTAGGACTCAAAACCAATGCCTTCAGGTTACAAGAAAAGAGATTCTGACTAAACATCAGGAAGAACATTCTGATGGTAAGAGCTGCTCCACAGTGGAATGGTCTCTCTCAGGAAGTGGCGGACTCTCCTTCCTTGGAGGTTCTTAAGCAGAGGTTGGATGGCCATCTGTCATGGATGCTTTGGTTAAGATTCCTACATTGCAGGGGTTTGGACTAGATGACTCTTGGGATCCCTTCCAACTCTACAATTCTATGATTCTGTTATTTAAAATGTGGTAGAATGTGTTCTAGGGAGAAATACAGCCTTGAGATATAAAACTCAGGTGGCACTTTTCAAACAAACATAGGTATATTTCTAGCTAAAGGTAAAGGGACCCCTGACCATTAGGTCCAGTTGCGGACGACTCTAGGGTTGCGGTGCTCATCTCGCTTTACTGGCTGAGGGAACCAGTGTTTGTCTGCAGACAGGTTCCAGGTCATGTGGCCAGCATGACTAAGCCGCTTCTGGCGAACCAGAGCAGCGCACGGAAACGCCATTTACCTTCCTGCCGGAGCGGTACCTATTTATCTACTTGCACTTTGATGTGCTTTCGAACTGCTAGGTTGGCAGGAGCAGGGACCGAGCAACGGGAGCTCACCCCGTCACGGGGATTCGAACCACCAACCTTCTGATCGGCAAGCCCTAGGCTCTGTGATTTAACCCACAGCGCCACCCGTTCTGGCTACCTATTGCAGATCCTTTCCTCTGTGAAAGGGACACTCTCACATTTGTCTAGTCTCTCATCACAGGTGTGGGTTGGGCAGCTATGTGCTGGAGTGTGATACAGTACACTGTAGGTGTCTTCACACATTGCCACTCAGCAAGTGTACAATCTTGTGTACGCAAAGAGTTGAGCTGTAGATTCGTACAGTTGTTCACACATAACATTTGACAGCTGTACAGTCTGAATGCACATTGGCTGATCTGTACAAATCAGCAAGTATACACTTATTCACACAAACACTTGGGTGTGTGTAGAGACGGCTTGTACCTGTGTTCAGTGCAACACGTGAAAGAAAGACTTTTGTGCTGTGGCCTTGACTTCAGACACTTTTGCCCTGCCAGGGCGTGTGCTAAATTTCAGCTTCTGCTATGGAAGTAACATTGCAATATTGATTTCAATAAGTCTTCCTTTATGATGGATTGCATAAAAAAAAAAAAAATGAAGCGTAGCAGCACGGTTACAAAACGATGCAGAAGTGGATTGCTTAACATTCAAATTTAAAACCTGTTTTTTTCTTGTGAATGTGATAGTTATTAAAGAGGGCTTCCCACTTCCCTTTTCCCCTCTGATCCTGTTTACAACTAGAAGAGGAACTTAAGGGCTATGTTTGCATTTCGTGTTTGCCCAGTGGTACCATCCAGCCCTGGTCCTTCCCACACTGCCAAAACTGAACACCATCCTTGCTTTTGTGTTTTTGATGCTGGAGCTGTGTGCCCTTGCTTGAGTGGCCAGTTTGCAGCTCATCATAGCCTATGTGCGTTCTGGATGCACATTCGTGTGCTCTTACCAATCCTGGTGTGCAAGCTTCTACAACTCATGAAGGCAAGGAAACAGGGAAGCAAATAAAATATAAGCACGAGGTCTTCCTTATTATGAACACCTTCACTCTCCCATTCCGTTCGTTCCCCTCTTCTCCCACCCACATTCTCCTGCACTGCACCCCAGTGACTGGAAGCGCAGCTCTCAGTCCTCCCTTTTGTCTCAAACTTCATGGATGCTTCCAGCCTTTGTTCAGTACTGCCTGACCCTTTCTCTGCTGTCTGCAACTGGCTCATCTAAATCTCCTGTGCCCAAGGCTCTTATGTGATGTGTGATGTGGTTTAAGCAGAAGTAGAGTCAGAACTTAGGGTTGGGGTGGGGTGGCTGCCCCATCTTGTCATGTGCATGGGGCTGTTCTTCTCTCCCCCCCCCCTTTTTTGCCAGATTTCCCAAGCAGCCTTGCCTGTTTTCATCCAGCAGATTGTGGAGTTAGGGGCAGAGAATATTGTAGGGAATTTCTACACCGATTTAAAAGATGATGCAAGTCAGTGCAATATAAAATTAGGGGTTGATGTGTTGTGGCTGGGCACAGTGATAGCAGGGTTAATCCTTTATGCTGCCTTTGTGTGTGGTGTCTGTGTCTGTGTGTGTGTGTGTGTGTGTGTGCGCGCGCGTATGTGTTACACGCACACACAAATACGAGCCCTACGTTGGCCAAAGGTTCCTGCATTGCAGAGGGTTAGACTTGATGACCCTCCTGGTCCTTTCCAACTCTACTATACTATGATTCTATGATATATCTTTATCTACCACCGCTGACTGGATGGAAGCACTCTGTTTTGCAAGGTTGGCTAAACTGATCAACTTTTGTAAGTACAATGGCAGGCACTGCTGATTTGGCTGTATAGCACACTAATATAAGCATTGGTTGAAGGTGCTTTCTGGAGTGAGCATGAGCAAAAAGCAGCAGTTTCCCCCCTATTATTGGTAGCCTATTTATTTTCTAGTACAGAGATTTTCCTGCTTTAAATAGTCAGTCTTGCTTTTTTAAAGAGCCAAAAAGTTCTAGCCGCTAAGTCTTTCCGCATCCCTCCAAACAGATTATTGTTGGGTCTCTGGGCATGCATGATCTGAAGGGATACAGTTTCATTTGCTTTGTATTTTGAAGGGAACTAACCAGATACACTACACCTGGAGTTTTAGACGGGCAGGGACGCAGTTTCCCTTTGCATTTTGCATTCCTCCAAATTTCCCAATACAGCACTCTGCCCAAACAGTAGTTAATGATGCACTTTGGGGGGGGGGGATAATCTGAATTTGGAAATGTGTGCGTTGAGTTGAAAATGTCTTTTGAGGCAAAAAACAAAAACAAAAACCCCACCCCTACAAAATATTACATTTTGTAGTGATATTTAAATAATAATTGTAATTCACAGACTGATGCAGAAAGGGTGCAGAACAGACTTGTGCACGAAGACCTGCAATATTGACACAGCTGAGCAGGGCAGGATCTGACCAAGGTTTTGCCTTTAAGACTTCCTGTGCTGCCTTGAGTTCCATAGCCGAACAGTGCAATATAAAGCAAATAATGTAGGTTTAATTTAAAGAAGACCCCCAATGCTTTACCCATGGAGGGTTTTGGGTTCCCAGTTTGATATTTTGGAGTGTACTTATAAACTTTGCTCTGGCAATTTACCAGCATGTCTATCCTGTGGTCTCCTGCCAACCTAGCAGTTCGAAAGCACGTCAAAGTGCAAGTAGAGAAATAGGTACCGCTCCAGTTTACTATAGATCCCCAAGCCAAACGGAGGACATAGATGATGCCTTCCTGGAACAGATGGCCAAGCATGCAAAAGGAAGGGAGATAGTAGTAATGGGGGACTTCAATTACCCGGATATTTGTTGGATGTCAAACTCAGCCAAGAGCATAAGGTCAAACAGATTCCTCACTGGCCTTGCAGACAACTTCATTGTCCAGAAAGTGGGAGAAGCAACAAGAGGAACAGCCATTTTAGATCTGGTCCTAACCAATGTTGATGACCTGGTTAGTGGGGTAGAAGTGGAAGGATCATTAGGCGCGAGTGATCATGCTCTTCTGAAGTTTACTATACAGCGGAAAGGAGCAGCCAAGCATACTAGGACTCAATTTCTTGACTTTAAGAAAGCTGACTTCATAAAACTTAGGGAAGTGCTGGGTGAGATCCCATGGACAGTAATACTAAAAGGAAAGGGAGTTCATGATGGCTGGGAGTTTGTTAAGAGGGAGATACTAAAAGCACAACGTCAGGCAATACCAATGAGACAGAAACATGGAAGGTGCCTAAAGAAGCCAGGGTGGCTATCTAAAGAACTTTTAACTGAGTTAAGATTAAAAAAGGATGTGTACAAAAAATGGAAAAGGGGGGAAACCACCAAAGAGGAATTCAAACAAATAGCCAGCACGTGTAGACACAAAGTCAGAAAAGCTAAAGCACAGAATGAACTCAGGCTTGCTAGAGAGGTTAAAAGCAACAAAAAAGGCTTTTATGGGTATGTCCGTAGCAAAAGGAAGAACAAAGAAACAGTGGGGTCACTCAGAGGAGAAGATGGTGAAATGCAAACAGGGGACACAGAAAGAGCTGAACTCCTCAATGCCTTCTTTGCCTCAGTCTTCTCCGATAAAGAAAACAATGCCCGACCTGAAGAATTTGGAGCAAATGATTCAGCAAAGGAAACACAGCCCAGAATAACTAAGGAGATAGTACAAGAATACTTGGCTAGTTTAGATGTATTCAAGTCTCCAGGGCCAGATGAACTGCATCCAAGAGTATTAAAAGAACTGGCAGATGTGATCTCAGAACCACTGGCAATCATCTTTGAGAATTCCTGGAGAACAGGCGAAGTCCCGGCAGACTGGAGGAGGGCAAATGTTGTCCCTATTTTCAAAAAGGGGAAAAGAGAGGACCCAAATAATTACCGCCCAGTCAGTCTGACATCAATACCAGGGAAGATTCTGGAGCAGATCATTAAGCAAACAGTCTGTGAGCACCTAGAAAGGAATGCTGTGATCACCAATAGTCAGCATGGATTTCTGAAAAATAAGTCATGTCAGACTAACCTGATCTCGTTTTTTGACAGAATTACAAGCCTGGTAGATGAAGGGAACGCAGTGGATGTAGCCTACCTTGATTTCAGCAAGGCATTTGACAAGGTGCCCCATGATATTCTTGTAAAGAAGCTGGTAAAATGCGGTCTTGACTATGCTACCACTCAGTGGATTTGTAACTGGCTGACTGACCGAACCCAAAGGGTGCTCATCAATGGTTCCTCTTCATCCTGGAGAAGAGTGACTAGTGGGGTGCCACAGGGTTCTGTCTTGGGCCCGGTCTTATTCAACATCTTTATCAACGACTTGGATGATGGACTCAAGGGCATCCTGATCAAATTTGCAGATGACACCAAATTGGGAGGGGTGGCTAACACCCCAGAGGACAGGATCACACTTCAAAACGACCTTGACAGATTAGAGAACTGGGCCAAAACAAACAAGATGAATTTTAACAGGGAGAAATGTAAAGTATTGCACTTGGGGGGGAAAAATGAGAGGCACAAATACAAGATGGGGGACACCTGGCTTGAGAGCAGTACATGTGAAAAGGATCTAGGAGTCTTGGTTGACCACAAACTTGACATGAGCCAACAGTGTGATGCGGCAGCTAAAAAAGCCAATGCAATTCTGGGCTGCATCAATAGGAGTATAGCATCTAGATCAAGGGAAGTAATAGTGCCACTGTATTCTGCTCTGGTCAGACCTCACCTGGAGTACTGTGTCCACTTCTGGGCACCACAGTTCAAGAAGGACATTGACAAACTGGAACGTGTCCAGAGGAGGGCAACCAAAATGGTCAAAGGCCTGGAAACGATGCCTTATGAGGAACGGCTAAGAGAGCTGGGCATGTTTAGCCTGGAGAAGAGGAGGTTAAGGGGTGATATGATAGCCATGTTCAAATATATAAAAGGATGTCACATAGAGGAGGGAGAAAGGTTGTTTTCTGCTGCTCCAGAGAAGCGGACACGGAGCAATGGATCCAAACTACAAGAAAGAAGATTCCACCTAAACATTAGGAAGAACTTCCTGACAGTAAGAGCTGTTTGACAGTGGAATTTGCTGCCAAGGAGTGTGGTGGAGTCTCCTTCTTTGGAGGTCTTTAAGCAGAGGCTTGACAACCATATGTCAGGAGTGCTCTGATGGTGTTTCCTGCTTGGCAGGGGGTTGGACTCGATGGCCCTTGTGGTCTTTTCCAACTCTATGATTCTATGATTCTAGGAAGGTAAACATCGTTTCCGTGCGCTGCTCTGGTTTGCCAGAAGCGGCTTAGTCATGCTGGCCCCATGACCCAGAAACTGTACGCTGGCTCCCTTGGCCAATAAAGCGAGATGAGTGCCGCAACCCCAGAGTCAGCCACGACTGGACCTAATGGTCAGGGGTCCCTTTACCTTTTACTATCCTGTGGTACATAGGATCCGGCCCAGTCGCCTTCTAAATCCGGCCCGCGGATGGTCTGGGAATCAGCATGTTTTTACATGAGTAGAATGTGTGCTTTTATTTAAAATGCATCTCTGGGTTATTTGTGGGGCATAGGAATTCGTTCACCCCCCCCCAATATAGTCCAGCCCCCCCCCCAAAGGTCTGAGGGACAGTGGACTGGCCCCCTGCTGAAAAAGTTTGCTTACCCCTGCACTAACACATAGATATCTGCTTGTGCAGTGAAACCTCTCCCTTTCCTATTCTTGCATACCCCTAAATCAGCTCTAGCCGTTCCCCCCAACCCCCCAGAGCAGATTTGGGGAGGCTGCAGTAGGGAGAGGAGAGGGAGAAGTTCCATTGCACGTACGGAAGACCTTGCATGTGCAGTTCTGTTCAATAGGATATGACCCATAGATCGCTAGTATGTGAGGACGGCAAAGTTAGGCTCCTGTGCACCCATTCAAAACCCTTTAAAAGTGATGCTGCGATATAAATAGGTCTAGAATATTTGTTGCGTTAAGATGCTCATGATTCTACAGATGTAGAAAGATAGAGAGGCTGTCCTGTACACCTATTTGTTCACCTAGCTCAGAACTACCTACTCTTGACTGGCAGCAGCTGTCCACAAACGCTCAGGGAGAATGTGGTTCCGTATCCCCTGCTACCTGATCTGCTTTAATTAGAGATGTCAGGACTTGAACCTGGGACCTTTTACATGCAGCACTCGTTACTCCGCCACTGAGTTGTGGTCCCGTCATAATTTCCGATCTCGATTTGAATTTCGCACCTCTGAATTGTGTGGCTGTTGGTTTCATTGGATATTTTGATGAAGCTTTTACACGTCCAACTTGTGCTCCAAAGTGATTGGTAGAAAATAGCGCCGCCATCCATTGTCCTGGCAGGGACAGATGGGAATTGTAGTTCAAAGCATTTGGAAGGCATCAAGTTTGGGAAGGCTGGTTATTTCTCTGGAGAGCAGAAGCAGATGGGGAAGCCTAGGGCAGTGGTTCCCAAACTTTTCCCCACAGACCACTTGAAAATTGCTCATTGTCTTAGTGGACTGCTTGATTTTTGCTAGCAATTGTCATACACTGTGCTAGGTACTGTATGATTTTTAGCTGTATCTTTATTGCTTCCCCCCACCTCTTAATTTGTACATTTTTGTTATTACAATTTGCATTTTGTTATTCCAATTTGCAGCAATGGAACCCCCATGCAAAATGGTTGCCGCCTGTACTGTACACTAAGGTACAAATTAAAATGCAGTTTACAATCAAAGTGGATGTTTAATGTGGACATGCCGTAGGACACCTGAATGAAGACTGGTGGTCTATGGACTTTAGGAACCTCTGAATTAGGGTTCTGTGAAAGTCATGGACTGCTTAGGATCTCCTTGAGTGAGACACAAGTTTGCAATCTGTTCCCCTGCAGTTCTAAACACCCTTACTTGGAAGCAAGCCCAATTGAATACAGTGGAACTTACCTCTGTGTAGAATTTGTGGGACTCAAAACAAGCGGCTTTATTATGGTATTAAGCTATTGTGCCTTATTCCCTAATAACTTTGTGGTGTTTTTTTTTATTTTGTTTTTTTAATAATATTTATTAAAGTTTCAAAAGAAGAAAAATCACATTAATAAAAGAAAAAAAATTAACAATAAAAAGGAAAAATACAAAGTAGAAAAAGGAAAAAACAGTTAAAAACAATTCCATCTTTTCTTCACTTCTTTTACGTTTACTTGTTTCCCGGACCTCCTCATACCTCCCTCTTTTGTATTCCAATTCAATTTGTTAATCCAACAATTCCTTTCCCTCCTTTTTAGTCCTGATCTTTAATCTTGATATTATAACATTAAATGTTTACATATTAAAAACCAATTTTTCCATATTCTTTTGTACCTATACCGCTAGAAACCACTTAACTTCAATCCAACATCATTCTAACATTCATTAATTTTGCAATATTTCTGTAAATAGTCTTTAAATTTCTTCCAATCTTCTTCCACCGACTCTTCTCCCTGGTCTCGGATTCTGCCAGTCATTTCCGCCAATTCCATATAGTCCATCAATTTCATCTGCCATTCCTCCAGTGTGGGTAAGTCTTGTGTCTTCCGTGGTGTTTTTTTTTTTTTTTAAAAAAAAGCTGCCACAAGACTGTGTTGGTTTTGCTGCAGCAAACTAACAGGAAAATGTTTTGTATTGCACTTTCGGAAATGCCCCTTGCAAGAACCACTCCTCTATCTTCATTCTTTCCTACCCTGCCCAATTTGCTATTTGCCCATCCCAACCTTCTGTTTCGTTTCCTTCCAAGACATCCTTTTCCCAGCAGAAGCTGGCTTGGCCAAACATGGTTGTCATTGGGATGTGTGTGTGTGAGAGAGAGAGGGGGGGGGGGAGGTGTGGAATTAAAAACAACAACACTTGAGATGCAGTGAATCATTATGTTGCTTCCCTGAAGACCCCAAATACACACACTGCGAGCTTAAAATGCAGCTGTGTTATTCTCAATTCGGATCAAAGCCGGTTTGGGGAAGGATGCATCAAAAAGCAATATTTTATAGGACAGAAAAGATCCAGAATGGATCTGGATTGTGACTAACACTTCCCAAACTGGTGGTGGGAATGAACTGAAACAGGACTGTTGGCACATCTTGAGATTTCTGTCTCTCGTATTCTTACCAGCGAGATGGACTTACTAAGAAAAATAAAAAGCTACCAGAACTAAACATGGTGTATCTTCTTTTGTTTACAGCCCCCCCCCCCCCGTTTTTGGTGCTCCGTTCACTCCTTTCCCCCCAAAGACACGGGGAGGAGAAACGCTTGCAGTGGCTGTTTCTTTTTTTAAAAAAATTCAGAAGCAAAACTAATGTTGTGATACCCGAGTGAGCCTAGGGAAGCCAGCTGGTTCCGTGCGTTGAGCAGGGAGAAGGAGGGTCAGTGCTGATGAGGAGCAAAACAGCCTTTCGGCAGGTGGGAGAATCGGTGACAGGCGGCTCCAACAGAGGGAGGGGAGGTCTGTGGGAAGTGGGGGGGACGGAGGAGCACCATCTGTAGGGGAGTGTCCGGGGCAGGGTCCACGTTCTCAGGGGAGACATTTCTTGGAAGAGGATGGAACAGCTGGAGTGGGCAAGGCATAAAGGAGGAGAGAAGCGCTTTGGAAGTTCTGTCTGCTAAATACAGGGCATCGTTTTCGAATTTGTGTGTGGATACCTTTAATAGATAGCTGTTCCACACAATAAACGGCAGACACGATGCTCCCCCTCTTTTTAATTTTTTTGTAGCATCTTTTTTGTTATTGGTTTTTAAAGGAAGATAGTAAAGGATAGACCTCACCTGGGCGGTGTCGTGGGATTGATACCCGCCCCTCCCCGGGATTTATATGTCTTCTTTGGGTTTTGTTGAAGATAGAGAGAAGGCAAGCGAACAGTGACATGACGGAAGTTTATAAAATTACATAGGGCATGCAGAAAGGGAACAGAGGAAAGTTCTTCTCTCGCAGTGCTAGAAACTCAGAGATATAAGCTCATCGCCAAATGGTGCCTTAAGCCTAGATTACGGTCTGCCTAGGTGCTTTTTATTATTGGTGGAATTATTATTATTATTATTTTCATTTTTGTACCTCTGTCTTTTAAAGAAAAAACTCAAAGCGGTTTACAAAGCATTAAAAATGCAATCCAGAATTAAACAAATTCAAGCTTCACAGAAAATATTTCAGACATTCTACTTTCCCCCTATTTATTTACTCACTTAATGTATAGAGCTGCCCCATAGCAGAAGTGATCTTGGAAGCCAGTGTGGTGTAGTGGTTAGCGTGTCGGACTAGGACCTGGGAGATCAGGGTTCAAATCCCCACTCAGTCATGAAGCTCACTGGGGGACCTTGGGACAGTCGCAGCCCCTTAACCTACCTCACAGGGCCGTTGTAAGGATTCACTGAGGAGAGAGGTAAACCATGTACAATGGTACGTCGGGTTACAGACGCTTCAGGTTACAGATTCCACTAACCCAGAAATAGTACCTCGGATTAAGAACTTTACCTCAGGATGAGAACAGAAATCGTGCGGCGGTGGTGCGGCAGCAGCGGGAGGCCCCATTAGCTAAAGTGGTGCTTCAGGTTAAGAACAGTTTCAGGTTAAGAACGGACCTCCGGAACGAATTAAGTTCTTAACCAGAGGTACCACTGTACAGTACTCCTCGAAGAAAAGGGTGGGATATGAACGCAATAAACAATCTCTAATGCTTACCTGCTTAAGAAGCAGGAGTGGCCAGCCAGATGGAGATGTTAGTCACCAACCCTGGCACCCAGAGATCTCCACATGGTCGCCATTGGACCCATGCCAGTCGCAAACACACCTGGCTAATTTCTAACACTGTTCTTTTAACGCCAGGACTCATGGATGTCCAGCAATGCTGGACGTTCCGAAGATAATAGAAAGCACTTCTTCACCCAGTGCATGGTTAATTTGTGGAACTCACTTCCCCAGGAGGCAACGATGGCCACCGATTCAGATGGCTTTAAATGGGCAAATTCATAGAGGACAAAGCTTATCAACAGTTACTGGACCAGGACGGCCATGTTTAGCCTCCAGTGTCAGAGGCAGTACCTATAAATGCCTCTGAATGCCAGGTGCTGGGAACCACAGGAGAAGAGAGTTTGCTTGTGCTTGGGTCCCACTTGTAATCTAGTTGGTCACTGTGAAAACAGGATGCCGGGCTAGTTATTCCTGCATTGCAGGGGGTTGGACTAGATGACCCTTGGGGTCCCTTCCAAGTCTACAATTCTATGTCTAGATGGGCCACTGGCCTGGGCCAGCAAGGCTCTTATGTCCTTTCTCCATGCGTGTTCCCCTTTCCTGTTTCCAGCACGAAAGGGAACGGACTCTTGGGAAAACGACGCTCTGTAAAGAAGAGTTGCTCTTCTTCCTTTACAAGTTGCTCTTCAAAAAGCACCTAAATATCTTCTTTCTCCCAAGGTGTTCCTTCTGAAAGGACCCACCTCGCCCAGAGTTCGCAAGAGAGGACTCGAAAAGGTTTTGGGTGGGGAAGAAAACTTTGGGGGACTTTCCAATGGCTCGGAAGAGTCCCTGGCAACTTAACTCCCGAGAAAGCAAAGTTGCTGTCAGTTGGTTTCATCCATGTGTGAAGTGTTTGCCCATGGATGAATACATGGTTGCTGCTCATTTGTTCCTGTGCGGTTAGTGTCAGAAAATACGGAATGAGAGGCAAAATGATGGTTCAGCTGGCATTGCATGTGGATGATATATTTTGGCTGAAATATTTATTTATTTATTTATTGCCTTAAGCAAAAATAACAACAGCTAATAATGGACATTCTGAAAGCATTCTAAAAATGACACCTTATCTCAGACTTTATTTCTTTAAAATGTCCTAAGTTTTGTATAAGGAGAACAGAAACTGAACCCCAATTCCTGTCCTAATAATCACTCTTTAATAAGTTAAATAAAGATAATCTGCACACACATACACACACACTTGCAAGGTTTGCTATTTTGTGTGTTTTCTTCATTCTGTTCCTAATATTTTGAATATTTGTAGAATTCTGGGGGGTTTTTTGTTTTGCTTTGCTTCTTCTTGGCTTCTTTGGTCTGGATCAGGCCAAGGGCCGTCTAAGTCCACCATCCCATTCTCACAGCGGCCAATCAGATGCCACAATGGGAAACCTGCAAGCGGGACCTGAGCATCTGAGCCAGCCAGACCATGAGGCAGTCTGAGGCAGCTGCTTCATGTGGCAGAACACCAAGAGGCAGCGTCCTGCCAGCGCCAGAGAAGCGGCAGCTTCTGTCAAGGTCTTGCAAGATCTCCTGTGCTCCACCATCAGATAATTTAAGGCAGGCATAGGCAAACTCAGCCCTCCAGATGTTTTGGGACTACAATTCCCATCACCCTGACCACTGGTCCTGTTAGCTAGGGATGATGGGAGTTGTAGTCCCAAAACATCTGGAGTGCCGAGTTTGCCTATGCCTGATTTAAGGCAGCGTTTCTCAAACTTGGGTCTATAGCTGTTGTTGGACTGCAGTTCCCATCATCCCTGACCACTGGTCCTGCTAGCTAGGGATGATGGAAGTTGTAGTTCAGGCTTCCTCAAACTCTGCCCTCCAGATGTTTTGGCCTACAACTCCCATGATCCCTAGCTAGCAGGACCAGTGGTCTGGGTTGATGGGAATTGTAGTCCCAAAACATTTGGAGGGCCGAGTTTGAGGAAGCCTGTTGTAGTCCAACCACAGCTGCCACCCAGGTTTGAGGAGCATTGCTTTACGGAGCAACAGTGATGCTCTGAAATGTGGTGGGGAGGAGGCAAACTGCAAATTACATTAAGAAAAATCATGCTGAACTTTGGTCACTATCTTCTTCAAGGAAAAAGAGTATAATCCAGACCTGGAGCACGGTTCATGGGGAGAGTGGATTTACCTCTTTCCTCCCTTCAGCAGCTTCCTGCTCAACATCTGCTTCCTCAACTGTTCTTTCTGCTTCTGCTGTTTACAGTAAATAACACCTTTGGGGAGCACATAGCCAGGGGCTGATTCTGGGACGTGGAAGGACCTTCCTTCTACAAAAAGCAGTGTGCGACGCTTATTAAAGCATGTTCTGTTAAAAAGGGTGCTTAGTATAGTGTGTTAGCCAGGCCCTGGAAGGTCAAGTTGGTGTGTTGTTTAAAGCCGACTGTTTGTTTGAGAAAACAGCAGGCTAATTAGTGAAATAAACCATTGTTTTAAAACACTTGCACTGCAAAATGTAAATGGGAAAAAAAATCTCCACTTGTCATTATGAAAAATGACAATAGCAGAAAAATAATATGTAGGACATCTGCTGTGGTTTTTCCCCCCTTTTCTTTTTTTTCTTCTGAAGGCAGGGTTTTAAAATGCACTCCAGGCAAATGATGGTAGAATTCGAAAGTTAAATTGCAAGCTGGTCAAGAAGAAAAACGGAGCTGTTTTAACATTTTTTTTTAATGAGATGTTTTTTGGTAGTTAGCACCATGTGTAAAAGGTCTAAAACCTTACCTGATATATGGGAACAGTTTTTTTAAAAAAAGAATCTCTTGTTAGTTTCGATGTGAACATTCTATGCAAAATCGCAGATTGCAAAAGCCAGGTACCCGAGCGTTGGAAAGAAACGCTAAAGTGATTCTGTCTTTGGCATTTCTGGATTTTAGTTTGCTGCGTTCATACCAGGTGCTGCTTCGAGGGGAGTTCACATCTATTGTACTGGCCATATCTATTGTGCTCAAGCCAGTTGCATCCTTGCTGGAAGTCCTGGTCGCCTGTTGGCGAAGGGAGTAAGGGGGATAAAATCCGTAGTTCCTCCTCCCACTTCCAAACTCAGTTCAGCACTATTGCTGTTATTGATTATCTGGCCAAGCACCCAGAGCCCCACTAGTTGGGTCAACCTAGAAAAGATACATGCAGCACCACTTTGCATAAAAAAATTTCTATCAGGTGAGGAATAGGTAAAGGTAAAGGGACCCCTGACCATTAGGTCCAGTCGTGACCGACTCTGGGGTTGCGGCGCTCATCTCTCTTTACTGGCTGAGGGAGCCGGCCTACAGCTTCCGGGTCATGTGGCCAGCATGACTAAGCCGCTTCTGGCGAACCAGAGCAGCGCACGGAAACGCTGTTTACCTTTCCGCCGGAGTGGTACCTATTTATCTACTTGCACTTTGACGTGCTTTCAAACTGCTAGGTTGGCAGGTGAGGAATACAGGCACAAAAAAAGCTCTCCAGGTGCTGCTCACCTTCAGTTCAGAGATCATTGTTTTCATTCCTATATTCTTGTGGTTCAGGGTACATTAGTAGGAATTGCAACGAAAGGTTTGCAATGTGGAATGTTTGCTGTTCAGGATTCCAGCTAGCAAGCTCTGCCTTTTCCCAGGATACTCCATTCCATTACCCCTTCTTCCCCAAGCGTTTCATTTCCCCGAAACAGTCACCGAGCTTTCTGCAACCACTGAGCATGCTCAGTTCTCACTGAGCTGTTTTTTTTTAAAAAATTAATCTTTATTGGTTTAAATCAACACTTACACACACAACAAAAGCTTGAGAAAAGAAAAACGAGACAAAAGCACAATACAATCTCTTACAAACAAAAAAACCCCAATGGAACAATATGTCACAAATTCACAAAAATGTTCCGTCAACTTCCAACTTCCTTAATATGAGTTTTTTATTTTCTTAATTACTTGCCTCTATTTTTCAATAAACTTTATTCTTATTAAATCTTATTTGACTTCATTATACCTTAATCAGTTCTGAGAGTTATTCAAAGCATTCTAAAGTTTTTATATTGTCTATAGATTTCCCATTCCCTTTTGAACTTTTGGGTTGAATAATCTCCGATCTTTTCCATCATATATGCTAGTTCCATGTATTCAAGCATTTTTACTTGCCATTCCTCTTTTTGATGGAGTTCTATCTCCTTTCCATCCCCTGGCTATCAGCATCCTCGCTGCCATTGTTGCATACAAAAACATCCTTCTTTTCTCCCTTGGGATGTCTGGTGCCATTATGCCTAATAGAAAGGCTTCAGGTTTTTTATTCAACGTCATTTTGAACAGTTTTTAAAAATTCATTGTATATAAGTTCCCAAAGGCTCTTTATTTATTTTTTTTTGCAACCCCACCACATGTGGTCTTTTTGGACTCTCCACCCTATCAGTTTCTGCACTTTGAGGTTTTCCCCAGACCTGATACTACCCCCAGCCCCTTGTGTGAGGGTGGCCCCATTAGGGACACATACTTGGAATGTGAGTTCACTATTGGTATAGGGCAGGGATGTCCAACAGGTCGATCGTGGGCTCCTTTTCCTTTGCTTTTGCCTAAGAGCACCTGGCCCCGGCCCATCTCCCCTCCCTGCATTTTCTCCTGATCTCTGGAACAGAATACGGGAGTTTCTGCTGTAAGGCAGATCCCAATAAAATGGAGCACTGCCCCTCTCTAAAAAAGAAGCTCAACAACTTTGACCTGAACCCCAATAAAAGGTCGGTAGATCACTTCCATAATTTTAACTCTGTGAGTAGATCGCAGTCTCCTGGAATGGGGATTATATGGGGTGTTATGGGAGGGGTAGTACCTCTGATGGGGGACACATCATGCTCCTTCTGGAGTACAGTCATAGTAAAGGTAAAGGGACCCCTGACCATTAGGTCCAGTTGTGGCCGACTCTGGGGTTCTGGCGCTCATCCCGCTTTGTTGGCCGAGGGAGCCGGCGTACAGCTTCCGGGTCATGTGGCCAGCATGACTAAGCTGCTTCTGGCGAACCAGAGCAGCGCACGGAAATGCCGTTTACCTTCCCGCTTTTTATCTACTCGCACTTTGAGGTGCTTTCGAACTGCTAGGTTGGCAGGAGCAGGGACCGAGCAACGTGAGCTCACCCTGTTGCGGGGATTCGAACCACCGACCTTCTGATTGGCAAGTCCTAGGCTCTGTGGTTTAACCCACAGCGCCACCATACCTCGGGTTAAATATGCTTCAGGTTGAGCATTTTCAGGTTACGCTCTGCAGCGACCCAGAACTAACGGAACAAGTTACTTCCGGGTTTTGCCACTCGCGCATGCGCAGATGCTCCAAATGATGTCACGCACATGCGCAGAAACGGTGAAGCACATGCAGATGCGCCGTCGCGGGTTGCGTTCTACTCAGGATGTGGACAGGGCTCTGGAACGGATCCCGTTCACATCGAGAGGTACCACTGTAGTTTATCCACCTTTGGTCCCCACCCATAGAGGCTAGTGGCGCGGGGTGCCAGGGCGCCAAGTTCTGGAGGGTGCCAGGGAAGAGGCGGAGGCTGGACGTGGCGCCTCCTGGCATCAGCTCACTGCCTCCACCATGCTGTGCCAAAGCAGCGCCGCACCCAGAGCCTCCATCTGCCGTGGCCACCATGGCACAAAGCGGCCAGCTGAGCCGGGAGGCACCACGTCCAGCCTCCGCCTCTTTCCCGCCAGAGGAGCCACCCTCCAGCCACTGCCCACCTCCTCCAGCCCCACCGGCAGTGCCGTCCTCCCTAAAAAATTATGGGAAAGGGGTGGGGGCGCCAGAGAGATCTTTGCACCACGGCGCCAGATATTCTTAAGACGTCCCTGTCCCCACCCTGCACTCAGCTCTCACTTGTGGCTCCAAGAAGTTGTCGGTGTGCGACAGAGGCCACACCGTGGGGTCGTCTTCAACTGACCAACTAAGCCAAGTGAGGGTGGCTAATGTGTCTCAAACTCTTGGTGAGTTAGGGACTTCCTCTGCAGGCAAAGACAGGCTACGGGGGATTGAACGAACGAGACCAATAGTGGGTCCAGCGGTCAAGAAGACGTGCTGCAGAGGGAAGTGAGGGGCAGATGGGGCTCATCAACCTAGGAAGGTTGCCCACCTAGGAGAAGGAAAACCCTGGTCCTAAAACTCTGCTGCCTTGGGAGAAGAAAAGACTAAAACCTACACAAATCCAGAGTGAAGTTCCTAAGACGGTTGGATGGCGCCTTGTACGTCTCCTTCTGGCAACTCCTGCAGCCAATCTTGTGCCTAACGTATTGCTCTGCTTTCCTTTGGACCACATCAGCAAGGTCGAGAGGGGGGGTCTTGTTGGCTGGGCAGCGCAGGACCCTCCATACACACATACTGCCTGGGCTTGCACTCCAGGGAGGTCACTTCGGTGTTGCTAATGCAGCAGTTTGACTTTAGGGAAGCTTTTAATGTTTAATAGGTTATTGTATTTTAGTGTTTTGTTGGAAGCCGCCCAGAGTGGCTGGGGAAACCCAGCCAGATGGGTGGGGTATAAATAATAAATTATTATTATTAGTATTATTTAACCCCCCCAAGAGGCGCGCTCCATTGTCTCTCGAGACAGACAGATTCCAGCAACGATTGGTGTATGGGTAGAATTTCTCTTGGAATCTGGTTTCTAGTCCAGTTGTCTGGACTCCAGGCTGTTTAAATACTTTTATTTTTAATTGCACAAAGTAAACGTCGTTTCTTTCTATTTTTGTTGAAATTGCATTAAAAAAACACCTTTAAACATAGCAGCTGTTTTATTTCTTTTCTCTTTGTCCGGCGCCTCACTGCTTAAAGGTTTTTTTTTTTGCAATAACTCACGGTAGTTGTAGCAGTAGTACTTAAAAAAATAATAAGCTGCTTTAAATAGAGATCTGAGTTTTGGGAAATAAGCATGGCCTGTGATCAAGAACACTGAGAGTAAAGATTACTTTTCGGTGTTATGAGAGGACCGTGGGGAGAACGCCATCTCTTTCAAGTCTTCAGGCGTCGCAATTAGGGGATCAAATAGGTGACTTATTGCATTTATTATTATGGGCTTTGATTCTGAGTGGGGGAAAATGCGTACACAGCTTTCCTCTCTGCTTGGAAAGTGAATCTCTAGAAGCTCTGAACAGTTTTAGGACAAGTTGTGATTGCTGTGATTTGTGATTCCCAAACTCGTTTTTATTCTTATTTATTTATTTATTGCTCTGTAGTAGTTAAAAAATAAATATTAAAGGGAGGGGGGTGTTGAAAAGGGTCTGCATTCCGAAAACTTGGGGAGTTGTCAACAAATCTTTGGTTTTTCTCGTTGCTTTACAAGTCCTCAATCTCCCCAATCCCATAATTGTTAATATAAGAAACGAAACAGGCATCAAGTTATGCAGCTGCAGAAGAAAAGCTAACTGCAGGTGCATTTGCAGCTTGCAGAAGAAGTCTATGAAAGCTTATCCCATTATAAAAACAGGTTGGCCTTTTAATGTGCCGCAAGATTCTTCCTTGTGCAGTACCTGCTTTTATAATAATAATAATAATAATAATAATAATAATAATAATAATAAATAATTTATTATTTATACCCCACCCATCTTGCTGGGCTTCCCCAGCCACTCTGGGCGGCTTCCAACAAAATATTAAAATACAGTAATGCATCAAAAATGCTTTCTAGCAAAACGCTCTGTGACTGTGTGGAGGGAGGCCCCCTATGGGTCACGCTGTGTCATTGCACACAACTGCAGGTTTCCTGTTGGCATGAGCAGTCACTCAGTGTGCTAGGTAAGCTTGGGGGACATTTTTCGCCTTCGCTGCAATTCCCTGCTGCATTTGGGGATATAGCTTAAGGTTATCAGATGTCCCCGTTTCCCGGGGACAGTCCCCGGATTTACAAATCAGTCCCCATACAAAATTCTATCATTCCTACTGAAGTTGAAAAGTGTCACCGGATTCATTGGGAAAAATCTGGTAACCTTAATATAGCTCTCGCCCCAAAACAACAGGATAAGTGAACTAAAGCATAATTTAACTATTAAGTTATGTGGCGTAGCTGGGTTCACCATCAATCTTAGTAGATTTGTATTCTGCTTTTCAACACAGGACAGCTGGTTTGCATCCACTGTTAGCCCCTGTGTAGGGTGGACTATTTGAAATTTCTGCATGTGGCTAACTTGGTTTCATTTCACAGGTCTACTCAGAATTGAACTTTGGTAGGTGCAAACCACGCCGTTCACCTGCAGCAAGACTTTTGGCTTCAGTGAAGTATTTAATTCATTGGGCATTTTAAATTAGATTATCTGGTTTCCATGTTTCATTTTAACCAGTTTTATCTTACGAGTCTCCATTTCAACCTCATCCTTATGCACTGCTTAAAAACTGTGGTGCCAAGAGGCGTAGAAAAGGTTGAAACGAAACAAATACAATTATCCACATTTACCGGGCGCTGTTTTGTTTTTCTTCACCTCAACCTTTCCAGGGGAGTACATTAAAACATGGAGGCCAAGGTATTTCCTGCTGAAGAATGATGGAACGTTCATTGGCTACAAGGAGCGGCCGCAAGATGTGGACCAGAGAGAATCCCCCTTAAATAACTTTTCTGTGGCTCGTGAGTATTTTCTCAACAACCATCCTTTTAAGTGTTTCTTGCTTGCTTACTAAAACTTATTTGAAGCATAATTTATCTGATTTGATGGTCTGTGGTGTTTGTTGCAGACTTGGTTCCATGGGCATATTTAATTTATTTAGTTATATAGTCGTACCTTGGATCCCGAATGCCTTGTGAGTCGAACGTTTTGACTCCCAAACGCCGCAAACTCGGAAGTGAGTGTTCCAGTTTGCAAATGTTCTTTGGAACCCGAACGTCTGACACGGCTTCTGAGTGGCTGCAGGAGCTTCCTGCAGCCAATCAGAAGCTGTGCCTTGCTTTCTGAATGTTTTGGAAGTCTAACGGACTTCCGGAATGAATTATGTTCCAATTCCATGGTACCTACCACTGTATTTGTCACCCCACATAATGGGATTGTGTCATCTCTCAGTTGCTGCTTTGAGGGTTGTTGTTTCACAATCAAGTGGTGTATAAATTTTATGAATTATTATTTTTAATTTCTTTTTTTTAAAAAAACATGCACACAGGTCAGCAAGGACTTCTTTCCAGCTGACAGACCAAAAAGTCAAGAGAGACATAACAAAAACTCCTTCCAGACGACCTGTTGAAAAATAAAATCTGATTAAAAAATCCACAGGGTCACTCATTGATCGTAGGACCAGGAATCAAAAGACTATCAATCTCTTTGTTTCACTGCAACAAAACCTGCCTTTTATTTCAGCCTCCTAAATGGAATTCCTGGTCGCCTATAGGGCTTTTCTGGTAGCTATAGGTGACCAGGTATTCCATGCACGTGTATGAACTGGCCGGTGGCGGAGAAATGGACCGCTGTGTGCTCAGCATAGAAACCAAACAGGCTACTAGAAAAGGGCGTCGTCTTGTCCCCAGTGCTGTTTAAGATCCATATGAAGTCCCTGTCCTGCTCTTGATACAGGCCATCCATCAGGGCCACCCAAACTGCACCTGAACCCAGAAGGAAATGTAATTAATAAAGCAGCGTGGCTGGTAGTCCTGGGATTTCACCCATTATTTTGTGCTTCTGAAAGCAGCCTGATACCCCAACTGCCTTCTCTGCATCACTCCTGCATCTCCCCCAGTTGCCTTAGAAAACCCTCTAGTGACAAACAGGAGAGTGAAGGATCCTTTTTCACTGCTGATAACAACAACAGCAACAACAAAACAGCAACAACAATAATGATATATTTATATCCCGCTCTCCCCAGCCGAAGCCGGGCTCAGAGCGGCTAACAACAGTAAAAGTAACACAATTTACATAAAATCAAAATCAATTAATTAAAATACATTCTGATCTCAGTGTGTCATCAATGGGGGAGCCAGTTTGACACCTCCACTGCATGAAAAGCTTTTCTCTCTCTTCCCCCCTCTCCCTTTCATTTTAAGTGTTTGGAGGCAGAGTAAATATTTTGACATTCTAGGAAGTCGCCAGTATAATGCCTGGTGCCTGTTACCCTCACAACAACAATTTGCATATGAATGCCCGGTTGTCTGTTCACATCAGCAACACTTTGCACTGTCCAACCTACCCTTCAAAGATCCAACCAACACAAACAAGTAATAGTTTTAACATTTAACTCCTTTCCATGGGGAAATGGCAGGTGAGGAATAGGGGTGGGGGTAAGTTTGGGTTGGTGTTTTTTTGTTTGTTTTTGGTTTTTGGTTTTTTTTTCCAGAATAGGCAATTAGGGACCAAACTGGTCCCTTAAGAAAAGTGGCGTAAGTTTGCATCTCGATGTACTGAAAAAAAACATCACCATCATCATAATTAATTATGTATATGCCGCCCTTCTGACTGGGGTGCCTCAGCCAGTCTGTGCGGCTTCCAGCAAATAGGAAAAACATAATAAAACATCAAACATTAAAAACTACCCTATACAGGGCTGTTTTCACATGTCTTCTAAAAGGCAGATAGTTGTTTATTTCCTTGACATCTGGTAGGAAGGCTTTCCACAGGGCGGGCGCCACTACTAAGAAGGCCCTCTGCCTGGCTCCCTGCAACCTCACTTCTCACAGTGAGGGAACCGCCAGAAGGCCCTCGGCGCTGGACCTCAGTGTCCGGGCTGAACGATGGGGGTGGAGACGCTCCTTCAGGTATACTGGACCGAGGCCATTTGGGGCTTTAAAGGTCAGCACCAACACTTTGAATTGCACTTGGAAACGTAACACAACTGCATTGCAAAGAGCTTGTTGGGAACATCCTGGTATCAGTATACGCCACCCTTAGCGGCTGTTGGGGTTCAGGTAGTTGGTGCATTGAAACCTTCCCCTTCTCGTCCTGGTGTGCCAAGCTGTAGCCTTACCTGGAAACTGCAGCTGGAAAGCTGCTAGCTATTTAAAAACAAAATCATGCCATGTCTCAGAATGCCCGATGTAGCATCGTTCCAGGAACATTGGAAAGAGCCTTGCTGGATCAGGCCAGGGGCCCACTTAATCCAGCATCCTGTTCTCACTGTGGCCAACTGGATTCCGATGTGAAGCCCAGGAGAAGGTTCATTTGGTGTCTTAACGCAGGCCTGTCCTAATTCACACTTCCAGAAGCAACACAGCCATCCTTTGGAATCCCCAATGCAGTGCAAGTTTCCTTACTGCCATTGCTGTTTAATTGGGTGGGGTGAGGCTGTAGTTCAGGAAGCACAACGAAGTGGCATAATTCCACCCCCCTCTCTTTTTTTTTCTTTTAAAGTACCGTGCAAGTTTTCAAACGAAGCTTTCTCCCCTTCTTGATGCGTTCTGTAATGATTGAGCAGGGTAATTAGACAGCATATTGTTCACTAAACAAAACATTTCTGCGTGACATACTTGAATTATAGTGGTTATTAACTGACAAATCTCTATTATTCATCTTGCTGTGTGCTTTTAAGGACTGCTGGATCAGCAAGCTTAGCAAATATCAACGGGGCAGCGCTGATTTAGAGGAAACGTGTCGATTCTAAATGGCCTCATTCCTTTCCTTGTATCGGAAAGCAATAATAGGGTGTCATACTTGAGGTCAGAATAATTTCGACTGCTGCCGCATTTTCCTCCTCCTGTCTTGCTCTCCACACTTTTGCCAAGGCATGTTTTAGTCCAAGCTGGGATCGGCAGTGGCTGATTAATCTTGGCTTTTGTGTCTTCACCCCCCCCCCCCAAATGCCAAATAGCAGGGGGTGGGAGTGCCTAGTGTCTTGTCTCCACAGTTGCCTTCGCTAGCTCTGGTGCTCTTCGGATATTTTGGACTACAGCTGTTCTGCCTGTGGCGGCTGATGGGAGTTGTAGTCCAAACCAGAGTTGCCGAACGCTGCCCTAGCAGGTGCCATCTGTCTTTGCACCTGGGAAAATGGCCGCCTCATTTCTCCATCAAGCCAAGGAAGAAAACAAACGCAAGGGATTGGTTCTTGGCAGAATTCTCCCAAGCCCTGATTGGGCAGTAGTAGACTTGAGGCATTGAGAGCTCCAAGCTGGCTGTAAATGGACCGACATTCTAAGCAGAGGTTTTCAACCTTTTTGAGTCCACAGCTTCCTTGACCAACTACATCCTTCCTGCGGCCACCCCCCGTGGGGCTCAGGAGCCCAGTTATGCCTCCCTTTGTCTGCAGAGCTGGCAACCTCTCACCCCTTTTCAAACACACCCTTGTGGGGTGTTCCCTCAGCCTCCCCTCCTTTCCCCTCTCCTTGACAGTCCTCCGGGCAGCTGCTGCTGCCGTCCCTGGTCCCTGAGCTGTCCCCCCCCGTCCCCCTGCCCCAAAGAGAGCTGCCTCCCAGAGGCACCATTCGCCTGTGGGGCTTATAGCCAGGGCTGCTGCAACAAACAGCTGTGAAAGCCTTGGGGAGGCAGAGACGCGAGAGGGCATCAGAGGAGGGAGAGAAGAAAAGAGGGACAGAGGCCAGTGTTTCCCACGGCACCCCTGACCATCATTCAAGGCACCCCAGGGTGGCATGGCACTCTGGTTGAAAACCACTGGTCCAGAGTCAAGAAAACCCTGGAAGGAGATTTGTATGCACCCCTGTTGAGTGGGTGAGGTGACACCCACGACTGCAGACTTGTGATGACCAGTGCTTTTCCCCAAGAAAAATACCGTATTTTTTGCTCTATAAGACGCACCAGACCATAAGACACACCTAGTTTTTGGAGGAGGAAAACGAGGGAAAAAAATATTATGAATCCCAGAAGCCAGAACATCAAGAGGGATCGCAGCGCAGCGAAAGCAGCGATCCCTCTTGCTGTTCTGGCTTCTGGGATAGCTGGGCAGCCTGCATTCGCTCCACAGGACGCACACACACATTTCCCCTTACTTTTTAGGAGGGTAAAAGTGAGTCTTATAGAGCAAAAAATACGGTAAGTGCCGGAACTCACCACGAGGTTGTTACAGTAAGTCGCCGGACAACTCAGGGCAGCCCTGAAGAGATGCTGGTGCCCCTGGTTCTGGCGCGGGTCAGTTAAATGCAATGCTATTTTTCTAGGAAAAGAGGTGCCAGAACTCACTAGGAACACCTCCCTTATTCTCTTATAATGGCGCCCACCTAAGAGGTGCTGGTTCTGACACACTGAAAAAAAGCACAGGTGATGACAGCGCCTCTGGCTTTTCCTGCATTTCCAGTTTTTAACACTCCCAGATTTAGCAGAATTAGGGCATTTGTATGCTGATCTCACTAAAGCGCGCCTTTCATTCTTCATTACTCATTTAATGCACTTTTAAAACCTAATTGCACTCCCTTTAGTAGGACGCCGTGTAACCTTGGTGTGCCATGAATGAAAAACTAGATGATCTTGCCATTAAAAAAAAGTAGTCGTTGAGAAGCTTCACAATTTCAGCAGCAAATGAGGCATAAACTATACGGTCCAAAATGCAGCATCTAAAGGAGGATGAAAGGGCGGGGTGGGTTGTGGAGAAAACTCAGCCAATGGCAATAAATATTTAATCTAGCTGTAAGTGTGCAAATTAAAAGCTTTTAGTTTTAAAAGCAGGCGTGCTCTTTAAGTTGCCGCACTAATAGAACCACCCTTGGCCAGAGTGTGCGCATGGCACATATCCAAAGAGCTAGTGGTTTGCAAGTTGAGTGAGTTATATTCTCTTGATAGCGGATTTGTGTTCATATCTTCATGAATACTCTGAGGTTTCAAGCAACACTGTGTAAGCAAGAGTGCTTTGCTGGAGCAAAAGTCAATTCAGCGTGTGGTATTAAAATGAAATGGGTGGGGGAATTGGTTAGGTTTTTTAAACAACAACAAATCTCTTGTTGGCTGCCAGTGACATAGGCACAATGCACAACTTTGAGATCTCACACTTTTTAAAAAAAATCACTGCACGCTACAAGAGAGAGGGTAGAGAACTTCAGAAATGTTTTAAAACCTGCTTTTGGGGGCCGCTCTCTCACAAAGCGGGGTGCAAGAAAAATGAATGGCACAGAAGACAGTATAGATCAACTCAAGGGCCACATTCTCGGCTGGGCAGCCTTCCAAAGGCCACATGCCAAGGGTATGTTAGAAAGTGCCTGTGCCGAAATGTCACACGCCGGGTGGGTGGCTTTGAAAAAAGTGTCCCTTGGAGCTAGACATTTTTAAGGGTCAATGTTTTATTATGTTTTTATATGTGCTGGAAGCCGCCCAGAGTGGCTGGGGAGACCCAGCCAGATGTGCAGGGTATAAATAATAAAATTATTGTTATTTAGTGAATAACATAACTTTTGGTATCCCTGCCTCCTGATGGGTGGACCCAGGATAAATTGTGCCAGCTCATTGTATAAGTCGCAGAATCCAGTTTTTCTTGGTGCAGAATTTCAGTTTTGTGAGCACAGAATTCTTTTTTTGTGGTGGCGGGGTGTGTGTGTGTGTGTGTTGAGGTTAAAGCATGGCACGCGTACAGGCGCCAAATCTTCGCAGAAATCTGGGGCACTTCCTCCACGCCGTGCTAAACTTCTGTCCTAAGCCAGCCGAGCTTAATCTTTGGCCAGGCAGAATTTCCAGTGGCCGTATTCTGCACTGTCAAGAGTGCAGCATCTTGAAGGCATCCCATCCACCCGGCTGTTCTGTTTGCTCTTCTCAGCCGGCGGCTGCTCCTCTCCCGAAGAGCTACTTGCGGAGATTTCCACACCTGATTAATCGCAACAGTTTGTTAGATAAGAATAAAGACAAATGATTATTTAAACCTGCTTACGTACCATGACTTCCCTCCCTCGATCTGTGCTAGAGTGCCAGTTGATGAAGACGGAGAGACCCAAACCAAACACATTCATCATCCGGTGCCTGCAGTGGACTACAGTAATTGAAAGAACGTTTCATGTGGAGACTCCGGAGGAGCGGTATGTCTCGTTCAGACTTAAATACAAAGGCAACTTGCAAAAAAGCAGATGTAAACGTTCAGCGTTATTAAGAGCGCGCCTTCTTCTCCAGAGTTTTGCTTTGTTTATTACGAGCTCTGGTGCTGTGGGTTTTAAAGAGTCTCATTTCCCACTTGGGTGGGGGTGGATTAGAGGTTCTTGCAGAAGGAACTGATTGGGGGGTGGGTGGGGGTGTACACACATGCACACAAATTTGGAGATGAACTGGGGAAGGAATCCAGAAATGCTCTCCCCCCCAGGCCATCTGTTTGGCTCCCTCAGAAGGTGGTGGACTCTCCTTCCTTGGAGCTTTTTAAACAGAGGTTGGATGGCCACCTGTCACGGGTACTTGAGTTATTTATTATTATTACTATATACAGTGGTACCTCGGGTTAAGAACTTAATTCGTTCTGGAGGTCCATTCTTAACCTGAAACTGTTCTTAACCTGAAGTACCACTTTAGCTAACGGGGCCTCCCGCTGCCGCCGCACTGCTGGCATGCGATTTCTATTCACATCCTGAGGTAAAGTTCTTAACCCGAGGTAATATTTCGGGGTTAGCAGAGTCTGTAACCTGAAGCGTCTGTAACCCGAGGTACCACTGTATTAAATTTTTATACCGCCCTATACTCGTAGATATCGGAGCGGTTCACAACGTTAACGCTTCAATATAAAAAGCACAGGATACATGCTAAAATTAAGAACAGAAGCAAACCAATAACCCCCTCTTCCACAACACATTTAAGAGGGCATCAGACGTTCATGAGCCAAAGGTCTGGCTAAAGAGGAACGCTTTCACCTGGCACCTAAAGGAATAGAATGAAGGCACCAGCTGAGCCTTCCTGGGGAGAGCATTCTACAAACAGGGAGACATAGATGATATCCCTGCATGGAGGGGTTGGACTAGATAACCCACAGGGGCCCCTTCTAATTCTGCAGTTCTCTGATTCTATCAGGTAATGGGCAGGTGGGAGCACTTCTTCAAATTCTCCCCATCTGTACCTCTGCAGAGGTTTGAAGGAGAAATGCAGAGAGGAGAGCGAGATGCCTTTCATTTCATTTCATTTTTAGTTTATTTTACAACACATACACACTTATCAAACTAACCAAAAAACAATAATGTCTAATCAAAAAAACACAAACAAAAACACGACAGAACAAAAAAACAAAGATACAAATAAAACATAACAATGTACAGAAACTTTTACAAAACAACTTGACTACGAAATATATATATACTGTATTTCAACTCTTTTCTTCCAATTGACTTCCTTCATCCTCAACACGGTTCTCTTTTCAACTTTTGGTAAACTGTCTCCTTTTTAGTTTTTTATTATCCCTTATGCTTTGTTTTTAACTTAAGTACCATAAATTATTTCAAAGCCTTGAATGAGGGGTGCTCCCACCCCCCATTGTCTGATAGGTGGGTGGGAGAGCCTGTGTGGCGTAATGGTTAGAATGTTGGACTATGACTTGGGAGAGCAAGGTTCAAATCCCCACTCGGCCACGAAACTCAATGGGTGACCTTGGGCCAGTCACCATCTCTTCACCTAACCTCTGTTGCGATGCGTCCAAGGGAACGGGGGCAATTGGCAGACCCCCAGCTGGCTCCAGCCCACCGGCCGGCAGCCGGTCAAACTCCAGTCCTCAGTTCTGCATCAAAAGTGTGACTCAGAGCTTTCAGAAGCTGAGCACGCAAGCCAGCAGAGATAACAAACTCTTTGCGACGGAAGGCCTGACAGAGGCATATGTAAAGCATATTTATAAGTAGTTTATTCGGCATAGATCAGGACAAAGAAAACATGTCTGCTCTTTTTCATGTCCAAGAGAAGAAGCATAAGCAAAAGCTATATACAAACGGAAGTTCCCAGCAAGCTGTGCTGGAATGTAAACAGACATGTGACATACAACAGCTGCACAGGAATGTCAGGAATGGGGGCATGAAAACTGCCCCACTAGCCAACTAGGGAGAACTGGGAGACCCCAGTGTAGATCTAAGCCAGGTGTGGGAACCTTTGCCCCCCCAGATGTTGCCGAACTGCGGCTTCATGAGTTTGTGTTTATGCCAGCATTCTTTCCCAAAATACCTGGAGCCCACCTGTGTTTTAGCAGCTTTTTAAGCAATGATGGAATATGCTTGTGGTGGGCAGGAATCTCAATCGTGACTGCTCGTTTGTTTAGGGATGAATGGACAAAAGCCATCCAAACCGTAGCAGACAGCCTTAAGAAACAAGAAGAGGAAATAATGGATTTTCGATCCGGTTCGCCCAGCGATAATTCAGGCGCCGAAGAAATGGAAATTTCTATGACAAAGCCAAAACACAAAGTAGTAAGTATTGGGGTTGAGGTGGGTTTTCTCACCCAAGCATTAACATTCCCTATGGCCTGTGTTGCTACAGAGCCAGAGGTAGCCAAATGTTGCTGGACTCCCAGCTTTCATCATCCCTGTCTAGCATGGCCTAGTGGTCAGGAAACAACTGAAGAAAAGGCCCGTTCTCTTGTGGAGGGGGCGCAGATCAGTTCATATGGGAACGTAGTCCTTGAGGTATTGCAGTCCTGAGCTGTTTAGGGATTTTTATAGGTCAAAACCAACACTTTGAACTGGGCCTGGAATACGTACGTGTGTGTGTGTGTGTGTGTGTGTGTGTGTGTGTGAACAATCTTCAGAGACAGTGCCACACACAGCTTTCAACGGGGCGGCGCTGAATTGAGTTCTTTCTCAAGCTGATCCCACTGTTTCGTGAGAGGGCCATTCTTTATCTGTGTCTTCTCGATGGTGGTTGGCAAAGACTCTCCTTTAAGTCTCCACAAAACATACAGGCAACTCCCCATTTAAATGAGGGTTATATTGGGAGCACTATTGGGAAAACCTGCAAGCACCTTCTAAACCTCTGGGAAACCCTTGATAAACCCTTTAAAAAATCTTCAGCTCTCCTGGGATTGCGCTAGCAAAGGCACGTGGGATTGTCAGGCGCTTTTTTCATGCCATTTTTGTCATTCTCATACTTTTGGGGGGCCATTTTTGCCCCTTCAAGTCCCGCTTCTAGGTTTGCGGCAATGCGCACATGCGTGGTTGCGAGCGGCTCAAATGAGCGTAAACGGGGAGTTGCCTGTATATACACACATACATATATAACTAAAGGATTCCTCAATGTTGTCATTCATTTTGCTTTGTTCAAATATTTCGGGACGTTGGCCTGTAAGCCTCTTAACCACCTTTGAAACGTGTCTTCAACAGACTATGACTGAATTTGAGTATCTTAAGCTTCTGGGGAAAGGTACCTTTGGAAAGGTGATCCTGGTAAAAGAAAAAGCAACCGGGCGATATTACGCCATGAAAATTCTGAAGAAGGAAGTCATTGTTGCAAAGGTAAGCACTTTCTTTTTTTAAAATGTTTAGATTAATTTTGTAGGATTTGGGGGGAGGGCTATAACAGTAACAAGTTTCATCTATATATTCATCAAAGTAATATCAGTCCAATAGCTGTTGTTCACTCACAACTTACTGGGTTGTTCTTCAGGATGAAGTGGCTCATACGCTGACAGAAAACCGTGTTTTGCAGAACTCTAGACATCCTTTCTTAACGGTATGTGTTCTCTCTTAAGGGCAGCCCATAATCTGTGAGATGGGTGTGTGTGCGTGCCTTGGTCGTTTTAATTAATAGGAACCTTGGAGCCATATGTTTTTCCAAATCAGAGAATGGTAGATTTAAGTACTTGATGGCATGCCAGCCATTTCCCCATTGATTGTAATGGGATTCAGAGCTGCTTTGCGCATAGCACAGCTGCATGGATATTTCCCTCTACTAAATGCCCAAATGTGAAGGGGAAGATGCCTTCTCTTAAACACACAGGCCTCATTCAGGCAACCAAATCTTGGCATAGGAATCTTGAGTTATTATCTTGCCTCCCACCCCTACCCCCATGGTTCAGCCCCTTTGTTCTTCCCTTTGTAGCAAGAACAGGCGAACCATCAAGCCTTCTATTAACCACAGTTTCCAGTTCCATCTGAACTGGGAAACGATGGATGATTGCTTCAGAATAAGTCAGGATATTGTCGACTTCAGATTGCAGCTAAATATTCCGGCTTGTTTCAGACTCGTTTACTGTAGTTTCCCAGTTTGTACAAAACAGGGAAGTAGAGCTAAAGTAAGATTTCCTGGCTTGCTCGTGTCTCCCTTCATGACGGCACTAAATGGGTTGCACGCCTGGCCGAAAAACTTGTTCATATCTCAGTTTATTAAGCCAAGGTTTGATCTTCCAAAGATGGCCGTGACGGTCCTGTTGGTTACAGCCAACCAGCACTTTGACCACTCTCGTTTATTTTTAAGAGTGTGTGTCTGCCTCTTGTACTTCACATGCACATGGTAGAACAGTGGCTTCTAAACTCACCCCCCCCCCATTGACCACTTGAAAATTGAGATTTTGCCTTGATTGGACCACTGAATTTTTTTTCTGCCTACTGTGACAGCCTGTTATGGTGCACTGTGCTAGACGCTGCATGATTTTTAATTCTCATTTTATTGCTCCTTTATTGTGAATCATTGTGTGTGTGTGTTTGTGTGTGAGATGCAGAAATCACAATGTGAAGCTAGCCAGTGTCTCAACATCACTCCATCCTTATTTCAGACATTGTGATATATCAGTATATTGTGATGTTTAGCTGGTGATATATCACAGTTTTGAAAACCAGATATCGCCCATCCCTACTTCCCACAGGCGTCTGGTTGGCCAATGTAAGACCAGGGCCTGATCCAACAGGGCACCACTTACTTACTTAGCAAACCCCCCCCCTCTCTCTGCCACCCCTTTCCCCCTTGATGTTCCTCCTCCTTGCCACACACATGAAGTTAAGGCAAGGGCCACATGAAATGTGCTAAGATCCACATGTGACCCACCACAAACTGACAGCCCCTGAACTAGCAGATCTCAGGGCCAGAGATATAGATAGATAATGATAGATAGATAGATAGATAGATAGATAGATAATGATAGAGAGATAGATAGAGAGATAGATGATAGATATATTTAAGTCTTGTTACGTATCCCAAAAAAATGGTGCCTGTAAAACCCGTTATTATTTATGGAGATGTTTATTTTTATCTAAAGCCAAAGCAGTGACTCCCTCTCTGGCTCTGAAACCCCAGCTGTAACTTCTGGGCTGCAGCCCAAGCAAAACAAAATGGACTGTACGTCAAACCAAGCTGGCGGTTCTCATGATGTAGGAATGCGTGTGACGTGAGGGAAGGGCACCAGCCCTTGTGAGTGGAGTGGGGGGGAGGACGTACGAGGGGGAGAGAGATTCCCCCTCCCCAGTCCCTCTTTCACCTTCCAAGTTAGTGACTTGAGAGCGGATTTATGTGGATGGAATGCCTCAGCTGGGCAGCTGCCATCCATGGAACTGCATCGAAGAGCTGGATAATGATGATAATTTCTGGATGAGAGCAGCAAATTTCACAGTGTGCCACAGAGGATCTCCTGCATTGACCAAGTGCCACCACACATCATAGAGTTGTCCGTGGAAAGACCCCCATTTCTCAGGCTGAACTGTACACACTTTGTCTCTCGGCTCAATCTGGGTCCTTCATCCCCTTAAGTTGCAGGCCATTCAGATTCAAAACAGCCCTAAGTCATGGCTTTGCATCAGTTTTAAATATCCTTAAGGTAGGGGGCAAAGTGGTCCAACACCACTCCCAGCCTCCTAAGACACTGGGCATTCAGATTGGAATTCTCTGTCCTGGCCGTTTAGGCTGAAAATACCCATCTTCCTCACGGTGGGTTGCGGCTGGTACATCTCTCAGCTCATCCTGGGTCCTAACTCCTCTTCTCTGGAGGTGAAACCCAACAAATCTGAACCTTGGAAGATTCAGGACAGGCGAAAGGAAGCAGTTGTTCACACGGCGCATAGTGAGGAACTGCAGAACTCCCATAAGATGTTTGCAATGGCCGCCATCTTGTATGGCTTCGAAAGAGCATTGGATAAATGAATGGAGGATAAGACTGTCCATGGTTGCTAGCCACCATGACTTGTGTTCTACAAGTCCTCCCAATTGCGGATTGGGAAGGGAGGCTTGGTGTTGCTGCCAATCAACCATTAGGCAGTGACTACAAGCCTGCTGGGTTTAGTTCCCCAGAAACGTGGCCTACCCAGGCTCTGCTCTTCTAGCCAGATCCATTTCCCCACCTCCGCTGTAGCAAATCCAGCCAGCTACATCTCAGGCTTTTCCCACCCAGCTTCTGGATCAGGAATTGGGTGTCAGTATTCCTCTGTAGATGAAACCCAATATCTTTTTGAAGCTTGAGTTAGGAGTAAGGGTAGGGGATGAGATGAGATATCCCAAGATTATTTCATGGCTTTTATTATTTTATCGCATTTGTTTCCCTCCCTCTCACAAGGGAGCGCAGAGCAGCTTAGAACTTAAGGCGATATAAATACATAGAATCACAGAATTGCAGAGTGGGAAGGGACCCAAAAAGTCATCTAGTCCAACCCTTGTAACACAGCCAAGTCTGGAACAGCGCACACACTTTGTTAAATGGCAAATAGGTTTTAGGAGTTCATCTAAACTTGGCCTGATTTCAGCTGGTGGGCATGGAGTTCCATATGTGTGGGGCCACCACCAAAAATGCCCCGTCTTGCGGCACTATCCATATCACATCTCCCACTGATGGAAGCAGGGTGTGGATTATCCTCAAAAGGCAGATTCCAGGTTGCAAAGTGTGTGTGTGTGTGTGTGTGTGTGTGTGTGTCTCAAAGATTGTGGATGCTGTCTTTAAATCATGTGGTGTCCAAGACAATTCGACAGCAGATTAATACAGTGCAAGTCAATGTAGGTGGGACAGAGTGTTTTAAAACCACTGTGATAAAAGATTGGTCTTGGCTTCACTTAAATACCCCAACCGTAGTGTGGAAACAATAGCAGCTAAAAAAAACTGCTAGTGACTTGCTCTGCTACATCAATTTGGAAGCGGTTCAAGAACTGCATGTGAAATAAAACCACATTTTGCTCACATGTGATTCGCTTTTTGTAGGCTTTGAAGTATTCCTTCCAGACGCACGACCGCTTGTGCTTTGTTATGGAGTACGCTAACGGAGGGGAGGTAAGGATCGCGTTCACCTCGGTCGAATGTTAATGGTGTGCCTTCTGAGGGCCACATTCCAGTGGCGGCTGGGTTTAGAGGGAAAAGGAAGACGATGAATAGATATGACTTCACTGGGCTGCGTTTCAGCCGCACACGAGCTCCTGGGTTCTGCACTCGCACAAACCTCTCCATCCTCCATCCAGACATTATAGCATTACAGTGATGAACTTCAGCCAGGGGAAGCGCTGAAAGTGGGTGCGAAGCAAGGTTGGTGAGGGTTGTGGACATCTTTGGAGAGACACCTTTGGCCTTGACTCTGACATTTGGTGCTTTGAGAATCTTCAAAGTTCGTCACAGCAACCTTCTAAGAGCAGCCTAAGGACATGGCATATCTCAGTGGTAGAGGGCATGGTTGGCATGTAGAAGTTCTCAGAACCAGTCCTAGTATTAATAATTTCATAAATCTCAGGCCGTGGGGCAGGGAAAGACCTGAGGTGCAGGAGGACAGCTAATTCCCTAGATCAGCGGTTCTCAACCTGTGGGTCCCCAGATGTTGTTGAACTAAAACTCCCATCATCCCTGAGCTTTGGCCTTGCTAGCTAGGGGTGATGGGAGTTGTAGTTCAACATCTGGGGACCCACAGGTTGAGAAAGGCTGCCCTAGATTATGGACAATGCTGGTTAGGTGGACTGATAGTCTTGACTCTGTATTAAGTGACTTCAGGTGAGGAAAGGGGAATGCAGCTCAAGAATCACAGAGGTTGTAGTCCGTGCCAGGAAGAAAGTCCTATTGACCTCTGAATGGGGTGGGGAAGTAGCTGTTGGTTCCCACTGGGCCTCTTCCTTGCCCCCCAGTGCTATAAAAGCAGCATAGAGACCGAAGCTTTCCTGGCTTGCCAAAGTGGATACAGATGGTCCTCTCAGTCCAAAGCAAAATGGCCTGGTGGGCCAAATTTGTTGACCCGGAGGTATACCGTATTTTTTGCTCTATAAGACTCACTTTTCCCCTCCTAAAAAGTAAGGGGAAATGTGTGTGCATCTTATGGAGCGAATGCAGGCTGCGCAGGTATCACAGAAGCCAGAAGAGCAAGAGGGATTGCTGCTTTCCTCCTCCAAAAACTAGGTGCGTCTTGTGGTCTGGTGCATCTTATAGAGTGAAAAATACGGTACCAGTGAGACTGTTTGCCTGCCTAGTCCAGTATTTCCTTTCCACCTTATCTGCTGCCAGACCTTCCTAATGAAGAGATGTCCGGGATTGAACCTGCGTCCAAACCACGTGCTCCAGCACTGAGCCGGGGTCCCTCCCTAATTACAGGTCTCCAGTAAACGCTGCGGTGTGCCAATTTAGGCTAACAAGTGCTTTTCCCTCCCAGCTGTTCTTCCATCTATCGAGAGAGCGCGTCTTTTCTGAAGACCGGGCCCGGTTCTATGGGGCTGAGATTGTATCTGCTCTAGACTACCTGCACTCAGAGAAGAACGTGGTTTATAGAGATTTAAAGGTAGGTAAACGGAAGCCGGCGAGTTTGGGAGGCCAGCCTTTTTCTCGTTTATCTCAAGAAAAGGGCGTTTCTGGAGCAGATTTGTGGTGCTAAATCTCATTTGGAGTATTGGGGGGTATATGTGTTTTGAACTTTGTCTTGCTTAGGGGTGCCATATTTCAAGAAGTGAAAATCCTGACACAAAAATCGAAGGCAGCATTCGGCCCTCAGGGGCGTGAGGTCCCCCAGCCTTGTATTCAGCGCTATTTTTCTAGAAAAAGAGGTGCTGGAACTCACAGTGAACGCCTCCCTTGTTTTCTTAGAACGGCAGTGACGCCCACTGAAGAGGTGGCAGAACTGAGTGCCTGCTGGGGGGAAAAGACACATTTTCTAGATAGCACTTGGTGGTGGCGTTAAACAAAATCAGAACAGGCAGGTGCAACAGCTCAGCAGTAAAAACCCACCCAGCAGCACAATTCAGTGGTAAAATCCAATCCAGCGTGCGAGGGGGTTGATTGCTGTCTTCCCTCACCCCTCCAGATGTTGGGGATATACTTGTTTTGTTCTTTTCTTCACCTTGCCTCTAGTTAAGCAGCAGCTTTTAAAATTTATAGCTCCTCAAATTAACATATGCAAATGAGCAGCAGCCCTGTTAATTCTCTGCATAGTCAGAGTCACCCACTGGAGCAAACAGGAAGACGCTAGGTGGCTGAGACGTTTTGGAATCCTGTTGGTTTTCATTCAGGCAATTCGCCAATTAAAATATTTTTTTAGTTGTTTAATCGCCTGCCTCTCTCTCTCTTTTTAAATATATCTTTATTAATTTAAAATAAATACATTTATGAGAAAACAGACGTACATACAAGTCAACAAACATACAGTCAAACAAACAAATAACAGAAAAATCAAACAAACCACCACACTATAAGATACAAGAAGATTAATATAATTATCGTCATATATACTCCTGATACTGAACACAATTATAAAACTTACAGAGAAGAAATTTAAAACTGACTTCCAATTAATCTCACTGTACTTTATCTATCCATTACTTTATACCGCACAGTTACATATTTCTTATATAATTTCTTTTTACCTGCCTCTCTCTCTAACTGATTTAAAGATCAGTGATATTTAAATAGAGGTGCCTTTCCGTGCATTTGAAGGAAAGGTGTTGTAATAGCTTAATAATTTTTTAAAATATATTCAGTAGCAGAAGGCAGTGTTTTTTCCCTTTTCACTTTGTATTACAGTAACCCACCAGTTTCAAAGTTGGGCTCAGAATAAAATTAACTGGTGTGCTCTTAAATCTCCTGGATGAGCCCGTGGTAGCTTGCTCCACACTCCCGTGCTTAAAAGCTTACGGCCCTTATTTTTTTATCAGGTGCTCTGCAGCGTGTTAAAACAGACACATGGATTAGAGAAGGGGATGGGTCATAAATCAGTGGCCAAGCACCCGCTTGGCATGCAGAAGGCAGCAAGTTCAGCCCCTGGCATCTCCAGTTAAAAACATCAGGTAGTAGGTGATGATGGAGAGCTCCTTTGCCTGAGACCTGGGGAGCCACTGCCAGTCAGAGTAGGCAGTTCTGAGCTACATGGACAAACAGGGCTGCGTGGCAAAATGGTTGTTAGTCATTCATGCTGTCGCCAAATTGGTGCACTTAATTGCACTGGGCGAACATTGGAAGGTTCAGGTTGGATTTTAAAAATGACTTAACTGAAGTACCGCTGCTCTTGACAGTCCTGAATAACGTGCTAATTGGGGGCATGAATATATATATATATATATATATATATATATATATATATATATAGCCTACTTAAATAAATGAATTAAAAGGGTCCCTCTCTTCTCTTCCCCACCCTCCCAGCTGCCTTCCTTTTCTGTGTGTGTGTTTGTTTCCCACCTGGTAACGCTGTGCAATTTTTTTCCTGGAAGACAGACAATACCTGAGTTATTCATGCATTGCCATTGGTGGCTGCCATGGATACTTTTCGCCAGCTTTGGAAATAAGCGCTGAAGAGGAGCCAGGCCCACCCGCCACTCTGCTTGCCCTGCTGCTGTTCTCCCCACTTTTCCTTCTCCGTACCCCTGCCATCTAACCACTCTCAGGTGCTGGGACTGCCCAGGAGGATGGAGGTGTGCAAGCAGCCCCTGTGGCAGTTCCCCTGGTTTAAGGCACAACACGGTCTCTCTGCCGGCTGCACAGGAGCAAACAGAGCTCAGTGGTGAAGCTCGTTGCTTTGCATACAGAAAACCCCCAGCTCCTGTCCTGCAGGCAGAATGATCAAGAAGCAGGTAGAAGCATCCATAGCCCAGTGGCAGGACATCTGTTCTGCATGCAGAAGGTTGCAGGCCCAGGACCCACCCACCCTGGGCATCGGATGTGCTCCGGTCCTTCTTTAGGGCTTTGTGTTGGGCCATCTGTTTGGCCACTGTGGACTAGATGAGCCTGTGGCCTGATCAGGGTGTCTGTGTATGATTCTCGCCTCCCCGTGCTGTTTTCCTGTGGATAATCCCCTCTTCCTCCCAGTCACTGGCGTTCTCCCCATAAGAGAAAACAAGTGCCGTATTTTTCGCTCTATAAGACGCACCTTTTGCCTCCTGAAATGTAAGGGGAAATGTGCATCTTATGGTGCAAATGCAGGCTGCGCAGCTATCCCAGAAGCCAGAACAGCAAGAGGGATTGCTGCGCAGTGAAAGCAGCGATCCCTCTTGCTGTTCTGGCTCCTGGGATTCAGAATATTTTTTTTCTTGTTTTCCTCCTCCAAAAACTGGTCTGGTGCGTCTTATAGAGCGAAAAATACGGTATGTCATACATATTTTTGCAGTGGGGCAAAGAGCAGTTTTGGAGAACGATCTGTGTTGAGAAAAGGATGTAGGGCCAAAACATTAGTCCTTCCCCTCTCTGCTTTAGTCCTAAACTAAGCTGGGCAACTGTGTCTGCTTTTTGCAGAGATTCAGAGAGAGGAGAGGTCTTCTCCTGAAGGATTTCCTTTGCCTGTCAAGTTTGTCCCTAAAAGTGTAAGCTAGGGAGCCTCCTGGTCCGGACTGGCTCACCCACAGGCTTCAGCTGACCTTCCCCACTATTATCTCTGCCTTGGGCTCCCAGCTGTCAACAATAATGAGGAATTTTACAGGCTACCTGACAAGGCTGTTACATGGATTTTCTCAATAATGTGTTGTGAACCACACTGAACACTCAAAAATAACTTCAGAAATCCTCATTATTACTTATTATTGTTATTAGCTCAAAAGCCTATTCAGCTCAGTTCAAAGGGAGCCATAACAGATACCCAGGTCCGCTTGTTTTCTTTCTCCCTCCCCATCCCTTTTTCCTTTTGTGTTGTGTCTTTTTGATTGTAATCCTCAGGGCAGGAGCTATCTTGTTGTGTAAGCCATTTTGGGAGCCTTTTCAGCTGAAGAGCAGGGTGATCATGCTTTAAATAAATAAACACAATGGGAAGGCAGTGAGAAGAGAGAAACTTCTTTTTAATAAAATGGGCAGTTTTGTTTAAAAAAAGAAATGAAGATTCTGCACTGAATATCCAAATGATTGACTTGTTCCTTCCTCTCTCTCTCTCTCTCTCTCTCTCTCTCTCTCTCTCTTAAAATGGGCAATTTTGTAAAAAAAAGAAAACGAAGATTCTGCACTGACTATCCAAATAATTGACTTGTTCCCCCCTCTCTCTTTAAATTTGATTTTTCATTTAAGTTGGAAAACTTGATGCTGGATAAAGACGGGCACATAAAAATAACAGACTTTGGGCTCTGCAAAGAAGGGATCAAAGACGGAGCAACGATGAAGACTTTCTGTGGCACCCCGGAATACCTTGCGCCAGAGGTACTCTTCATGCAGCCCTTGATTGTATCATCATAAGCAACACTTCCTGTGACAGAAAATAGAGCAGTTCATAAGGCATCGTGTGGGGGCTCCTCGTTTATGGGATGCTGTCCCCAGGGAGGCTCTCCTGGTGCCTGTCTTTGGGCAACAGGCTAAAACATTCCTCTTCTCCCAGGTCTTTGGCTAATTAAACCAACTATGGTCTTTTAAACGGGGGCGGGGGCATTGTTTTTGTTTGCTATTATGATACATATTTTTGTGGTTTTGTAAGGTAAGCTGCCCTGTGATCTTTGGATGAAGGGCTGTATAGCAATGTAAATAATAATAATAATAATAATAGAGACTGTTGGCCAATGCTAGCAAACCACTTGCTGAAGCACCCCCCCCATATTAGCAGGCCACTCACCTGTCAATCATGGGGTGTCATAATGATCCTGATAAGGATCTGAACCATGAAGCCAAAAATGTTCCCCACAGTATGTTCCCCATAACTCAGGGGTCAGCAACCTTTTTCAGCCGTGGGCCGGACTATATTTTGGAAAAAAAATAGAGGTACAAATTCCTATGCCCCACAAATAACTCAGAGATGCATTTTAAATAAAAGGACACATTCTACTTGTGTAAAAATATGCTGATTCCCAGACTGTCTGCGGGCCGGATTGAGAAGGCGATTGGGCCACATCCGGCCCCCGGGCCTTAGGTTGCCTACCCCTGCCATAACCCAACACCCTGACCACTTCACTGGTTCCCTAAACCTGCAATGAGGGCAGAATCACAACATGGGGATGTTGAGACAGTGACAGAGATGTACAGGAAGTGCCTTGAGCTATGCTGAGAGTGCCAAGGACGGTTGTTGCTTTCCATCTCGGACAGTCTTTGTCCTCTGGTTTGCAATGTGTGCGTGTGTGTTAGGTTCTGCGCGGTCCTTTTTGCCACCCAGCGGGGCAGTTTAGCATTTGAGCAATCCGGAGAGCGTCCGTGCGTGAGCGAGTTCCCTGCGTCCGTGAAGCCGCTCGCCCTTTCTTAAAAGAGAAAAGGAGCAGCACTGCTGGCATCCTGGTCATCTGTTTGTAATCGGAGCCCGGCCTCGGAGCCTGTTTGTACAGTTGCTGCATAGTTGTTTTAGGGTCACGCTGGAATTTGGGACATAGATGGCAGCGGCCGGCTTTGATGTGCCTGGTGCGCCGGTCGCCGAGGTGTTTACAGCTGTTGTGCCTTCTCTTGTAAATTCCACCCGTGCAGCTGTTCAGAGCTGTTGGCTCCCAACCTGACCAGCCACTTATTTTAAGTGAAATGACCTTTTTTAGCCTTCTGCTCACCCCACCTACTGGCTGGAAAATAATTCCTTAAATACGAATAGAAAGATGTTGTTTTTGATGGTGGTGGCATCCGTCTGTCTCCGGAGACACTGGAGGAGTGAGCCTTTGGGGGGTGAAGTCAAACCGGTGTGGGGTTGCAGCGCCTTCTGTGGCTGCAGAGACTGCTATGGGAGAGACACGTTTCAGTGGGGCAGATGAGGGCTTCCGGGGAATGGCCCCACAATGCTTCGGAGGTGCCAGAACTCGGTTTCAGTGAGTTCCGGCTGGGGAAAAAAACCCTGGTCTCAGGAGACATTAAAGCAGTGCACCTTTGCAGGTAAAGTCAAACTGTTGGACGGTTCCATTGCCTGCTGTGGATGTAGAGGCCGATGGGGGGAGACATGTTTTGTTGCAGCAGGGGCAGATGGAAGCGCCCAGTGGTGCTGCTGCAGATGCACTCCAAATACAGACGTTCTGAACCGCAGGGATACCAAAGAAGGATGTTAAAAACATCAGAAGGGCCAGTTCTAGCTCGTTGTTAAAGGCGGCGTAGAATTGCAGCAAAGCAGCCTGCCAGGTCTCCCAACCTTTACGGACCCGGGACGGAGACCGCAGCAAGGAGATGGCTTGTCCTGTATACACAAAGCAGCACACGTCAATTTGTCTTGAGACTTCCCATCCCTTCACCTGCCCAGATGAGGGCATAGGTTGCAGATACTCAAGTCTTAACAGATAGCTCCCCTTTCTGGACTTAGAGCCCAGCACCCAAAGCCCACAGATAAGGGTATAACATCAACTCAAGCCAATTTTCTTACATCAAAGCAAATTAATGTAGACATATGAGAGTCCACTGCTGCAACAACTACCAGTTAATTGTGGGGTTCTCTTGACTACCAAGATGGCATTTGCAGAGCTTCCTAACATCTCACCTTTGGTTCAACACCAATTTTTTTAACATGTGTAGAATAGCATTTTTATATGGCATGATCTCTGTGATCAGAAACTTTCCTCCTTCTCCTCCTCCTGTTGTTATGTATTGCATTTATATACCACCTTTCCTCCAAGGAGCTCAGGGTGGCTAATAATAATAATAATAATAATAATAATAATAATAATAAATTTATTTATACCCCACCCTCCCCAGCCAAGACCAGACTCAGGGCAGCTAACACCAGCTATAAAAACAATTAATTAAAATACAACTTAAAAACAAGATTAAAATACAATATTAAAGTTGTATATATAGTTCTCCTTCTCCTTGTATCTTCACAACAGCCCTGTGAGGTAGGTTAGCCTGAGAGTGAGTGACTGACCCAAGTTCACCTGGTGAACTCCATGGCTGGAAAAACTTGAACCCTGGTTTCCCAGGGCCTCTAACCACTACACCACACTGGCTTTCGTTCTAGGGGTGTCTTTTATTCCTTCCCCACCCTGGAGGTCCTGCAGATTCTCTTAAGAACGCAGGACAATAGCTCTCTCCCTGTACCCGGCTACTGTAATGCTCTACGAGTAAATCAGCTTTACCAGAGAGACTCTGACCCTCCTGACTGAAGAAGCTGTCGTAAAATATCCTAGCCGGTAAAATTTGGGCACAAGTAAAAAATAAAGGCAACGAAATCTACTTCGTGCTTTTCAAAACTTCATTTTGCAGACGCGCCAAAAAGAAAACAGCAGCATTGTTAGCGCACATTAGCAGTAGAATAGAATGCAGTTGTAACTTTAAACGTATATATTAAAGTAGGTGATCCATATGTCCCAAGTACGGATGTGATTGATGACTAAAAGTTGTGCATTCAAACATAGAAAAGGTTTGTGAGAGCTTCAGGCCCACTGAGTAGCAAAAGATGGGCGTTTGTCCTTCCAACCTTGAAGTCTCTTTGCAATCATAGCAGCTCAGAGGGCCCACTTTTGTCGTCCCTGTTAGCCCCCACATCGCAGGAATTACAATTAAGAAGTGCATGAGTATCCACAGATAAAAAGGATTGTTCCAAAACAAAGTTAATGCGAACAACAACAAGATCTTGCCAGAAAGAAGACACCACAGGACACACCTGCATTGCCTGCCTTGGAGAGGCATTGTCTGCAAGTCGCCAGCATCTCTCTGAACTAACCAAGGCATCGTGGAGTCCATTTACCACCCCCCCCCCCAGGATGGGGCAGCTTTTGTTGAATTTATCTTCCTTTTCAAAAGCCTGCCTCTGCAAAGTAGTTTTGCTGGCCTCCTCCCAGAGCCCCTTCACTCGATCTGGAATTGGGTTCAGCAAGCAGAATATATTTTTTAAAAAACAACAACTTGATTGCTTTTTTTCTCCTTTCTGAGTCCAGTAGTGGCCCTGACACACTTCTGAGGACGCCACTGGGAGTGCAGCAGGGTCTAGATGCACTTCCAAACCTCTCTTTTCTTTCCCACTAACCCGACAGCAGGGACGCGGGTGGCGCTGTGGGTTAAACCACAGAGCCTAGGACTTGCCGATCAGAAGGTCGGTGGTTCAAATCCCCGTGACGGGATGAGCTACCGTTGTTCAGTCACAGCTCCTGCCAACCTAACAGTTTGAAAGCACATCAAAGTGCAAGTAGATAAATAGGTACCGCTCTGGCGGGAAGGTAAATGGCGTTTCCGTGCGCTGCTCTGGTTCGCCAGAAGCGGCTTAGTCATGCTGGCCACATGACCCGGAAGCTCTCTTGGCCAGTAAAGCGAGATGAGCGTCGCAACCCCAGAGTCGGCCACGACTGGACCTAATGGTCAGGGGTCCCTTTACCTTTTTAACCCAACAGCAATGGGAGGGGAGGTCTCAGTGCAATTATTCTTTTTGTCCCTGCTGCAATGGCAGCATCTCAGGAACCCTGGGCATAGGCCTTGCAAGAGCTCTTCTTGGGCCTCACCAAAAGAGAGCAGCCTCCCTCTCCTCTCCTCTCACTGCACAGCTCAGTTGGTAGACAATGAGACTCTTAATCTCAGGGTCAAGGGTCCGAGCCCAACAATGGGCAAATGATTCCTGCACGGATGAGCTGGGATAGCTCAGTGGGTAGAGCATGAGGCTCTTAATCTCAGGGTTGTGGGTTCGAGTCCCACATTGGGCAAAAGATTCCTGCTTTGCACGGGGCTGGACCAGATGACCCTCATGGTCCCTTCCAGCTTTACAATTCTACGATTCTGTGAATCTCCCGCAATAGCAAAGTCTCTGCTCTTGTTTGCAGCTGCTCCAAGGGGGCCTTGAGAAGTGGGAACAGAAAGTGCTGTCAGGAAAGGGCACCTCTGCATTGTCACACAGTCCCGCGTGCGAAGCCTCCCCAAAGTGCCCCCCCATGCCCCCGCCCTTGTCCCGGTTGCTCGTAAAGGATGATGAGGCTGGCTCCTGGAATCCTGGCAGACGAGGCAGCTGTGTTGGTCTTCTACATATATGGGGGCAGCTGCAGAGCCAGCTGTCGCTTGGTGCGAATCATACGGCAAGAGGCAGGCTGTAAATAGACCTGCGTGGGGTAATCCAATACCTGGCAGCCTCTGGCTTTTTGCTGCAGGCTGACTTCCAGGTTCCAGTGTCCCACCCCCACCCCTCCTCCTTAGCTCCTACTAAGCAGTTAGCAGGCTCTAGACTCGCAGGGGTGTCCACACTTTTTCCAAAGAGGGCCAGATTTGATGAAGTGAACATGCGTGAGGGGCAACCATAGTTGTTGAGACTTTTTTTAGGATTGAGGTTTTTTTAATGAGTTTACCTCAAAGTTGCTGAGCTTTTTTGAGGATTGAAATCGTTGAGCTTGTGGGGGGATTTTCCCCCTCACGATTTTTTTAAAGGATTTAACCCCAGGAAATAAACTGCCACAGAGGCCGGGATGAACCGACTGGCGGGCCACATTAGGCCCTCGAAATGGACTTTGGACATGCCTGCGAGTCTAGAGAGATGGGCAAGCAGGGAGAAGAGCAAACTCTCTAATGTTCGGTTTTCCTCTCTCTCCGCATCATCGTTCACCTCTCTCCACAATCTCTGTGCTTAAGGAAGGCACTTCAGTATGCCTTAGGCGTGACCGGCTTGCCTTTCTGAGTTGTAAGGCTAGTTCCATAAAGCAGGGCAGAATAATTTGGGTTGCTGCAGAGGTTTAAGGCTTCTAACCCTCTTGCTTTTAACTAGTTCTGTGTGTCGGTTTGTTTATTGCACACCTGTCCGACTTTTCCTCCTAGTTGCTCAGCGTGGTTGGTCCTTCCCATTTTATCTCCACAACAACCCTGAGAGGTAGCCTTGAGCTGAGAGGCAGTGGCCAACCCAGGGTGTCACCCAGTGAGCATCACGGCCAAGTCGAGAATTGAATTTGCAGGTCCTGGTCCAACACTCTCTAACCCAGGGAAGGAGAACGTGAGGCCCTCCAGAATTTGCTGAACTACAACTCCCATCGTTCCAGTTACAGATAGGTAGCCGTGTTGGTCTGCCATAGTCAAAATAAAAAAATCCTTCCAGTAGCACCTTTAAGACCAACTAAGTTAGTTCTTGGTATGAGCTTTCGTGTGCAAGCACACTTCTTCAGATGTATCTGAAGAAGTGTGCTTGCACACGAAAGCTCATACCAAGAACTAACTTAGTTGGTCTTAAAGGTGCTACTGGAAGGATTTTTTTATTACAACTCCCATCGTTACTGGCCGCCGGCTGGGGCAACATCTGGAGGACCGAAGGTTCCTCACCCCAGACACTTTAAAATGGCACTATTTCTACTACCGCCAATATGAAGAGGGCATTGAAAAGATAGGCTTCCTTTATTTTTATACAGTGGTACCTCGGGTTACAGGCGCTTCAGGTTACAGACTCCGCTAACCCAGAAGTAGTACCTCGGGTTAAGAACTTTACCTCAGGATGAGAACAGAAATTGCGCGCCAGCAGCACGACGGCAACAGGAGGCCCCATTAGCTAAAGTGGTACCTCAGGTTAAGAACGGACCTCCGGAACGAATTAAGTTCGTAACCGGAGAGGTACCACTGTATTGTATTATTTGTAATTCCTGTGTTGTGGGGAGGTTGGACTAGATGACTGATTCCATCAGTCTACATGACTATTTGTACTTGCTTTTTACATTCATAAATCACCTTCTGCCAGTGCTCTCAAGGTGGTTTAAAAGAAAGAGATATTCCATAAAATTACATGATGGTTAAAATGTCCAGGTACGAGGCGGGCGAACCAAGTGGCGCTGAGCCTCCTCTGAGTCTATGGAGTGATCCTCACTGTCTCTCTTTTGAGATGCAGCCCGGTGAAAGACTCACAGCAGAGTCGCTTCTGGGTGAGGGAGGCCAAATTGCGGTTGTTCTTGGCCAGCCTTTTAAACAGAGGAACAAGAACTCCTTAACAGCAAGAGTGTTAGAACTGTAAAAACCTCTGCAGCTATCCTGCTGCGTCATTTATTGCACGGTGCATATCGGTAGCAATAACAATAAGGCAGTCGTTCTTAGGGGGTTGGGAGCATGTTGTGAGTTTGCACCCTCTGCTGTTTCACTGCACACCCCCCCCCCACTGCGCTCATCCCATCCCCTGTAATTCCTCCCCCAGCTAAACACGCAAAGTTTTTAAACTGTTCTTCATAACACTTGATCTCTTCTGTCTGTTTGTTTTTGCTCATCTCTCTTTGTGTGGGGTAGGGGAGAGGGGTACTTTTCCTAACTCTGTTGTGAGATGTTGTTTTTTTATGCTGGGTATTGTAACCGTATATGTGGTCGTCCCGCCCCCCAGTGTTGAAACCTCATAGATTTCTGTTTATGTTTCAGATGGGTGGAATTTGCAAGACGATTTCTAATGAGGTTCTTAGCCTGCATTTAAAAACAAACAAACCCGTTAAGAGTTCCCAGTTGTGTGTGTGAGAGAGAGAAGGGGGGGGCACAACTGTCAACAGAATAGTTAAAGGTCTGGAGGAGTTTTGGAAAGCTTTCACATCTCTGGCCAGTTGAGTTAAAATGCCCTCAAGTGCCATTGTGACGATGGAATTTGTCAAAGCTTTGAAGTACTTCAAGTAATTCTTTTGTATGATGGCAACAGTAAATCCCTTCATCTGATGCAAAACTATCTCCATTTCTATACGTATTCCTGTGCATCTACCCATATTTTAAATACCTCGGGTTACATGCGCTTCAGGTTACAGACTCCGCTAACCCAGAAATATTACCTTGGGTTAAGCACTTTGCTTCAGGATGAAAACAGAAATCACGCAGCGGCAGCAGGAGGCCCCATTAGCTAGTGGTGCTTCAGGTTAAGAACGGACCTCCAGAATGAATTAAGTTCTTAACCCGAGGTACCACTGTACTGGCTTCATTGCCCATCATGATAAAACCTTTTCATCCATTTCTTGTCCCATTAGAGTAACCTCTTTTTGCATATGCATAAACATACAGACTGCCTTGGGTACCAGGTTTCTGTTACGCCCCTATAGATGCTGTTGGCCTCAAACTCCCATTACTCCCAGGCAGCATGTCCAGAGATCAGGGATGATGGCAGCTCATAGAATCGTAGAATTGTAGAGTTGGAAGAGACCCAAGGGTCATCTAGTCCAACCCCCTGCAATGCAGGGATCTCAACTAAAGCATCCATGACAAATGGCCATCCAACCTCTGCTTAAAAACCTCCAAGGAAGGAGAGTCCGTCACCTCCCAAGGGAGACCGTTTCATTGTCAAACAGCTCTTCCCCTCAGAAAGTTCTTCCTGATGTTTAGTCAGAATCTCCTTTCTTGTCATTTGAAGCTATTGGTTCGGATCCTACCCTCCAGAGCAGGAAAAAACAAGCCTGCTCCATCTTCCATGTGACAACCCTTTAAATATTTGAAGATGGCTATCATGTCTCCTCTTTTTCCAGGCTAAACATGCCCAACCAATCCTTATAAGGCTTGGTTTCCAGACCCTAGGTCATCTTGGTTGCCCTCCTCTGCTTGTCAACATCCTCCTTAAATTGTGGTGCCCAGAATTGGACACAGTGTTCCAAGTGTGGTACCTGACCAAAGTAGAATAGAGTGGTATGATTGCTTCCCTTGATCTGGACACTAGACTTCTGTTGATACAGCCTAGAATAGCACTCGCCCTTTTTTGCTGCTGCCTCACCCTGTGGGCTCAGGTTAAGCTTGTGTCTTACTAAGACCCCATGGGAGGTGGGGAGAAGGTTCCTCATCCCTGGCCTGAATGGATGCTGTGCAGGAAACAAAAAAAGGCCAGGACAGGAATTCCTTCATTCTGCTTATCTGATCCATGAATGAGTTAGAATTGCCATTGACATAAAGCTCTGGCCTTCTTGCAGGTGCTGGAGGACAATGACTACGGCCGTGCGGTGGATTGGTGGGGCTTAGGAGTCGTCATGTATGAAATGATGTGCGGGCGTCTCCCTTTCTACAACCAGGACCACGAGAAGCTCTTTGAGCTCATTCTCAGCGAAGAGATCCGGTTCCCACGCACGTTATCGCCCGAAGCAAAGTCGCTTCTGTCGGGCTTGCTGAAGAAGGATCCGAAGCAAAGGTGAGGCTTTGGCATTCCTGGTCTTCCAATGCAGGCGGCTCCTAAACCCCGTATTCCCGGAGGCAGATTCAGGGCAGGTCAAAGGGAGTGCTTCTTCCCAGAAGGCATAGTTAAACTAAGATGGACACACACAGTCCATTGTTAAACTGCCTCCCACAGGATGCAAGGATAACCAGCAACTTGGATGGCTTTTGAAAAGGATGGTACAAATTAGAGGAGGAGAGGGCTATCTAATGGCTACTAGCCTTGCACACCTTTGAAAGCCAGTGGCTAGGAATCTCAGGTAGGAAGAGTCTTGCTGCTGTGCTCAAGTCCTGCTTATGGGCTTCTCATGGGCATCTGGCTGGCCGATGCGAGAACAGGATCCTGAACTAGTTAGTAATAATAATAATAATAATAATAATAATAATAATAATTATTATTATTATTATTATTATTATTATTTATGATTTATACCCCGTCCATCTGGCTGAGTTTTCCCAGCCACTCTGGGCGGCTCCCAATCAAATGTTAAAAACAGTACAGCATTAAATATTAAAAACTTCCCTAAACAGGGCTGCCTTCAGATGTCTTTTAAAGATAGGATAGCTGCTTATTTCCTTCACATGTGAAGGGAGGGTGTTCCACAGGGTGGGCGCCACTACCGAGAAGGCCCTCTGTCTGGTTCCCTGCAGCCTCACTTCTCGCAATGAGGAAACTGCCAGAAGGCCCTCAGAGCTGGATCTCAGTGTCTGGGCTGAACGATGGGGGTGGAGACGCTCCTTCAGGTATACAGGACCGAGGCCGTTTAGGGCTTTAAAGGTCAGCACCAACGCTTTGAATTGTGCTCAGAAACGTACTGGGAGCCAATGCAGATCTCTCAGGACCAGTGTTATGTGGTCCCGGCGGCCACTCCCAGTCACCAGTCTAGCTGCCGCATTCTGGATTAATTGCAGTTTCCGGGTCACCTTCAAAGGTAGCCCCACGTAGAGCACATTGCAGTAGTCCAAGCGGGAGATAACTAGAGCATGCACCACTCTGGCGAGACAGTCTGCGGGCAGGTAGGGTCTTAGCCTGCATACCAGGTGGAGCTGGTAGACAGCCGCCATGGACACAGAATTAACCTGCGCCTCCATGGACAGCTGTGAGTCCAAAATGACTCTCAGGCTATGCACCTGGTCCTTCAGGGGCACAGTTACCTCATTCAGGACCAGGGAGTCCCCCACACCCACCCGCCCCCTGTCCCCCCAAAACAGTACTTCTGTCATGTCAGGATTCAACCTCAATCTGTTAGCCGCCATCCATCCTCCAACCACCTCCAGGCGCTCACACAGGACCTTCACCGCCTAGTTAGTAGGACTGGGCGATATATCAATATATCGCCTCAAACTAGTTTGAAGTTCATATTGTGATATTGGCATCGTAATTTCTGACATGGCGATGTAACGTGAATCACATGGTGTGTGTGCTATGCAAAAATCACGGTGTGGGGAAAACCGTGAAGCCAGCTAATGCTTCTCACGATTCCTGCAGCCCCTGTTAACTCCGCCAGCTCAGCTCTCCCCGGCCTCATGCAGGGGGCAGCGAATCACAAGAGCAGGCTCTGGCAAAAATCACAGTGCTGGGAAAACCGTGAAGCCAGCCGATGCCCCTTCATAGCTCCCTCCTTATTTCAGACCATGGTGGATCACACTGTTTAACTGGTGTTATGTCATGATGCCGAAAACCAGATACCGCCCAGCCGTATGGACGGGCCATTGTGCTCTTTGTTCTCCTGTGCTCTCCTGCTGTGAGTCGGTTCTAGTGCTGTAACTTCCTGGCTTGTTTAAGTCAGAGTTCCCCTTTGTGCCTAGAGCATCCTCTAAAATGAGCAGTGAAACGCCTTCTGTGTCATCCCAGTGTCCGAATGTGGGGAAATGGAACATCACAGAGCAAGTAAAGATTACAAAGCGTTTCTTCCTCTTCCCCCACCCACCCACAAAAAAAATCCACTCTGGAGACCACACTGCAGTTCAGGATGATTATTTGACCTGGTTTCAAAGCTGTTGAATGTTTTTCTGTGAAATGCACGCTTAAGATTCTTTTTTGTTTAGGCAAGCCTGTCCAGGCATGTAGTTATTGATGTGTTTTATCCTTTTCTCGCTGTTCATTTTAATTCTTTTTAAATGCATTTGAATTGCTTTTAACTGATAATTTTAATAACATTGTTTAAACTGTTTAGAAGTTTTTATTACAGGCTTTTTTATTAGAGGTTTACTAGAGGGTTATTCAGAGGTGGTATATAAATTTTGTTAAATAAATAAGTGGCGCAATCAGCATTCAAGGTCGCGCAGGGCCTACTTGGTAGAGGCACCATCCCCGTCCACACACTTCTGCATCATCACTTAGCAACGAGTCATTTTCGCAAAGGCCAAATGAGCACCATTATAAAACCGCGTATAAACGCAAAACGTTTGCACTGTGCTAAAGTGGTGCTGGTACTTTTCTCCCCACAGGTTAGGCGGTGGACAGGATGACGCCAAGGAGATTATGCAACACAAATTTTTTGCTGGCATCGTATGGCAAGATGTGTATGAAAAAAAGGTATTCAGAGTTTTGCATGTTGGAAGATGTGATTTGTTGGTGCTTCACAGCAGGAGGCAGTAATGTAAACCAGTAAACCAGGGATTGGGAACTGCAGGACGGTCTGCCCCCCCCCCTTCCTCATAACCCATGGCTTTGCTAGTGTGGCTCTCTGCCACCCTCTAGTGTTCAACACCCACAAAAGTTTATAGCTGGTGTAGCTGTTTGTTAGCCGATCAAAATGGGCTTTTTTGGCTCACAAATGGGCCTTTTTGGCTCACGTAGTGACGGCTGTTGGATTCAGCGGCCTTGAGGATGGTTCCTTGATTAACATTTCACTGAACGTTGCTGTCAGCATGGACGTTTCCAAGTATCATGCCATTCAGGTTAATTAAAAAGGCCTTGTGCAATCAGATGGGAAAGATGGTTTACAGTTGCCTTTGCCCCCTGTGTGTCAGCATCTTCCTCCTGTCCCTGTTCAGAGCCCATAAAACTTCCCAGAGCTTATCCTGCTTCCCTTGTCTCCAAGCTTCTTGCAGAGAAAAACAGAAGGGGTGAGTCAGGTTCAGTGAGTGCCAGCCATGCCATCATTTACCTCCATTTCTGCTTTGCATCTCTTTTAAAAAAACTGGCTCCATGTCTTGTTGCATTTTTTGAATGTTTCACAAGGAATTTAAACACTTTAATAGCTTAAGTCCCTGGTCGCTGCCCTGTAGGAGTTTTCGCACTGCGGTGCTGTAGAGTTAAAGGCCAAGCTTTGTGCATCTTTACATAGCATGCTTCAAGTTGAAGCCTTAATATTAAGGAGACCAGAATAGTTTTGCAACAGACTGTTCTCTCTCCTGCCGCCACCCCCAACTCCACGTTCACGCAAGAACTCCTAGGAGTGCAGCTGCATTGTGTAAGCAGATATGGGGGTGTCCCCATTGCTTGCACTTTGGAAAGGCCTTTGCTCAACTTTCTGGGTGCCAGTAGTCTCCCGTGTAGGTAACCTGCGACGTACCGTGGAACCAAAATTTCAGCTGTCTTGTTTTCTGCTTCCTGGTTGATGCCTCGTCATTATGAATTCAGATCAAGCCTTGCTGGCTCTCAGGTTGCGTTGGGAAGTGGTCCAGCATTTTTATGAGTACGGAAAGTACTCTTATTCCATGCAGGCATGCACAATCAACAGAATTATAATGGCAGAATTCCCTCTCCCCCCCCCCCCCAAGAAACCCCCCCCCCCCATTGACCTTTTCTTAACACATAATAGTGGTGGCTCAGCTTTATCTTCTTCTGCATAGGCTTCTTCTCTTTTTGCCCATCTGATGCCAGTACTGCTTTGATCCTAGGGTGGCTGACCAGTGGCCCTCCGGACGTCACTGAACTACAACTCCCATCAGCCCCAGCCAGCATGGCTAGTGCTCAAGAGAGCATGGGGGTTGTAGCCCAGCAATGTTGGAGGGCCACAGGTTCTCCATCCCTGCCAGCCCCCACTAGCCCTAGGCGGGACTACCACTGGCGAGGCACAATGTTGTTTGACTCCAACTCCCATCAGCCCCTGCCAACATAGCCAGTGGTCAGGGATGATGGGAGTTGTAGTCTGGAAGGCACCACATTGGCTACTCTTGGCTTAGCATTATGCCATAAATGGAGCCGTGTGGCCTGCGCTGGGACATAGCAGTTTTATGTGAGCAGGTGGTTATGTATAAACTAGTTGCGCTGTTTTCTAAAACTGACAGTATAATCACTTGGCTTTTTGCCCCTAAGTCGTGGACATCATAACCTTGTTCCCCATCGCTTCAGATTGTGAATTAAAACAAACAAAAAAGTTAAAACAACATAGACATATTTAAATTGGTCAGCATCACGCTTTAAGGTCCATCTGTCTGCTCTGTGGGGTCTTGAGCTCTAAACGACCCACCCATTGTCTCAAGTCCAGTACACCAGGCAATCATTTAGAAAGTGGGTGAAAAGCCAGTTCAGGTGCCAGAACTACATTATGCTAAGTGAAATCAGCAGAGTGAGTTAACCATTTTTAAAGGAGCGAAACAACACACCCACCCCTGCCAATGGTAAATTTTGATGGTTTTTTTTCCTCTTCCTTTCTTCCAGCTCATACCACCATTTAAACCGCAGGTGACATCTGAAACGGACACACGCTACTTTGATGAAGAATTCACAGCACAGATGATCACTATCACCCCTCCTGATCAAGGTAAAAACTGCTGCGGTTGTCATTATAAAGACTTACATCACTCTATATCACCAGGTTTGTCTTAATGAAAGGATTGCCTGCACTGACAGGGACTCAGCCAGTATCTCCCAGAAAGCAAAGACTTAAATCTAGTTCTCAGGAGTTTTATCGAAAGGGTTGGGAACCTCTGGCTTGTAGGCAAATCTCAGCCCACCAGGGGGTTCATGAGGGCTCAACTTCAGCCCAGTGGTTACGAGTGGTTCAGATGTCAACTGGAGGAGAGAAGGATGCTAAATTATGCACATCTTTCCCCAACCAAGTCAGCCATGATTTAACCCCCGCCTCCTTAGTTGAGCAGGATCCCATGAAAACCTGTTCCTGATTCAGGAAGGATATTGCATTGAAATCCCCTACAAAAATAAAGGTTTTTCAACCAGCTCCTGTTTGAACCTCTGGTTTTACGACGTCCAAACAGGAATGCTGGGCTGGTTGAAAGTCGTTCTGCAGGCTCCCTTCTTTAGACTTTGTTTGGCTTCACCTTCCTGTTCCCAACTCCCATCTGCTCCAGCCAGCATGGCCAAGAGCCATGGATGATGGAAGTGCCCTGGGAGGGTCCCCAGTTCCCCATTCCTTCCATTATTCTTGCCTCTCTCTTCCCCCTTCGTTGGCTAGACAACCGGTGTAGACTTAGCTTCTTGAGACAGGGAGCCACAGTGTGTGCGTTCTGAAGTTACCCGGTAAACTAGGAGTGGACAAAAGAGAGAACGAGAGCTACTTGGAGATCACTGGGAGGAACAATTGCAACCACAAAACTCCTTTTTGCAACTCTATTAGGCTGCTAAGGTAAAGAAAGGTTAGGAACATAGGAAGCTGCCTTAGACCAAGTCAAAGCATTGGTCCATCTTCCTCAGTGTGTACACTGAATGGGAGCATCTCTCTCAGGTTTCAGGCAAGGGGTCTCTCCTGGGGATGGCACAGATTGGACCTGGGACTTTTCTGCATAAAGCCCCTAACCCGGAGCTAACTCCTGTGTGAAAGGACTGTGAGCTCAGTTTAGTTTAATGATTCCCAGCTCGGAATATGCTCAGAGGACCCTGTTCTTTAATTGTAGTCTTCCCTGTTCTACTGGTACAGTCAAGGCCATACTCGCCGTCACAAACTGATAAAGGAGAGGGCTCTGAGCGCTTGTTTATACAGCTGGGTTTCGGCTCAAGAGCTCAAGTTAAAGCATTTTAGCTAAGGAAAAATAGGGATTTTGGTGCAGTTTCAAACTGCCTGCACAGTCAGTTTTGGGTTTGGGAAACCCATTCCTTTAGTAACACAACACATCTTTTTGCATCTAGCTCTGGTTAGTAGGTCTTGGGTAACCAAAACAAACTAAAACAAAGTAGACCCGACAAGCCTGAAGTCTTTAAAGCCTTGCTTGTAAAGCATTGCACGCATTGGTATCTCGGCAGATTAACAGAATGCTTTCTTTCTGCTTCCAGATGACAATATGGATTACGTCGATAGCGAGCGACGACCGCACTTCCCTCAGTTCTCTTACTCGGCCAGCGGAACGGCTTAGTGTTTCATTTATCCATTCACAGGAACCAATCAGACTGCATTTTGGGGACCTTATAATTTCGACGGACACTAGAGATCTCTCTACGATACATGATTTGCAAACTATGTTTGTACTACAGTTTAGTTGAATTTGTAGGAAGCCTCACAGGTTGTGTATTTAAAACAATCCTGATGCATTTTTGAATCGGAATCTCTGAAGCAATTTTGAGGAAGGAAGACAAAGGAGCCACTCATAGAGCGCAATTAAAAATGTAAGAAAAAGGCTTTTTCTTCTGAAAAACGACCTTTTTTGGTTTTTAAGAATATGCACCAAAACTGTTTTCTTTCTAGCAGTTTCAGATTTTCCATTATTATTTGGTTTTGGGGGTTTTTTTGTGGAAAACTTTATTAAAAAGTTAAAAAAGAAGTTGTTTAAGGTTTTCAACCTAGCAGCAGCAGCAGTGACCATTTGAGAAAACCTCTTTTTTTTAATTTATTGCATACCATTTCATTATGTAAGTAGTGAACCTGCACTCTGAATAATTAGATATATTTAGGATGAGAGACAGATTTAGGTAGTGCAATACAAGCAACAATGCAAAAATAGCCGGAACAAACTCTGGAGATAGCAATAGGTTCAGCCGCTATTTGGACAGAAACGAAACAAAAAAATGTCAGCAAAGTTAAGATACTAATTATAGGAATGGCACTAACAGCCTCAATGAGGTAAAATCAGAACCGATATACCACACCTTCTTAAAAGACAGTACACAGTTACATATCAAATGGAGCTGTATGGAACTGTATATTTTGCAGTGCACTGGGAGGTAGTCTACTAAAGGCAGTGAGTTTTAATTATTCCATCTGAGTGTATTTATCTAGGTTTAATCTTGCTGAATACCAGCAGATATCCACGGGCATTTTCTCTTGCCATGGGCCACGTTGAAACCAGCAGAAGTCGTACAAGGGTCTTTCTGCACTCATCTTCCCAGACTATATTCTCATCCCAGTTTCCTACTAGTTGTGCCTTGGAAAAACGAGCCAGTTTTACCAACTTCAACTGGGGAAAAAACCCAAAACCCAAATGCTTCTTAGTTGCAGAATTGACCAGCAGAGAGAGGGGTGAGCAGGCATGCCTGTATATTAAATGACAAAAGGAAAGGGGGGGGATGCCGACAGCAACCGCACAATATTCCTAAGCGACGAAAAATCTTGCCAAACGAGTTGACAAGTCAAATTTCAGGCACCGAAGCCATAGCTTTGTTCGTGTATTTATAAAAGGCAGTTCTAAAAATGGGAACGCGAAATGCACGTTGATATTACTACATCCATGTGTTCCGTCACTCGCTTCAGTGTACATTTTTAATGATTATTTTTAGGGGGGTGGGGAGGAAAGCTCAGTGGCGACACCAGCACTTGGATCCAGGGGTGGGGAATGTGTGGCCCTTTGGAGCACTGTTGTGCTCGCTCTCAGGGGCCGATGAACATTGCGATCCAACAACATCCATGCGCCTGCAAGTTCCCCATCCCTGGTGAGGAGGAAGCTCTGCCTTTTGCAGCTGCAGATGGGTGTAAAAGAAGAAAAATTGGGTGAAACTTCCCCGTGTTCGAAAAGCGAGCTCTCTCTTCCCCCATGCCCTGCCCTTTATTATCACTTCGTTTTGCATTTTCACAGAAGCCACCTCATTTTGAATCTGCCGGACGTTTGTAACTAAATTGTCTCTTTGCCTTTTGACACGGGCCAGGATTTCTGAACGCTCGCTTGTGCCGCGAATGAGTTTATTCAGTTGTGGCTTTATGTTCTTTTTAGATATGCTTTTGTTTCTGTTCTCTTATCTGTGCAAAAAAGTTGATTGAATATACTGCAGTTCCTTAACACCTTTTTTTTTAATTTGAAAGGGAATGTACCCTCAGTTTTCCCTCTACATGAAATCCCATCATTTTGTGTGTTCTTTTTTGTTTGTTTTTTACAACATTCAACTCTAGTATTTTTACTTATGATATGAAAGTTTCCCTCAAAATACTTCAATAAAATGTGCTTTAACAAGTTAGCTCGGGCCTTGCCTTTGGTGGAACAATGCAGACTTTTGAAAGAGCAAAACTGGATGCACAGTTTTCTCCCTGCCTGCTGTGCAATGGATTTGGGAGAGCCTTGCTAAAGGCTGAATTATCAGCCGCTATAAGAAGGTGGGGGCACACAAGCTGTTGCCAAGGAGCTACAGTAGAAAAAGGAGCAGACCGAGGTGTGTGTTTGATTTTACATTATATGTACAAATACATATATCTGCCCTCAAAGTCGGGAGGGGGGGGAGAGGCGAGAGGTCGACCATAATGAGAACTTCGTTTCCAGCAAATACAAAATGGGAAGTGTTTAAGGAGCATCTCATTATCAGGTCTTTGTCACAAAGATCTCACGACTGGGAGACTGATCAGACTTGGTACAGAGATGCGCAATAAGCCATGCTGCTGAGCTCACGCAAGCGAGTGTGAAAGGTGGAGGGTGGGAAGGGGGAAAGCTGGTCAGGGGAAACAGGGCTGAAGTCTCTCCAAAGAAAAAGCTGCTACAAAGGGTTCACTTGTGCAATAAAATCTGGCTGAGCTGAGAGCAGCATATAGGTTTTTTATAAACACACACACACACGGCAAGCTTTCAGATACAAAACCTGCTTTACAACAGTGGATTTTTACTACTTGGACATAAATGTGGCTGCTCTAGCTTGAAATAAAGCTACTCTGATAATTAACCAATCCCAAAATGCAGCCTGCTATAACTTGCTCTCCCTCAAAATTTTCTATCTTGACTTTTTTCCTGATGGGTGTCCAATGCGAAACGATGATTTTTAAAAGTTAAAAGTACCTAAACTTTCCTACTTACCTGTCCCCTATGTAATGCAACTGGTGTCATGGACAACCACTTGGCATCATTTTATGATATGACTTGTATCAGGAGAGTCTACAAGTTTGTGGTTGAGTCTCTTTGAAGGTTATGTCGTCAGGGTTGTTTCAGCTTTTCATGCATACCCAAACACTCTTACTTGGAAGGGAGTTAAATTAAGTCATATAAGTAGGTTTATAAATATATATATAAAACAATTTAGATGGCTCATTTCTTTACTGCTAACAAAGCGTTATTTAAGAACTGGGGAGTAGAGACAAACAAACTGAATCTGGACAGTCTGTTTAGAAGTAGTATTGGCTGCTGCTAACACGAGATGCTTAAATGATCCAAGCCACTGAAAAAGGAGGTTTTACAGTGAATAGTTTGAATCAAATTCTGACCACATCAAAGTTTAGGGGCACAGGAAGATGCTTTATTCAGTCACATTACTGGCCCCTGTAGTTCACTTTTGTCTACACTGTGTGGCAACAGTTGTCCATTTGTCTCAGCCCTATCTAAAGAAGCAACAGATCAAACCAGACTCCGCATCTGAAGACTGAGCTCTCCCTCGAGTTTCAGCCTTCTATTACGTTGCTTTTCTAAGGAATTGAATAAAACTCTTCCACCTCTATCAGAACAGATGCCAGCAAGGCTAGCCAAATGCACCCTCCATGAGAGATAATATAAAAAGTTTATTCTATTAAAATTAGTTATAGAAATATACACTATTTATAAAGCGGCACCACAATATCACAGTAGCAAGACGAAGGGTGGGGCGGGAATTGTCCGGCTATTTAAACAAGTTCCTTTACAGATCCTGGAGATAATTATGTCCTTAAAACTTAGTCATTTCAAGCATTTTAGTCCTCAAACATGGAGCAGCCATTGCAAAGTATTCGCTCGCCAACGTCATTGGACCTAGAAGAAAGAAGGTAACAGGCAATTCAGTGCATCTTTCGGTTCTGTACAGTTTAGGAAGAGAACACCAGCTCCACCTCTACCACATGCAAGGAAGTCATGAGGCTGAATAAATTAAGCTGTGGGGGAAGCCGAAAAACCAAAGAATCGCCTTGCTGGATTAAATCGAGGCCCACACCAGAATAACCCGTACACGCAGGATGTATTTAGCTACGGTGGGAAACTGCTTTAAGAGATGTAGGTGGGCAGGTGTAACCGTGAACTCCTGCAACAAATTAAAACAATGGCACAGTTCTCATGCAATGCTAAGCCATACAATGGCTAGGCATGACTAAGCAAAGTGTGTGGATACTCATAGGAACATCATAAGCCTGCTTCACTCCTCCCCTGCTTAGTTCCAGGGAGATCAGCAACAGCAGGAACAGATAGTGTGTGGGTATTTGGAGGGGGGAAATCACTCAAACTCATTCATGCTTACTCATGGTTCAATTTCATGTTGGCTGCAGGAGAGCTTATTTATGTATATTCTTTTCCTCCCAAAGCAGCCCAGGCTGGGAAGCCTCCCTATTCGGCCCACAAGGCTGTTGGTGCCAAAGCCAAGCCCATCTCCTGTGAGCCTGGTAAAGGCTTGCTGCCTGGCAGAAGTGGGTTTTGCACACAGTGCTAATCAGCTGGTTGTCAGTGCTTGCAACAGCCTGTGCCTTTGCTCGCAAGTTTGATTTGCCACACTGTTAAAATAGCCTGCAAGGGCTGGGGACTTGGCTCGCTGGTGGTTGGAAGTGGTTCTCCAGCCTTGCTCCAGGGCATGAGAAAATTTCTGATGCCAATATTTGCAGGGGGTTCTGCTAAGCTAGACTGCCTTTCCCTCTCCTCAATTTTCTTAATTACCTAGGTTCAAATTACAATCCAAGGTTCAAAGGCCACTGCATTTATGACACAATGGGCCAATGCTTCCTTACAGCTTTTGGCATATGTCCCACTCCAAACCAATTTTGCAAGGAATGCTATTACCAACCAGTTTGCTACATTCAGCATGCAGTGTGTCCCAGACCAACTGAAGGAAGTTTTAACTCATGCCTAGTCCGCACGGACACTTACTCTGTAACAGAACACAAGGAGCAAGCAACTACATGGCAACAGCTGCAGAGTCTGCTGCAGTTCTGGCATATGTGCCGATCGCACTGAGAGCAAGTTTCTTTGACGTCAACTGTTCTTACACACGAGGAGCAGGCCGTGGAAACGCATTCCGGCAGAGCTGTGTAGAAATGTACAGATTCTATGTTAAAACAGATTTCAGCATCAAGTGTCAGAAAAAGCACCCATTTCAGAAAGCAGATCGCAATCTTCAAGCCATCTACGTAGAATTGTAGAGTTGTAAGGGACCCTGAGGATCATCAAGTCCAAGGCTCTGCGATGCCAAAATCTAAACTAGATGGTGCATACGGAATCCTATTCAGCTGCTCTGAAGGGAGGAATTGTGCCTGCTGTTCTTCACAGAAATGCCGCAGACCACCTGAATATGCCCTGTGAGTCTCTGTTTGCTCCCTACGCCACACAAATATCAAGGCTTACAGTTCCTCCCTTCAGAGAAGCCCAACTGGAGCAAGTCAATTGCTCTATACATGCATATCACAGTTACACCAAACTTAACATTGCAACCCAATAGAAGAAAAGTGAACAGAAAAAGAATCCGCTGCACAGGTACTTGACAGCCGGCTAAATTTACTTACCTGTTTCTCTTGCACAGGGCTGTAGAAGTTTTCCATCCTGCCCAATTAACATTTGTCTGCTGCAACTAAGCCAAGAGCAAGCTTCTGGTCTGCCTGCATGCAGCTCTGGAGACTCTGCTCCCACCGTGCTGCCGTTCCATGTGTTCTCCATGTATGCCTGGGCACCCCTGAAGAGCAGCTGTTTTGTTTTCTCTGCAAAAAAGGACAAGGTGGGAATGGTAACGGAAAACTATCTTGAACTGTTTTCCCACTCCACTGAATATCACCTTCCCCAAGAAAGAAAGAAGTCTGCTGTATCAGATTATGACATGCTCTCCTACCCAGAAAAGGGCTTCCATTTCAGAGGAAAGCAAAGAAGAAAGCTGCCTTGCAGAGTCAGAGGAGCCCATCTAGTTCAGCAAAGTTTATGCTGACTGGGAGTTGCAGACACCAAGGACTGAATCCAGAACCTGGCATGTTCTTAGATATCACTGTCATGAGTGATGACAATCCAAGCAAGTAATAACTACCAGCAGTAAGGATCTTCTCCCAAATTTCTTAAATGTTTCCATCCCCTCCCCCAAAGCAATTCAGCAAGTTTTTAGTTCTGTCAGGAGAGCATTGAGACTCTTGATCTCAGGGTCGTAGGTTTGAGCCCAACATTAGGCAAAAGTGTCCTGCATTCTTCTTCTTTGGCGACCACTCACAGCCAAGTAAGATTGTCTTCCAAAGCAGGGTTTTAGCAGTGAGTCCATAAGTGACTGTGGAGGTCAATTCTGGATCCACACATTCTTCCACAGTGGGGAGATAGGTTTCCGGGCAGGAGTTGAGCATGGTAAGGGTTTGCCAAGCATGCCTTCCTCTTAGCACGTTTCTCCCTTTCTTCCTGAGTTTGAGTGTCTTCAAAGCCCATGACACCTTTGGTTTTGACCTTTAAAGCTCTATGCGGCCTAGGACCTACGGGGGTGCCTCTCCTGGTATGCCCCGCAGAGGACCTTAAGGTCCGCAAATGACAACATTTTTCAGGTCCCAAGTCACAAGGTGGTTAAGGTTGGTCTTAACTAGGGCCAGGGCCTTTTCAGTACTGGCCCCGACTTGGTGGAATGCTCTGTCACAAGAGACTAGGGCCCTGCAGGACTTGACATCTTTCCGCAGGGCCTGCAAGACAGAGCTGTTCCGCCTGGCCTTTGATTTGGACTCAGTCTGACCCTTATGTTTCCCTCCCCTTTATGATTTTGACTTAAAATGAGGCTGCAGTTTAAATTGCATTTTAACCTGTAATTTAAATTGTTCATTTTCTTTTTTCTTATTATGTTTTTACTGAAATTTTATTGGTGCTAGACGCCCTGAGCACGGCTCTGCCCGGGGTATAAAAATTTATTATTATTATTATTATTTATTATTATTAGGTAAAGGCTGTTCTCCAATTGGAGCACTTGCAGGGTCGTAAATTCAAGCCCAACACTGGGCAAAAGTGTCCTGCATTACAGGGGGTAGGACTAAATGACCCTTGTGGTCCCTTCTAACTTTAAAATTCTATGACCACATCACAGGAGGAAAGGAAGGCTGCTTCTTTATGCTACCTACAGATCCCTTGCTAGGTTCCGAGAATGTGAAGTAGCTCACAACTTGCCCAGATGGCAACAACCCAAGGAACAGACCCTACTTTCCCAATACCGTATCCCCATCAGAATTCAATCCCCCATTATGAGAACACCAGCCCACATTTCAGTCACTGCTCATTACTCACAGGATAAAGCACTGACCCCAGATTCCTCTCACACAGGAACAAAAACAAACATATGCAACTCATCTGCACTTTGTATTTTATCAACTTATTATAACACAAACTCTTACGACCACCAGTTGCTAGTTAAAGTCAAGGGTCTTCTAATGTCCAAGCAACAGTTTATACAGTAATAAGAACCTGATTACCCAACATGCACTGCATTCTTAGATTTAAACGTGTAATAGATATACCAGCTTTGACATTTAAAGGCTTTTATGTTGCACAGATCCCTGCAGCTGTGTTAGTTGTGGCACAAAGAACACTGTGGCAAAATTAGGGCATAGGAAATGCAGCGTAGGGTGAAAATGAGGGGGAGAGACAGAATATTTGTATACAGGGAGGACGGGAGGATATATGCACCTTCCACCAGATGCGTGGCCATGCATTCATGTGCACAAAAGCAAAGCTATGTGGTTTCACACACAAAAGCACACCAATGTGTGATGTAGATAAAGACGCATGAATAAACATGCAAATAAAAAGAAATAATAATAATAATAATAATAATAATAAATTTTATTTATATCCCGCCCTCCCCAGCCGAAGCCGGGCTCAGGGCGGCTAACAACAATCAAATAATCAAAAAATCAAATAATCACACAATCTAAAAATATTTCATTATAAAAATTAATTAAATCAAATTGATGGCAACCAATTAAGCAAAGTTCTGTGCAGGTTGCCAGAGGAGGGAGTCAGGCTGCGCCCTGATCAAAGGCCTGGCGGAACAACTCTGTCTTGCAGGCCCTGCGGAAAGATGTCAAGTCCCGCAGGGCCCTAGTCTCTTGTGACAGAGCATTCCACCAGATTGGAGCCGCAGCCGAGAAGGCCCTGGCTCTAGTTGAGGCCAGCCTAACCTCTCTGAGGCCTGGGACCTTGAGGATGTTATTATTTGCAGACCGTAGGTTTCTCTGTGGGGCATACCAGGAGAGGCGGTCCCGTAGGTACGAGGGTCCTAGGCCGTATAGGGCTTTAAAGGTTAAAACCAGCACCTTAAACCTGATCCTGTACTCCACCGGGAGCCAGTGCAGCTGGTATAGTACCGGATGAATGTGATCTCGCAGCGAAGACCCCATAAGGAGTCTCGCCGCGAGTGAGGTACAATGGAGATAAAACCAAATTACCGTATTTTTCGCCCTATAGGGTGCACTGGCCCATAGGGCGCACCTCATTTTTTTGGGGGGGGGGGAATAAATAAATAAAAATTTATTTTCCTCCCCCCCGGGGCGGAAATAAAGCCCGAGCTTCCCCCGACCCCAGCCCCCAGAACAGGCTGCTATCCGCAAGCCTTGCGAGCCCGGCGGGAACTCCCGCCAGGCTCGCAAGGCTTGCGGATAGCTTCCTGAAGCCTGGAGAGCGAGAGGGGTCGGTACGCACCGAAGCCTCTCGCTCTCCAGGCTTCAGCGAAAGCCTGCATTCGCCCCATAGGATGCACACAGATTTCCCCTTCATTTTTGGAGGGGAAAAATGCGTCCTATAGGGCAAAAAATACGGTAATTAGCAAGGAGCTGGAAATTTTAAAATCACACTGCAGAATGTAACCAGGATTAAAGTTGGAAAGTGCAATGCAGAGTGGCTCTGCAGCAGGAGTCACCAACTTTGGGGGGACCTTGGGCACCACACACACACACACTCTTGCAATCAAGTACACAACTTATTCTATTGGTTAAAATAGAGTGCTGCTTTCAAGCCTAACTTCAAAGTGGAGCGGCAACCACAGCTTTACGGCAATGTTTATTTCTATCCATTTCAATTTGCATGTGGTTTCCAAAGCAAGGGGAACTAGGCTGTCACAGCCTCCCCAGCAACTGCTTGTGCTTCCTTGACAGGTTAAAGAGAGAAAAAATATATCTCTGCTCCTTTGCTGAGTAGTACTTTAATCCTATTTCCCTCTGTTTACAGAACCCGATTCAGCATCCACAGAAGATGCAAGGCAAGCAGCACAATAGCCCTGTTTACAGAACCCGATTCAGCATCCACAGAAGATGCAAGGCAAGCAGCACAATAGCATGACCTAAGCGCTAGTGTCCCCAAGGGAGGATTTGGGGGTAGAAGTCCAGAGCACCAAGGTAGCAGTCAGGAATCTCCCTCCCAAAACACAGCAGAGCTGGTCTGCCATGTGTTTCATCACACGATGCCCATTCGTATCCTAAAGAGGCGAAGGCAGTTAAGAGAAGTCTGGAGTGTAAAAATCGCTGAACTGTACCAGTTGCCGCATCAAGCAGTTGGTCCCTTACCTATCCCGCCCCGACCTGGCCACAGTGATCCATGCGACGGTCACCTCCAGGCTTGACTACTGTAATTCGCTCTACGCGGGGCTGCCCTTGAAGTTGTCCCAGAAACTCCAGCGGGTGCAGAATGCTGCAGCGAGGCTCCTCACGGGGTCTCTGCCATGGGAGCATATTCACCCAGTGCTTTTCAAGATGCACTGGCTCCCGGTGGAGTACAGGGTCAGATTTAAGGTGCTGGTTTTGACCTTTAAAGCCCTTCACGGCCTAGGACCCTTGTACCTATGAGACCGCCTCTCCCGTTATGCCCCACGGAGGACCTTAAGGTCCATAAATAGCAACACCCTAGAGGTCCCGGGCCCTAAGGAAGTTAGATTAGCTTCAACCAGAGCCAGGGCCTTTTCAACACTGACTCCGGCCTGATGGAACGCTCTGTCTCATGAGACCAGGGCCCTGCAGGATCTGATTTCTTTCCGCAGGGCCTGTAAGACAGAGTTGTTCCAACTGGCCTTTGGCTTGGAGTCAATTTGATTCCCTCCCCCTCTTTCTTTTTCCTTTCTCCTCCTGTGATGAGGCTGCATTTTAATTGTTTTAATGATGTATTTTAATCTTGTTTTTAAGCTGTATTCATTCAACTCGTTTTTATTATTGGTTGTTAGCCGCCCTGAGCCCGGCCTTGGCTGGGGAGGGCGGGGTATAAATAAAATTTATTATTATTATTATTACCACTAATTCCTGGGCGTGTGCAGAGTGCTCTCCTTTCATAAGAAAAAGCAGACAGGTTCGAGGTCAAGCACCTCTATGCTTAGAAATGCTGGGAGGCAGGGCGAGGGGGGAGGTGTCTCTGCTTCAAGGGAGAACCCACTGATCCCTGGGCATGTGTAGAAATAAAGACCAGGCATGCTTAGTTAGGCTGTGCGCTTAGCAGGGAAAGGCTGAGAGGTGCAGAGGAGAGGGAGGAAATCTCTTCAAACAACGCCCTCCAGGAAAGAACCACTGCCCCTGGGCATGTGCAGAGTGTTTTCCCTTCAGAGGAAACAAACACCCGGCAGGCTTGAGCTGTGTGCTTAGCAAAGGCTGGGAGATGTGGAGACGGAAGAATGTCTTCACACAACTCCCCCTTCCAGAATAAAAGGGGCTTTTGCTCCATTCTGCTCCTTCCCCCACCCCGCTGAAGCGTCCAGTTCTCGCGAGAGAATGAACTCAGTTCTCGCGAGAGTGAAACACTGGTCAAGCAACGGCGCCCTTGACCAAAGTTTCGTCCTCGCGAGAACACGGCTCCGAGACCCTCCCTCGCGCCCAACCGCCGCCTCCTCCTCACCGAAGACCTCGCGCCGGTAGCGCTCGCCCTGGACGCCCTGGCTCAGCTCCCTCAGCCTCACGCGGGTCTTCAGCTGCACCGGGGAAGAGTCCCCGAACGGGCAGGAGCGCTTCGGCATCCCCTTCCCCTCACGCCACGCGCCCAAGGAGACCAGCGGAACCAAAAGACGACGCCGGCAGAGAAGCGCTTGCTTTTTATGTAGCTGGCTGGGCCCTCCCGCGCGGGAAAATAGCAGCTGCGGCGACGGCGACGCAAAACAAACTTCTTTCGGATCTCGCCGCCACGCACCCCGCCTACTTGAACGTCACGGCGCGTGTCAGCCAATAAGGAAGGACGCAGAGCGGCGTTGAAAGCACAGGTAGGCGGGGCAGTGGGCGGGATTTCTGACAGGGTCTGTGGGCGGGGCTCTAAGCAGGGGAACCGTAGCCCTGATGTCACCGCTAGGCGGTTGTTGCGTTGCTGATTTCGTGAGATGTTCAATTAATTAAAGGGCGCAGCTGCGCACAGCTGAGAAGAACCTCACCAAGGAGTTTACTCTTCAAAATGTTGCAGCAAGAAAGTAACTATTCCCAAGCGCGGCTTCCTCCTTTCTTAAACCATCTTCTCCTGCACTAATCTCTTTGTGTGCTTAGAAACCACACTGTGCCCGTGTGAGCTCATACCTGCCCCTCCTTGCTTTCAAATTAAAAACCTAGATTGAGGTTCCCTTTGCAAACCCTTCTTGAACATACATACCAGGGCAGGGGTAACTGGCCAGTAAATTGTACGCCTTTGAAAACTACCGTATTTTTCGCACCATAGGACGCACCGGACAATAGGACGCACTTTATTTTAGAGGGGGGAGAACAAGAAAAAAATTTTTCCCCCTCTCTGCCCAGCGCCCCTTCAGTGAAGCAGCAGGAGGCGCTGCACAGAGAGGGGGAGAACTTTCCCCCTCTTGTTTTCCCGCTCTAAAACAAGGTGCCGTTTAAGGTGCGTTCAGGCGGCTACCTTGGAAGCCTGGAGAGCGAGAGGGGTCGGTGTGCACTGACCCCTCTCGCTCTCCAGGCTTCAGGTTCCTTTCGACCTGCTCTTTGGGGCTGGCGGGGGGAAGCCCACCACCAGCCCCAAAGAGCAGGTCAGGGAGCAGCGGAAAGGCGCAGCGGAGAGGCTCCTGCCATAGCCGCGCGTCACCTCTCCAGCCGGGAGAGGGTCGCAGGGCTATGGCTTCTTTAGCCCCGCGCGCGCTGTCCCGGCTGCAGAGGTGACGCGGGGCTGTAGAGGCTCCTGCCATAGCCGCGCGTCACCTCTCCAGCCGGGAGAGGGTCGCGGGGCTATGGCATCTTCGCTCCATAGGACGCACACACATTTCCCCTTCATTTTTGAAGGGGAAAAAGTGCGTCCTATAGAGCGAAAAATATGGTATACAGAAACATCAACTGGTGCAAGGCACAGTAGCTAAATCTGGAATCTCTGCCAGATCTGGGGAGCACTTTGCCCCTCCCAATCTTTATTTATTTTACAATTTCTTTGTGCTTTTTTCTTGTATTTTGGGGAACTCAGCAGGGAACACATGGGCATATTTCTTAGAAAACCGGGGGCAGGGGGACTCGAGGCTGGTGCTTTGCCTTCCTCTTGGAAAGGGGTGAGCGTGAGGGGTGTGGGTAGCACAGCATAACCAGGTATTGAGTCAGGTTGTTGGTCTTCACCTGCAAAGCATTCCCTATGATGGGCAGTGGAGGTGTGCCAGGTGGCAGCCACTTCACATTCTCTGGCATCCTGCTGCTCCTGAAGTTTCTGGAGTTCAATGGCTTTATTTTGCAGGAGCGGAATTACCCTGGCAGGAACTTTGGAGAGCTGAGGACTGAAGCCCCGGGTATGCTGCTCTAATGACTGTAGGAGGATTGTGCCGCTTTGCCTTCCCATTATTTTTTGTCTTCCTAGATCCTCTTCCTCTGCTGGCTTCTTTTGACTATCTACCACAAACGCCAATCACTACTAACCTGATGGCAGACAGTTTGAGGTGGTACCCATGACATTCTTAGTTTTCCAAATGTGCCCTTGGGTTCTAAAAGGCTGGCGCTAAGATTATTTAATGAAACCAGCAACATGGAACATACATTTTACCAATGTTAACCACTGTTAAAAGATCTCCCATCTGTTTAAGGTACAATTCAGGATTCTGTTTTTTCTTTAAAACACAGTAGGTAGTAGATTAGATCAAGGACTATCTGCTCCACATTACAGACTGCAGCACATATATTTTTATACTGGCGAGGCATTTGTATACTGGGGTAAACTATTTTCAGGTGTGGTTTTACTGATATTTTATGCTGCTTAGTTGTTACTGTTACAATATTGTGATTTATATTATGTGTTGTTTTGCATGATTGTTTATTGGTTACTAGCTACCCTGAACTCAAGATGGGAGGAAGGCCAGGATCTAAGAAACTTGAGTAAAAAAATATGGACCTGCCCAGTCATTAAGATCTCCTTCAGAGATTAAGGGCCTTTGCTGTGGATTTGCCCAGCTGTAGAACCCTTTCCCCAAAGAGGTTTCAGCTGAGCTTTTGGGACCATGTTAAAAGAGTTTCACTGACCTCTTTCTTCTACCACACACACAAACCAAGTTGATGTAAAAGCCAGAACTGCCCCTTGGACATACATTAGCTAATTTGCCACAGATTCTCATGAACAGCAGTGGAATATTGATCAAGATTTTCTGTGAATGCAAAAGAAGACTCAAGAGACCAAATTCTTACTCTTGTAAGGCTTTATAAAGCAAAGGAAAGAGCTGTAAGATAAAAGTGTACAGCCCTATTGACCATATACAAAAATAAATCAAGAGAACACTTCTAGTGCATCTGTTGAACTGTGTGCACCCAGCTAGTATCAGCAAGTGTGATATAGAGCATCATAAAAGTGTTATGCATGGAACCTGACCTTTTTACTGTAGTCCTTGCTGTGATGCACAATTAAGACATTTTCACTGTCTTGCCATGCTGTCCTCAACCCTATTAATTCAACCGTACCAATTTGCTTCAGGTTATGAATATTAAATGTAACCTGTGAAACTAATTATAAACAAATTTCAAGTGAATGTTCAATATAATATTTAACAGGATACCGTCAAGAGGGTAGCATGCATTGTACAGAAACACATTTCTTATGCTGCTTTGAATCACTGTGCACTGTAACATGATTCCCTAATAAATAAAAATAAATTGAATTTTATTCAGTGCTATTACTTACTGAGAACAGATTGCAATTAAAATAACTTAATAACATTCTTCATGGATTAGTTAAAACAGAATAAGGCTACAGAACAAAAGGTCAACTGTGATTTAGTGCAAACTAAAAAGCCTGATGTCATTGGGCATGATGTGCTAGTGAGTTCTTCCATGCCAGCTCCATTGAAGCGAATGTGATTTATCAAAGCAAAGTTCTTGCACAGCTCACATTAATTTCACTGGATGTTGCATGGGAACACTTCCCAGTAGGCTGTGGTTCATGTTGCCCCAGGTTAGGCCGCTCAACTGACACAGACTTTGGAAAGAGTTTAAGCATTCTATATTGCAGCTTTCTTCTGCAGCTGGCTTTCCATATAACAAATAGTCATCTATTGAGGATGCAGTAGCTCTGGATAGTCTATTGCAATCAGGAGATTGGACAAGATGGCCTACAAGGACCCCTCCTCCTCTTACAATTCTGTATGCATATTGTTAGTAGCGTAAAAAAAATATGTCAAATGGGCAAAGATAATGGACTACAATGCCATTTCAAATTACAAAGCAGGAAGCAAGCCACAAGGTGCAGTAAGCCAGTCACTCCTAAGTGATTATAGAGCAAAGCTTGATAACTGCAAGGCAAAAGGCCACTTTGGTGGACTTTGTCCAAATGCATATACGCCAAGGCACCATGGCTTAAGGGAAGAATTCTTGGGCTATTTGTGACAGCAACGAAAACTGACTTGGCAGTGGTCCTCCTGTCAATTAAAAGCGCTTTTACAAATTATTTAACAAAACATTTAAGTCTGAAAGTTAAGTCAACATAATCTGTGAATCAGAAAGTTAGTCTTCTCAAAAGGGTGAGGCCCACCGTCATTCTCATAAAAACATACAAAAATTATTCCAGAGCAGTCTGTTGCAGCAAACACAAAGAACCCCTTGGCACCTTAAAGACTAACAAGTGTATCATTGAGTGCGGGCTACAGCCTACTTTGTCGACATGAGGTAGGTAAGTAAGTATTACCTGCCATGTTACAACTGGCAAAACTAAGGCAGAGATAAGGACTAGGATCCAGAGTTGTAAAAGATTGTCCACAAGGTTTTTCAGCTCTCCTGGCAGCAGCCTCCGTGAGAGGATGCCACCAAAAGGAAAAAATAAGAGAAACCTTTGTGCAAGCACACACTACTCTGGATCCCAGGAAAGGCATTGGTCACAGTCCAAACCACCAAAGCTCATTGGTTTTCACTGGGCTTAGGCATGCTTAGTTCAGTGTTGAATTGTAACCATTAACTAATAAGCAGAAGGCAGTGAGAGTCAATGCAGTGCTCTCTGTTCCTGAGTTTCTATTAGTTATGAATAAACTATAACCTCCATTTCCAAGCTGTCCAAGGCAATGGTATTGCAAGGGGCAGGGGCCACAATCCCCCACAATAAAAACAATTCAGGAGCACCCAGTTGCAACACACCTTGGCTGCTTTCTTTTAGAACTTGTTCATTGCATAATGGTAGACCTTCTGGCCTCAATAAGGTCAGAATCACAATATTAGGATCTGTATAGCCCTTTCTAGGGTTCAAGGCACTTCACAGGCAATATCTAGTTTTAATCCTTCAAACAACCTTGTAAGGCAAGTATCCTCTGTGGTACGGATGGATGGACAGAGGCTGACGCATCCTTTGCTACTGGAAGGAGTGACCTTAAGAGTGCATCCAGACCAACATTCACCATTATGTCATTCCAGCTTGGCACTTCATTGCCCCACAACACACTCATATTCATGGGGAACATGTGGTTGCAATGGCACAATTAATCATTATTTTTTTTAAATGGAGGCAAGCAGCAACAGATCCAAGCCCTAGGCCCTCTTCTTCACATGGATAACTACACAGAATAAAAAAAAACACACACACTGCTATTCTCCATGAACCAAAAGGATTCCTCCTTCCTACACACTGCTTATTTTGCTGGGATTGGAGACATTCATTGTATTTAAAAGAATTGCTCCACAGTCCATAATAGCACAGCTCCATAGAAAAAAGCACTATCATTCTGTACTCATTATTTGAAAGGCTGATGAGGAGCCGCTCTAGTTAACTTGTTTTAAGAACATAAGAAGAGCCCCCTGGCTGAAGCAAGTGACCCATCCAGTCCAGCATCCTGTTCTTACAGTGGCCAACCAGGTCCCTACAGGAATCACACAAGCAGGACCCAAGTACAACAGACACTCTCCACTCTAGAACTGGTATTCAGATGTGGAGACAGAACACTGCCATGAGGGTTAGTAGATGACGATAGATAGATATCCTCCACTAATCTATCTAATCCTCTTTTAAATCTACCTGTTTATTCTGTTGGTGATCAAGCAGCACAGTGGCAAGTAATGTTGGTGGAAGGGAATCCATGCTATGGCTTGGCAACATAGGGTCCAAGACCAGGGATCTACTCTGCTGAAATGAAGGATGTAGTGAAGCCACACCCTGTCCATGTAGTGATGCACTTCAGGATGTTGCAAAGATTGGTTTCCCTGGGCATTTTCTTACTTTGCTGTGGTTTCTTTGTCCTTGTGCCTACTGCACAATGGCACAAGAGAGCACCATCTCTGAAGGACTTCATGTGGAGTGCCTATTGGGAAATATTGCAAGGGAAGCTCTTTATCCCTTAGGTCTGTTGGCTATTTTCAGTTTGACCCACTGCCAAAAAAAGGACTTAAGCTATTGCCTTCCTTCCTCCCATGACATAACTTCTTTTGCATCTCTTCACCCTTTATATCTGAAGAGCTTTTATTTCTAAAATAAGTAGTCGCTTTGACTGCTGGGCTTGAAAGAGAATTACTGAATTGTGCTGGCTTTTACACAAGTGCAGTGCTCCATAACCAGCACAATTTTAAATGCCACATACATTGAACACTGCCATATTATTGCTTCCTGACATAGTAATTGGAACCTCCTCCTTACACCTTCTGCAATCTGGAATAAACTTCACTACTTGTAGCAAGTTGAATAAATAATTCAGTGCAGGTTTGGCACTTTTTAAATGTGACCTTAAGATTCCCCTCCCCAAAATTTCTGTTCTTATTCTGTGTTCCTAATTTTTGGATACATTTACTTGAGAATATGACAAGTACAAGGCATGTCTAATCATAGTCTAGAAAGAACAGCATCTTCATCTTGGTTTGGGTACAGAAAGGAACAGATGTACAATAAACTGCTTCTTGGCACATATGTTCTTTGTGTGTTTAAAAGAGCTGGATCATCGATTCCCTTGATTTTCCAACTCCAACCCATTTCACTGAAGAGGAGAGAAATAAAAAATTATTAGAACAATTACTTGGGGAGTAAACAACATAATGGAATCTATTTTATGATGTAATCCTAATGTGTAGACCAGAGTCTTCAAGAGCAAATGAACTCAGAACTGCAGTGTAGTAGCAGAATGACATTTTAACATTTAACAATTTATTCTTGTGATTTGCCTCTGAAGTTCTACAGACCTGCTTCATTTTTTAAAAGGCACACAAAAAGCTTCTCCCTGCCCACTTCCCCCCCACCATGCAAATGTTATACATCTCAGCTTCCTGTTTACTCACTTTTCTAAACTAAAAAGCCCCAAATGCTGTAACCTTTCCTCAAATGGGGTTGCTCCCTCCCGTTGAATATTTTGGTTTACCTTTCTGAACTTTCCCCCTAATTCTACAATATCCTTCTTGAGGAGAGAACTACACACAGTATTTCAAAGGTGGCCATACTACAGATTTGCACAACAGCATTATGATATTGGCAGTTTTGTTTTCAGTCTTTTTCCTAATGACTCCTAACATGGAATTCACGTTTTTCACAGTTGGACAATGGGTTGACATCTTCATGGAGGTATCCCCTGTGCCTTGAATATATATTGTTCCTGGTCAGTGACTGCCAGTTCAGATCCTGTAAATATTCAAAGCTGGCACAGGGATTTATTTACTTTTTACATGTTGTGGGGCAGGTGCCTTTTGGATAGGGAAGCATAGGAGAGGGGTCAATCACGACAAGGTTTTTCTAGAGTACTGCAAACAGTGCTTGGGAACCGCTGATCTAGTCAAATCCCCCCAGAGCTGGAACAACTTTTCTGCCCAACTGGAAATAATTTTGCATGGTTTGGTGGACACATGGAATGCCTCCTAGGAAGGGTGCCAAAACGATATGTACCTGCCACCCCAACGTGGTTCTCCACAAACCGAATGTAATTTTGTGCCTTAGGTGGAAGTTCCTCCCATTTTCTGGCACTTGTTGTGTCGGTTTTCCACCCTGGCATCGTTTCATACTCCACCTCCACTTTCTGCAGTATTTCCTGGTTAGCTTCAAAAATGAGACAAAGTGAGGATGTTTCTATAAGCTAAATGGTTGCAATCAACTGGCATGAACAAAATTCAAAGTGTAATTGGCTAAATTTAAACTAGATTGCATGAGACATGTCTGGCAGCTCAGAGGTACAGCATGTGCTTTGCAAACAAAAAGTTTCCTAGGTTCAATTTCTAAAGTCTCTAAGGAGGGCTGGGAAAGACTCCAACCTGAAACCCTGGAGAGCAACTGCCAGTCAGTGTCAATTGTGCTGAGCTAGATGGACCAATGGTCTGTCTTTATATAAGGACAACTTCCTATGTACATAGGGAATAATGGAGAGGGCATTTGGTTCTGTTTACCAAATTCTGGCACTTTTAAAAACAAATCTGAAGTCAACTCTAGAAACCTGTTGACACAAGCAACAGTACTAATCATATATTTGTAGAGTTGGGAGGTACCACAAGGGTCATCTAGTCCAACCCCCTACAATGCAGGAATCTTTTTGCCCAAGGTGGGGCTCGAACCCACAACCCTGAGATTAAGAATCTCATGCTCTACCAGCAGAGCTGTGTACATACACTTGTAATGTAGCAGTTAAAAGGAGGAAGGGGAGGAAGCCTGATAATAAACTATTTAAGCCATCGATACATACCTGGAAAATATGGAATTCTTTTGCCACCCAGCTTGTAAGCTACACCAATTTTGATTTCATCAAATACATCCAGAATATCCAGTTTTGTTAATGCCAGGCTGTCCAAAAGAAACATGAGGTAAAATTACATGTCAAACAAATCCTCACTCAGCACCTTCTTTAATCCCCTCCATCTGTCTTCATCTGAATTCATTCGGCCAAACTGAATGAATAAATATGAACACGAGTAATCACGGAATAAATAATAAATACGCATATTATAGGTACTTTAATAAACATTTTCAGAAACTTTGCAGAATATGAAGTCAAGCATTACATGCATGTATTTTAAAGATTAGGTAGGATTTGTAAGTATCAAATGCATTTTAAAAACCTGAATGCAGTGTGGGGGTGATTTTTTAAATTTCTTATTGATCTGCTGGAACCAACCCAAATTTGGAACCTCAAGAGCGGACTAGGAAACCACTTCTAGGGCATGCTCATTGGGCCAGTGCAAATGCAACTTGACCCTTGGGCTAAGGGGTTAGGGGCAGACCATGGAACTGCATGCCCTCTTGCTTCAAAACCCTCCTCTCTCAAGCAAGCATTCTCATCACCATGTTTTTCGGTTAGGTCAGCAGCCTATGAACCTTGGTTAATGCTAATCGCTGTTCCAGCTTAGCTAAACTGTGCAGTGCAGAGTGTTGTATCCCCTCCCTTAATCTTGCCAAACTGCCAAGCAACTCCATGTTCACCTGGCCATGAACACAGTTTCCTTTTGCCTTGCTCTTATCGACTGCTTCACTCCTCCTAAACATTGTGAGCAGTGTATATTGCAATCCTGTCAGCAATTCCATATAGACGGATATTATCATCCTTATGACACCTGGAGCAATTGGCTCTTATCAATGCACAAAACATAACACTTTGCTAAGCTAATCTTATCTTAATGTTACCTACATATTTGTACTCCACGGGATAAAAAGTTATGAGTTCCAAGTGTAGCTCAAAATCTGTGATGCTTACGCAGTGAATCCGTTGATCATATGGGCGTATCTCAATATGACAAGGTCAAGCCAGCCACAGCGCCTTTTTCTGCCTGTGGTCACTCCCCATTCATGGCCTCGGGACTGTAAGAGATCTCCCATTTCCTGCCAGAGACAAATATTTAGGTGAGATTTCTGCAACATTAATCCTAAGCATCAGGCGATCAATGTAACATATTTGTTTTATTTAAAACTCAACAGGTGTGTGATGTACTAAAAACCGGAACTAGAATTCTAATTTCCATACTAATTACCGGTACGTATTTTTAATCTGAATTATAAATTGTGTATTTTATCGCCAAATTTCTGCTTAATTGAACAATACAAATTAGGATGTTGGACTGTATGAGATGCCTGAATTTTAGCCCAGGAAGGAGAAATCTGATGGACATCACTGCATGTTTGCCTACCAGGGTTTCAAAAGAATGTGAACAGAAAAGATGGAGAAACACTACATACAGCGTTGAAAGCCAACATTAAGAATTGATGTAAAATTATTTTCTGAGTCAAAAATATTATTTCATCAATCACTTATTCTTATTTATTTTTATTATATGTCTTCCACACCATTAACAGAAATTCTTTGAGAGGTCATAGGATAAAGGATGCTCAATTCAGATAATCCTTGCCTCCAAATGAAAGTTGGAGGATCAGAAAAGAGCATCCTCTTCTGCAGTAACCAGAGTTTACCCCAACATTCAGTTTGGCAAACCTTAGTTAGCATTTGCCCTCCAAACCAGAGTCAGAAACCCTTTTGAAAGTACAGTTTCTGCCAGTTTGCACATCACAGGAAACAGAGGAACACTGCATGTAAGAGCAGAGGAATGGGAAAGAGGTCACCTTGTTCACCATCTACCAAATCACCAGTTTGAGAGTATCTGAGCTTATACAGTGGAACCTTGGTTCTCAACTGGCTTAGTTGATGAACAAATTGGCTCCCGAACACCAAAAACCCAGAAATGTTCCAGTTTTCGAATGTTTTTTGGAAGTGAAACGTCCAATGTGGTTGTCGGCTATTGTTTCCAGGGTGCCTGCGCCAATCAGAAGCCACTCCTTGGTTTTTGAATGTTTCAGGATTCGAACAGACTTCCAGAACGAATTAAGTTCAAGAACCATGGTACCACTGTGTAATGATTCTGTTTTTAGCAGCTCATTTTAATCAGTTGCCTTTGATACAGTTGGCTCCAAATATGGTTTGGGGGGGGAGGGGGCTCTCCCCCCCCCCCCAGCGCTATTGCATCCACCAACTAGTAGCTGCAGAAGCAGACAAATCCTACAGAACAAAAATTCCAAATTCAAAGAAATACTGATTCTGCAAGGATACTGACAGATCACTTTAGATTCAGATCAAGGATGACCCTGGCAACAGGGATACCTAAAACAGCAGAATTATGAGAATACATAAGCAGTATATATAAGAAAATTAAAGCAGCCAGAAGAGTAAAGTTATCACATAGGTGCATTTCTTACTTTGGAATGAAGCTTGAGATTTGTGTTGAATCTACTGCGGCCCCAAGATAAAATACGGCCCCTTGGCATAGTCTAGACATGTGTGCATTAGCAGGAGACCATCATCTTGTTACGACATTTTATCCCACTGACCTTATGTCTTTGCCTTTGGTAACACTAAACCTACATTTATCTGTTCAGTGGGAAAGGCTCCAATTCCCACTCTTGTTGTGTAGGCCTTCACTACACCATACACTTCTCCAATATACTGGGGAGGAATACCAAGCCCGGTGCACACACCGCCCACGGTGCAGTTGGAGGATGTCACAAAGGGATATGTGCCTGCCAAATGAAAGAAAGATGAATTACGCATGGGGGAAAACAAATGACTTTTGCTTATTCTATTTCAAGATGGCTTCTCATGTACATTGTTAGCTACTTCAAGGTGCTTTAAAATATGGGGATAAGGGACCCCTGGTCATATCAAGGAAGATGAAGGAATGCACAGCACAGAAGATGAAGCACGAGCAAAATTCCACATATATACGCTGGCAGAAAAGGACATACACCAGGGATGGAGAACCTGTGGCCCTCCAGATGTTGTTGGATTACAACTCCAAACATTCTGGACCAATGCGCAGGCTGGCAAGGAGTGATGAAAGGTAGATTCTTAACATTTTTGGAGAGACACAGGTAACCCTTGCCCTTGCACTATACCCTGTTACAGAATGGGAGAGGCTGAACAGGTGGTTTAGTTGACTGATAAGAAGCTGTACCTTTAGCAGTGTAAAGTATCCAAACTCGCTCAAATTTTAGTAAGTTCTGACTTGGTGCACTCCTCTCAAGCCAACACAAAAATTATGTCACATCTCAGACATCTTCTAATATGCCTGAAGATTCATGCAGGTGTCACAAATAAGCAGGGGTGCATATGAAAGAAGAGCTCTGCCTATCCGGTTCAGCATCTTGTTTCCCACACTGGCCAGCCAGATTTCAGTGAAGGTATATAAAGTTTTGTCTCACCTTACCTGAGAAATAGGTATATAACCTTTCCTACCTCTGCACACACAGGAGATCTTACGGAGGCGGAAAAGTATTATGTTGTACAGGGAGACGTACCGAAATCAATGTCGAGCAGTGCTGCGTTGGCACCCTCTACAAGAATTTTCTTTGGAGAGCCATGCAGCGCTTCATACATAAAATAAACACCATCTCGGACCATTGGTCTTATTTTTTCAGCATAGCCCTGCAAGATCCAACACGTACACAAGGTTAAATCAAATGTTTTTAGAAGACTGGTTGCAAGTCAAGAATAAAAGCATACCAAAAGCCAAACCGGAAAGTAACCATTTCTAAACTGTTAACGAGGTGGAGGGATCTATAAAGAATAAAATCAGGGTAGTTTCCTGTAGGTTTCACTTTACTCAGGACAGTCACACATTTTCAGGGTAATGCCCAAACCGCTATACAGACAGAAGGGATAAAACCCAAGTATGGAAAGTGGTCTTCTGCGTTCACAAATCATTTTCAATGGAACTCATACTGTCAACATTATATCTGGTGAAACTCAAGTGTACTTTCATCTTCTGAAATTTAAACATGCCAGACATAATCCCACATATCCATCAAGCAGATGCATATTCCTTTCTACTATGCCTTAAAACCCTAGCTGGCATATATGCAGAAAGCTCCTTGGAGCCCCACAACAGTCAGACTCATGAACGCCCACAATTCTCATTCACTGCTATGCCCTCTGCCAAGTATCCCCAAGCCCAAGTATAGGCAGGACAATTCAGGCCACATACATTGCTACAGAGGCAAATGGCCCCAAACCAAACTATCAGCCAAACCATAATGTCTAGGAAGTGTCCGCTCACAGTCTCTCCAAAGTGTTTTTGCACAACTCCCATTCATATTGTGGGGTTGCGCAGGAAAGGTTCCTAGTGAATTGTGACCACAGGTATTGTACAACAAGCAAACTGGTCCTGGGTATTTTAACAGTGAAAGATTTCAATCACTGTACTACATTATAGTGTACTATCTTTTCTAGGTAAAATATTTAAATACTCTGAGATCCATAGAAAGCAATATACTGCATTCCACATACACTATGCTCTATCAGTTTCAAATTTCCCTTTCCATTTCAAACTCTTTTCTGTTTCATAGTCTTTGTTATTTATAGAAAATAAAAATCAGTTATATAATTTAGTTATATAACCTTGCTTTATTGTCTTAAACACTAAAGTATTACTAGTTTACCTTTAGTTTTTTTAGTTGTCCTTCTGTGTCAACTTCTAAAGAAGGAAACATCGACTTGTACTGGTGAGCAAGATTCTTAAATCTGTAAAATATCAACAATTTACTAGCACACATATTTTTAAAGTTGGGTCTTATTATATAACGACCTTTGGCTATAGGTCACACAGAATGCCACAAAACAAAAGGATTCTCTAAAAAAGATACAGGAGACGCATTTTCAACCTGTGAAGATGGACTGAGCAGTACCCTGTTAAAGCCAACTAGAGACCTGGTATACACCTCTTGTCCAGGCACCAGTTTGTCTGAAATCGCAAATGACAATATCTATACCACTATTCCTTATAGCTTCCCAATTCCCCCTACCTGTGTTTAAGGGGTATAGAAGCAGTAAGAAAAAGATTTCACGTTAAGCAAAGATCCCCACCCACTTCTTGCTGTGTGCTTGAGTAGGATACCTTGAAGAAAATTCATCAAAGTCTGAAAGAAGATCACATATCCGAAGTCCTGTCCGTGCCGCTTTAGAAGAATAGGTTGGTCCAATCCCTTTCTTTGTTGTGCCAATACTAGTGAAAGAAGACAAATGAGTGGTATCAAGTCTTGAACTAAGAAGACTTACGGAGACACATACATTTTTAGAATGCATTAGAATAGAAATTGGTTGAAAGTATACTTTTTGCTTGACGACCAAAACCATTAAAAAAGACCCTCCTCTCTCCTCCATTTATTTGCCCGTTTCTTTCTGTTCTTTTGGCTGAGATGTAAAGGAACGTGGGGCTCCTGTATTTTTAATAGTCATTAAGATTTACTGTATTTTTCTGTCTATAAGACGCCCCCATGTATAAGACACCCCCTATTTTTGGGGACTCAGATTTAAGAAAATGGGGGGAAATGTATCCGTGTATAAGACGCCCCCTAATTTTTTACCTTATTTTTTTAGAGGAAAAATGTAGTCTTATACACAGAAAAATACAGTATTTTTCCCAAAGAAGCTGGCCATGCACACACACAAAAATAATACAACCTTCTTTACAATTACTAAAGATAAATGAATGCTGTCCTTTGTGTCTGATCACACTCTCTTGCTTGTTTCTCCATTTAAAATGAAGAAAATAGTGGCAGTACCACAGATGCACCCCCCCCCCCACTTCTTAAGTTAGCGCCTGACTCACTAGTTGAAGACCAATGGCACAATGAACTGAGACCAAGCACTCCTGAAGCCTGACTACGTGGATGAAACAGTGGTGGGAGCAGTAGCAGAAGTAATTACTCACTTTCAAATTACCCAAATGGCAGCCCTGCCCTTTCTCTCTGTCACCCTGTCTGTTTTCTCTTACAGGGCACTCTTATTCTGGAGCCCTTTTGACAAAAGTTGGCACAGAAATATAAACGATAAGCATAATGGGTAAGAAATAAATAAGACCTCCAGTTCTATGTTGCTATTTCGTCACATACTTGCTAACCAGATTTGTGGTGCTGTGGGGAAACTCAGTTAATTCACAGTTAATTTCCAATTTGCTCCTAATCTTCCTTCTCTGGACTTCACATCCACTAGGGGTCAGTCACTCTTCTTTGAGTCTGTGCTTCAGTTACATACTGTTAAGTGTGATTTCTTTCAGCAAGGGCATTATTAACAAAGTTTACACTACTGCACAACAAACAATGCACAGGACTAGAAAGCAGGGTACATAAAACTGACTTTTCATGCTGAATTGTATATGCCAACTTCCTATGCTCCAGTAGGTTTGCTTGTTTTCATTACTGCACTGCCAAATCTTTCAGAGCTGTTCTAAATAGGTCGACAAGGTATCACTTTCCAGCTCACTGACCTATCTACTATAACAGCCAGTACGGGGGCATGACAGGGTTGGACTGGGAGGAAGAGAAGCATGACTGCAAGCATAGCCTGGTAAAATGCTGGAAACCTTTGCCATCCATCATGAGTGGAAGACGGGTTTTGCTCCTAATAATGAGGAATTCACTTTTACTTGAAGCTGAATTTTCCCTACCACATGCTGTTCAGACACTGGGGGATTCTGGCATACCTACAACCTATCTGGAAGATAAACTGCTGCAAAGCTTCATGAAGGAGATATGCCTAGGGAACACTGTTGGATCAGATTCCAACTACACAAAAGAATGCCTCTCCTTCTGTGGCCTGCCTGGGTGGGTTGAGACTAGCTATGAGCTGGACTACTTGCTGCATTTTTTATCAAGTCTCAGGGTGTGTACGCAACATTATTTCCATAGAACCATGAGGGCAGATTCCCACATACTGCTACACCTTATCTGATCCAGGATTAGCAGTAGCTTCAGTAGCTCTACAAATATAATGGAGGAGAGGGGGAAATTCCAGCTGCTCTTTTTCCCAATTGCAGTTGCTTCTCCAAGCCCTAAACCAATCAATCAATTAGTGTTGAATTTGACTAGACCAGATTACAAATATCTTTTGGTCTAGTCAACTTCATTATTAAGGGAAACCTCTTGACTGCCATACCTCAATTTTGTTACCTCTAATATATAGCGCACATAGAGAATCAGACAGGTATTCCAACACCATTATATCTGCCTCCGGACAACTTAATGTCTTTTTAATGTCCAAGTTGTACAGGATATCAATAGTGCCCAAATTTCCCATAACTAGGAAGCAACATGTTGCCATTTCTGTGTAGTGTTACGAAGGAAGAGCCACCATGTTCTAAGATGCAGGACCTGTAGCAGAACATCTTGCATGGAGGTGGAAGAGCTAATGAGAAGAGTGGATATTGACCCAGGGACAGCCATCATCCTCAGCCTAACCGAGCTCATGAGCATTGCTAACAAGCCAGCTATTTTCTCCAGAACAGAAATAATTTTTTCTTTTTTTATAGACTCTAGATGACACTGATGTCAAAATGCCCTGTTCCAATGTTTTTTGGCAATATCCCCAATCTTTTGGGGCACCTATCATTGATGCTGATTTCATGCAACGGCAGATGGCCTTTGGAGTCTTTTCCAACTCTATGATTCTACGATTTCCTGAACTGATCCTTGACTTATTTATTCTGTTAAGCCAGATAAATTGTTTATTTTTTTAAAAAACCACAATTATATGCCAGTAGGTACCAAGAACTGAAAGTTCAATTCAGAAATACCATGGCTGATGTGAAAACAATTAAAGGGCTAGGAGTGAGTAAGTGGAACCACTGTTGAGCAAGACTTACTTTCAATTAAAACATACTAAGCAACAGGCTTTATGGGATTTTTATGGGAAATAAAGCACAATATTGTCATGTGGAACTATTGTTTTAATTCTGCTTCCAGGTGACTGTGAAAGACCACTGCCTTGGCAGCACTGAAGTAGCCTAGAGCAGAAACAACCAGACTTCTTGTGAGATCAGCACCACATATACTACACCCTTGATATTTTGGTAATTACTTAAGGGCAATTAAAACTAAAAGTTTGCTGCATCAGACTTTTCTGAGCAGGAGCTTCCATTATGTCTGGGCCCCTATTATTCTCTTCAACATCCCACAGCATAATTTTTACTCCATCCAGGAATTCAAAGGGTGCTGTCATGTTGCCTGTGGTCCCTGTAAATCCAGAGTTTGGTCATGCAGAGCTCTCTTGGAAGTCAATATGTATTTATCAGTTTTATTTATTAATTAATATGCTGAAGAGATCAAATACAGGGCACCCTATTCTTACAGACTTAAGCCATATCTATGTAGCAGAATTCAGGTATACCAAGATGCATAATTACTTTTTCCCTTCTTGCGCTTGCCGCTGCACTTCTTGAAGTCCATCCACTGCCTGGTGAAAATCAAACACTGTACAGCACAGGAGAAGAATCAAAGGAGACAAAAAAAACAGTTTGGCTTTCAAGTATCACACACACATTATTTGAGTAGCAAAGTTAAATAAGCCTTTGTGATTCTCAGTAACATCATTTCTGAGAGTCAAGCAACTGGATCAGATCCAGACACTGGATCCGAGATGTTTATGGAGTGCCTGCTCCAACTGTCTCTGTGTCTACATTTGTTTTGTTACCTTGTTAACATTGTAAGCTATTTATATTTTGGACGATATCTGGGGTTTATTTTCCAGAAACAGCAGCATTAAATGCTAAATACTAAACTGCCAGCAACTTTTAAATGTATCTTAATAAAAAATAATTTCTACTACTGGAAGGTACAGGTAAGTGCTCCCTCCTAGTTCTATTAAAATTAATAGGCTTTTGCACCACACTTGGCATTTTAATACTGAAAGATTTTAACAAGAAATTGATGCATATAAAAGGATGTTATATTATCAATATATAGTACTACTGATATCCAGCAGTTAGCAACATGCTAAATATATACATATATATATTTATTAGTATTAATGTTGTTGTATAATGAACTTAATCACAATACTGGCATTCACATAAGGGACTAGTTCAACAGAGGTGCCTGCTGGAGGAAGGGAAGGAGAAGGCAAATTTTGCAGAGCCCATCTCCCCCCTGCAGCTATTCTGGGGCTTCCCCCCTGCTTCAAAAACCCGTAACAGGTTTTCAGGGAGCTTCAGGAGCAAGGAGTAATTGGCAAGAATCATGTCCCCACCTCCAGTCAATGAACTCAACTCATGGGAAGTATTGATCCAACCCCATACATATTAAGCAGGGGGAGGTGGGGTTTTTTTTTAACTCTTAATTATTGCACTGAGCATATTCAAAAAGAGATTACTCGCCATCTATGTTATGAAACACAAACTCTCCTCAGTGCAAATAATGGGTTTGGATGGCCAACAAAGATCCTAGAAATGCAAAGTGCCTATAATTTGTTTGTATATAAAGACTTTCTCTACCAGACTGCCACTTACCAATGTGTGCCCTGTCTGATATGATGAGTCTTTTCTCCCAGTCTCTTAAACCTGTCAGAAGAAATGCGGTGCCAGTTAGGTTTCTGCTCCCAAGGGGCTACAACACTGAGATACGAGTTTATTCAGTTGTCCCATCAGTTTAAAATTATTTATTTAAAGAAAAGAAACACAGACACATCAAATGCAGCAAATACACATGTAATGTATTATGAGCAAAACCAAAACAAAATCAATATGTGCTCCTTATGGAGTGGTTTTTGTTAAGAGGGCAAAGTTCAGATAGTAAGGAGCCCCCAAGATTGTTGGGCTGTAGTTGTTTTTTACACACAACTCCCTCCACAGCTATATTCAGCTCACTAAAGCACAAAAATACAGCCATGCTCTGGCTTCCAGGAGTGACTTTTACCTCCTTTCATAGTTGTTGTTGTTCTTTAGTCATTTAGTCATGTCCGACTCTTCGTGACCCCATGGACCAGAGCACGCCAGGCACTCCTGTCTTCCACTGCCTCCCGCAGTTTGGTCAGACTCATGCTGGTAGCTTCGAGAACACTGTCCAACCATCTCGTCCTCTGTCGTCCCCTTCTCTTTGTGCCCTCCATCTTTCTCAACATCAGGGTCTTTTCCAGGGAGTCTTCTCTTCTCTCGAGGTGGCCAAAGTATTGGAGCCTCAGCTTCAGGATCTGTCCTTCCAGTGAGCACTCAGGGCTGATTTCCTTAAGAATGGATGCGTTTGATCTTCTTGCAGTCCACGGGACTCTCAAGAGTCTCCTCCAGCACCATAATTCAAGAGCATCAATTCTTCGGCGATCAGCCTTCTTTATGGTCCAGCTCTCACTTCCATACATCACTACTGGGAAAACCATGGCTTTAACTATACGGACCTTTGTTGGCAAGGTGATGTCTCTGCTTTTTAAGATGCTGTCTAGGTTTGCCATCGCCTTTCTCCCAAGGAGAAGGTGTCTTTTAATTTAATTTAATTTAATTTAAACCTTTCATAGTAGGAGTTGTAAAATGCAAAGATAGGAAGCAGTTTTGTGTTTGTTTGTTTGTTTGTTTGTTTGTTTGTTTGTTTGTAACATTAATTACTCCTCCTTGCATTCAAGGATCTCAATTTTGTGACAGCATATTTACTCAATTGTGATTTGCAAATGAGGACATGCTACATTAAGTGGAGCCTCCTCTGGATATTGCTGTGGCAGGCAATGTGTGGAACAAATTTCAGGAGCTCCTTATCAGGTGAACATTCTAGCAACTTTCATACAATCTGTTTATTTACTTGTGATTTGGATGTCATGTTTAAATAATAGTATGTCTAAAGCATCTTATTATTTGAATGCATGTAGGCTTAGGGCATACTATAACCATGACCTGTAAATTTCCCTGATAAATGTGAAATTACCTGCAATGGGAAAAATACACTGCTTTTAAAGAAAATCAAAACATTACATACAAACCTTTTTTCTCATTTTTTTCAGCTTCTTCAAATAAGCCTGGCAAATGTATGACTACCCCATTCCCTAAAAAAAGAAAAGAAAGAAATGTGTAATTGTGACAGCAAACCATTAAACAGTCATCTTTCAAAGTAATGCACAAAGCATTAGGGTACTAGCAGTTGTCCTAATGCTTAAGTCAGACCAACTGACAATGGATTGGGTCAAAAACGCTTTCCCAACTCCATTAACTGGAGTAATCAATCAGTCGTCATCATCATCATCACCACCACCACCAAATACTCTGCCCATCTGGCTGGGTTGCCCCAGCCACTCTGAGTGGCTTAACACATATAAAAACATAATATCTGTATCCAGGCATAGGCAAACTCAGCCCTCCAGATGTTTCGGGACTACAACTCCCGTCATCCCTGACCACTGGTCCTGTTAGCTAGGGATGATGGGAGTTGTAGTCCCAAAACATCTGGAGGGCCGATTTTGCCTATGCCTGATCTGTATCCATTCAATGCATTATCTTGGAATGCTACTGAATGGACCTCTTTCAAACAAGCATACAAGTCCAAACTTAGTAGATCTTCTATAGATTCAGCTCTAAGCAGCTGCTTTGATACGTCAATTCCTACTACTTTTTATAAAGCTGCTAATTAAATTCCAGGAGCAATGGCAATCATGCTGAAGATACAGGAGGATTAGAAATGTGGAGGGATGGTAACAGCTGTTCCTTTTGTTCCCAATAACACTCCCCACCCCCCACCCTGACCAAAAAACCCACTATGCAATTGCTTCTCTTTGAATCTTCTGGAAATTTTTTATTTTCCATACTAGTGACAGTCAATAGGTCACCTGTGATATCAAAGGAGGGAAGAAAAAGCTGAGTGTTTAACCTTGTCTTACTTACAGTAGTGTAAACAATAAATGTTATTGCTCACGCAATAAAGAATCCATTTATAGTTGAATTTCCCCAACTTGAATCTCAAGTCTCCAAACCAGACATTTATACTTACCAATTAGAGAAATTGCCTTGGGATTAATTATACCACTAGGGAAGAGGTGAAAATCATATTCCTTCCCATCAACAACCACGGTATGGCCTGCATTATTTCCACCCTGCCAAAACAAATACAAAAAATGATTACTGAAATAATTTTAACCTGTTTTTGCTATAAGCAAAGAATGCTATTGATTTGGACTGAAAATATGTGTTCATGTTTTTTAATCGCATTCATAGTTAACTGAATTTCAGCCTAACTATATTAAGGAGTTGAACTAATATTGTTATTCACTGCTCATCTGCTTCAGAGGGGGTGGGAGGAGGGTGTCATACGATGGAGATCTGCTAAGACAAAAAAAAAGAAGAAAAACAGCACCACTGCCCCCCAAGTCACTTTATTCCCACCACTACCACTTAGGATTACTCTGTAACTGATTTACTGTACTTCAATATTCATTCGTTGCCTTTTACTGTACTAAGGTAGGTCAAATAAAACAGACTGCAGAGCTTTTCCATCTGCTCTGTTGTTAAGACCAGCTCTGCCAGGCTCCTCCTCCAACTGTTATCCACATCAACCATTCCATCAGAGAAAAACTGGACTACATGGCTTCATCAACTCTACTGCAAGAACACTAACTTTTGGCTCCTCTGCTCCTTGAAATCTTTCAGCTGTAGCTGCTAATTGAAACTTAATTTTTGCAAATTTCTTCATTGAGGGTGTCTTAAAAATATATGCTTGGGTGTAAGAAATTCAAATCTGCTATTATTTTTGTGACTGGGCAACATTTAGATTGATAAGTCTACGTAATCTTGCTTTTGGAAAACCAAATTATTTTTATTTTACCTTCTGTAAATGTCAGGTAATGTGCTACACACACACACACACACACACACACACAACTTTACGTACATTTTACTTACCAAGCAAAACAAAATTACATTAATGTAACCAAAATATAGTTTCTTGTAAGATTCTCCTCTCCGAAAAATATCCATGGACATTTTGCATTTTGACACCATTGGAATCCACTTACTGTAGAAGTGAGTCCAGCTGCTATTACTAAATCTCTCTTATTTATTTACTCTTACGCAGTAACTACACAAAAAAACTGTGAAGTTTGTTTTTTCCTACTCTTCTCTTACAGCTGTTAGCCTTTTCACAAGACACCTTAATTCTAATTAAAGGTGCCTTCTCCATTTCAAATTAGAAACACTTGCAATGCGTATGCAAACAATCATCAAGGTGATGTGGGAATAAATGTGACTTTTAAGAGGGAAAAGAGCAAAACCTATTTACTGAGCTGTGCAGCATGTGCTTTGTACACAAATAGCCCAAGAGGTCTTTTTATGATTATGTAGACAAATTTCATAAGATGCCTTTTGTATTTTCTGTGTCTACAATTATAAAAAAAGACTGCAGTGATTAAAAGTCTAGATTAAAAGGCATTAGACAGTAAAATTGCCTCTGTTCCCTTTCATCAAATTATAGAAATACAGTATTAACACCCCACTCACCCAGGCAAGTTATACAAGGAAGTGAGCTTTGCTATTAACTTGCCTGCAAGTATCATAAATTCAAACAACAAAGAAGATAAAACAAGTATCATTTGAACTTAATTTTCAGTTACTGACTTGATTGTTACTCAGGATAATAAACCTAAGATTTTGATGAGGGCACTGCAAGCCAGCCTTGTTTTCTTACAGAGCTTTGGTAACTTTAAACTTGACCTTCTCATATAATACGGGTGATCCTGGAGCGATTTTATCAGTACCCAAAGGAGAAGCCCAAGTTTAAAATAGCAATGTCACCATGTAGTTTTAAATCCTCCACAGATGTAAGGACTCCCATAAGTGAGGCTCTTTCTTCAGATGCAAACAGATGCCCGGGAGATAGATATAATAAACAAAGAAGCATAAACAAGGTTGCTTCTGAAATGTATTAACGAACAACCTTTCTAGTCTTTTGAGATGTAATAATAATAATAATAATAATTTTTATTTATACCCCGCCCTCCCCAGCCAAGGCCGGGCTCAGAGCAGCTTACAAGCAATAATAAAAACAAGTTGAATGATTACAACTTAAAAACAAAATTAAAATACAACATTAAAATATTGAACCATTAAAATATTAAAATGTAGGCTCCTCGCAGAAGGAGAAGGAAAAGAAAAAAAGAAAGAGAGGGAGGGAATCAAATTGGCTCCAAGCCAAAGGCCAGGTGGAACAACTCTGTCTTACAGGCCCTGCGGAAAGAAATCAGATCCTGCAGGGCCCTGGTCTCATGAGACAGAGCATTCCACCAGGCCGGAGCCAGAGTTGAAAAGGTCCTGGCTCTGGTTGAAGCCAATCTAACTTCCTTAGGGCCCGGGGCCACTAGGGTGTTGCTATTTATGGACCTTGAGGCTCTCCGTGGGGCATAACGGGAGAGGCGGTCTCATAGGTACGAGGGTCCTAGGCTGTGAAGGGCTTTAAAGGTCAAAAGCAGCACCTTAAATCTGACCCTGTACTCCACCGGGAGCCAGTGCAGCTTGAAAAGCACTGGATGAATATGCTCCCATGGCAGGGACCCCGTGAGGAGCCTCGCTGCAGCATTCTGCACCCGCTGGAGTTTCTGGGACAGCTTCAAGGGCAGCCCTGTGTAGAGCGAATTACAGTAGTCAAGCCTGGAGATGACCGTCACATGGATCACTGTGGCCAGGTCGGGGCGGGAAAGGTAAAATAAATTAAGATACCCACATTCAAAACCTAAGAAAGAGACTGAAACAAAACCAATCATGAAACTATCATATTCCAGTTGGTTAGAGCGTGATGCTGATAACACCAAGGTTGCAGGCTCAATCCCTGTTAAGGGTCAGCTGCATATTCCTGCATTGCAGGGGGTTGGACTAGATGATCCTCAGGGTCCCTTGTAACTCTATGATTCTACATATCTGCATCTCCCCTCACTATTCATTTTATTTTCTCTGTCTTTCACGCTGTCAGAAGCAAGCTTCCTTAGGACTCATGGGGTTTTTGCTGTTTTTCTTTGCTTATGTTACTAGACAGGCTGCCTCACTCTGGGTAATGAAAGGGCCAGTTTTAAAGTGGCAGATATTCATAGAATCATAGTTGGACGGAACCCCCAAGTGGTCCAACCCCCGCCCCCCCCCCCCCCCCGCAATGCAGGAATCTCAGCTAAAGCATCCATGACAGATGACCATCCAACTGTCCTTAAAATCTTCCAAGGAAGGAGAGTCCACAGCCTCCCGAGGGAGACCGTTCCACCATTTAACGATAAAAGGATGTCAATAAAGGTTATTTGTATCAAAGGGGGTGCACACATACTCAGAAGGCAACCCCACTGTGTTCACGAAAGGTTATGTCCAGGTAAGTGCATGATTGTGGTTTTAGCTTATTTCAATAGGGAACAGTGCAGTGGGGCAGAAACACTCACCTGGCCTCCGATCAGTCACATCACTGCTGCTTACCAGCTGATGCAAGAAGAGGAGCAAGGGGACATGACATTTCTCCCCATCTACTTCCCAGTGAGCAGCAGTGACTGACCTGCAGCCAGGAGAGCACAGTTACCCCACCACTGGCTTATTATTTTTTACCACCGTTGATGGAATCTTTCAAGAAGTTGGAGATGGTGTTTGTAAGTGGTCCATGTTTCACAAGCATACAGTAGACAGGCGAACTAGTACCAGTGTACTGGATGAAGCAAAGATCACCAGTGTTGAAGCAATAATTCTTCAACATCAACTTCGTTGGACTGGTCATGTTGTGCGGATGCCTGATTATAGTCTTCCAAAGCAACAACTCTACTCCGAACTTAGAAATGGTAAGCGTAATGCTGTTGGGCAACAAAAGAGGTTCAAAGACTCTCAAGACAAATCTTTTTTTAAAAAAAGTACGTTGTATAAACACCAAGAACTAGGAAACACTGGCTTGCAGGCGCTCCAATTGGAGAACAGCCTTTACCAAAGGTGTCATGTGTTTTGAAGATGCTCTCAGGACAAAAGGGAGAAATGTGCTAAGAGGAAGGCATGCTTGGCAAATCCACACCGTGATCAACTCCTGCCTGGGAACCAAGGTCCCCACTGTGGAAGGACGTGTGGGTCCAGAATTGGCCTCCACAGTCACTTAGGGACTCATTGTTAAAACTGTGTTTATGGAAGACAATCTTACTCAGCTATGAGGGATCGCCAAAGAGAGAGAGAAAGAGAGATTTTTTTTACCACCATGGGTGCTGCTACTTAGATTTTCTGGCACCAAAATGTATCAGATCACCCCAGTAAAACACCAGTGTTGGGCTATATAAATAATTTAACCCATAAAACTTGGGAGTTCAGATTTTGTTTAACACTACATAAAGTATAGACACGCCCTCATTCTTAATTTAAAGCTTTCCCCATCACTTGAGAAAATGTATGACAGCATACTAGCTTTCATTTTCATAGATAACTGTGGTATTAAAAGCCAGAAATCTGGCTCTGCTCTTAATCATTTATTTTTTTAATGGGATTATGCTGACTACCTTTCAAACCTCTAGTTAAAGAGGTATTTATTAGTGGCAAGATGAAGATTTTTGTTAAAATTATCAACTCACATTTGAGAACTCTTGAGAGGCGAACTGACACAAACCTGTTTGTGAATAAGCACCAGTGAACTCCGATTTACTAAACTCGGACATATTTCTCAACTCAGAACTGTGCTGTTAAAATGCTTGGGTGTATTAGTAAGACCTGTCATTTTTTATTTCTTGACATCTCTCTTCGACTTCATTCTTCAGTTACCTTCCCACCCCACCCCAACACCTCATTCTGACATGAGGATGTGCTCAACATCTTCCACAGGGAAGACAAATAATATATTCAGCTTCTCTCTCCCCTGCCCTTCCATCTAACTGTCCAAGTGCCTCTTATTCAAATAAATTTTAATTGTTCACCTTAAAAGAATTTTTTAAGATGCATGTTGCTGAACACATTGTTCAGTTGCTTTGCTTGTTTAGCCCAGTTTGTGCTCCTTCTGTTCTCAGTTGGGCAAGACTTTCTCTTTTTAAAGGAAGTATTCTTGCCTTTCATGATTTCCTTGATTTTGCTCATAAAGCAGCTGGCATCCGCTTGAATTTCATAATCTGTGGTATAGATTCTATCTGAGCCTCTATTATTGTGGTTTTAAAGAACCTCCATGAATCCTGAAGATATATTTTCTGCTTCCTCTTTCGAGATGAAATGTTTAAGAATGTACCTTAACTTCCTGAGGATTTAATACTGTGTACTAAACAGATGATGACCCAATAAAAGCATTGACTGTAGTGAAAAAAGCTCTAAACAAATTGAGAACTATGAAAAGAAAACAAGGAGTGGGAATATTTGGGAGAATATTTTTTAAAAGGAGGTCTCAGGGTTAACTGGCGAGTGGGATAAGCTTATGATCAGTAGTTGACTAGACAAGGGATTAGAAAGGATGGAGAAAGGGACAGGATAAAAACATAAGGAGATGTAGCAAACTAAAGAATATAGACTAGGGTGCCAATGAAAGATAAGTCGGGAAGTCTTTACTTACTATAAGATGATGAATGGATGTACTGTAATATGTTTTATGTAATTTGAAAAATGTGTAAAAATAAAGTGGAGGGGGGAGAACTATGAAAAACACAGAGAAATTTAAATTCACTGACGGAAAACAAACTATTTAAAAATTCCACATCATTACTAACAGTTTCACTATTGAAAAACTATCATAAGATTTAAAAGTGAGATCATAAGAGCAAGCTGGATCAGGCCAGTGACCCATCCTGTTCTCACAGTGATCAACCAGATGTTTATAGGAAGCATGCAAGCAGAACCTGAGCTTTTAAAAAAGTGTAAAGAGATAACCTGAGAGTTCTTGCTATGGCATCAGCTTCCCTCCAGCCTTAATATGAAGCCACTGAGAGTAGCCACTAAGGGATTTCAAGCACGGTATAAGTATTCATACCCAGCATTATTTCTCAGTTGCATTTGCAACAGGTGTGGCCATGCAAATTCTAGATAAGTGTCTGGATGCTACAGAATGATGCCCAACATACTGAGACTGAATCTTGGTAAGTTGGAGATCTTGTGGCTAGACAGTCCACCATTCCAGGAGCTGTGCAATTTGGGAAGAGTTGCACTTCCCCTGAAGCAGATGACATGTAGTTTAGGGGTGCTCCTTGATACATCTTTGTTGCTGAAGACGCAAGCAGCTCTGTGGCTGGAAGCACCTTTAAGAGCTTCAGGTGGTATGACAGCTGCAACACTTTCTGGACACAGTGACACATGTGTTGATAAACTCAAGAGTGAACTACTGCAGATGTGTTCTATATGGCACTGTTCTTGGTCCAGCTGATACAGGATGTGGTAAACACTAGGTGCCAAGGTTCTTACCACGAACCTGTAACACTGCTCTTAAAAGCAAGGCATTAGCTGTCAATCAGCTTCTTGGCCAGGTTTAAGGTTTCGGTACTAACCTACAAAGCCCTAAACCTAAACAACTTGGGACCGCCTCCAAAAGGATCTCCCAAAGCTAGGTGAATGGGCACTAAAATGTCAACTGCAATTCACTGTAATCAAGTGCAAAGCGATGCACACTGAAACAAAAAAATAAACCCTATATAATACAGAGTCTGAACTGTCGCCACATGTCAAAAAGGCTACTATAGCTACACAATGTTGCAAAAAGGCAACCAAAATTATCAGGAGTGGAATAACTTCCCCATAAGAAAGGTTACAACATTTGGAACTTTTTAGTTCAGAAAAAAGGTGAACAGGGCAGTTATGACAGAGGTGCATAAAATGACATGTGGCGAGGAGAAGAGGAGAAAGCAGGTATGTTTTTCTCCCTTTCTCATACTATTAGAATTCAATGAACCTGAATGTTGGAAGGTTTTAGACAGAAGGAAGTATTTCTTAACACAGCGCACAGAGAAATCCACTGCCACGAGATGAAACAGTTGGCAAAACCAGCTTTAAAAGTGGGGTAGGTAAATTAATGGAGCATAAGGCTGTCAATGGTTAGTAGCCATGAAAGCAATATACTAGCTCCACTGTTGGGAGAAAATATGCCTTTGAATAAAAGTTGTTAGGAATCACAAGTGGGAAGAGTGCGGTTCCACTAATTTCTGCTTGTGGGGCTTCCCATAGGTCCAGCCACTGTGCTAGACTTGGTGGGTCAATAGTCTGACCCAACTACCCTGTTCTTAGGTTACCTAACAGAATGTCTTATCCATACAGACTTGCCCAATCACTAAGTTCTTCTACTGAGCCTTCCCAGGTCATGGCACAACCTCCTCTCCAAAAGAAAGGAAGACTGCCATTTCAATGCCTGCTAAAGAGCCATCTGTTCTCTGACGCCTTTTCCCTGACCAGTTATGTTGATGATCTTATCTTTTATTTGTACTTCATGGTTTTTGTGAACCACCTTGTGATATGTTATGAAAAGCACTAGACAGATATTTTAAATAAACTGATGAAGTGCTCTGGTTAGTTAGAAAGTATGCCCAGGCAGAAAACAATTAACTGATAGCAACATGAATTTCAAGAATAATTTCTTTAGTGCCAGGGAGAGGACCCGTCTACAGATTTTTTTGCATTTAACAAAATTTATAAAACCGCTTGACTGTAATAAAACCTCTAAGTGGTTCACATGAAATATTAAAATTATAAATAAATACCACTTCAAAACGATTCAAAGCATTTAAAAATAAATAAAATTAGTAGTAAAAGAGAGTAAAACATTTCAACAGCGACGTGCCTGGATAGGTTTCCTTCAACAAAAAGGTTTTGAGCAGACCTTGAAAAGAGTCCAACAAAGGCACCTGATGTCAACAGACAGGGAGTTCTGAAGAGCAGGCACTGCCTACATTTTATTAGATTGATTTCTTACAGCTGCAAAACATGTATTTTGTGGTGCCTGTAACAGTGACAGCTCCACAGACCAAAGCAGTCGAGAGTGCATACATGGGGTAAGGCGATCCCGAAAGTAAACTGGCTCCTAGCCGTTAAGGGTTTTATATGCCAACGATAACAACTCGAACCTGGCTGGATGAGGCGCTTGTTCAGAGAGAAGCCACTAGATGTTTACTAACTGCAGTTGAAAGATGTTCCCAAGTCTCAGAGTGACATTTTCACAAACACCACAACAAACCTGATAGTGGAAAGAACTGGACAATACACAACTGCATTTCATATATCTGGTTTATTTCACCATTCCTCAAGTGAGTGCACACACACACAGCTCATTTTATCATCACAACCACCCTGTGAAGTAGGCTAGACAGAAAATGTGACTACTCCAACTGGCATAATGGCTATGAACCCCTATCTCCCCAATCCTAAATCTATACTACCGCTGCCACCCTCGCCCGGCTCATTTAGAGTCTTAATATGTGACTGGAGAAGGCAAGCAGAAGAATAAAGAAACACTGCTACCTTCGTCACATTTAGCTTGGCCCACGATAATGCACGGATAGCATACTATGTGTGAGTGTTGGGCTGCACTAGTCACCTTCAGCAACCTTCCCTTGCAGAAGGCCGTCACCTGACACCTGCTGCAAATACCCGCCCCCAGCAGATTCACTACTGTCCAGACACACAGGTTCTGGCACTGAGACCATGCTTGTCTAGATCTCGGGATCTTATGTCATTTATCGCCAAGGGTCAGCTATTTCTATTTGTAGCTCAAGGCGTGCAGGCTTACTTTCCTCTTCCCAAGCGGCATTCAGTCTGCAGCAAGCCACCCTCCTCTGTGCTGTAGCAGCCAGGGAGGACGCAAAGTAAGGTGGGTGGGAAGAAAGTGAAGAAGGAGAAATATGGTGGGGGGGGGGGAGAGAGGAGGGGGAACAATAAGGGTTAATGCACCAAAATCATAGAACTGTAGAGTTGGCAGGGACCCTGAGGATCATTTCCTCCAACCACCTGCAAGGCAGGAATAGACGGCTGTCCCCATGCGGGGAATAAACCTGCAGCCTTGGCATGAACATCACCACGCTCTAACCAACTCCAAAATAATAATAATAATAATAATAATAATAATAATAATAATTCCTTGTCGGCATCCATCTGTCTCAAGAGACAAGCGAAGAATACACCATCTGGGGTAAGGTCAAACCACTGGAGAGTTACAGCAGCTAATAATATTAATAATAGTAAATAAGTGGGAAGGAAGAGGAGATGAGAGGATGAATATGACCTAGGTTGAAATCTCAACGCAGCCATGAAACTCAGTCAGTGGCCGTGACCTTGGGCCAGTCGTACTTCTCTCAGCCTAGCCTACACCGCAGGGTTGCTGTGCGGATAAAAAAAGGGTGGAAACCCCGGGGAAAGGCTAGAGTCTTGAAAGGGAGAATGGAAGGATTTGAAACGGCGGCAACTATCAGCGCCACCATATAAGCCACTTAGGATTCCCTCGGCAGGACAGAAAGGTCACAAATAGGAGAGCAACAGAAAAAGCGGCAGCGAGCCTTTTCCTTTAGGGAAGTGTTTAATATTTCATGCTGTACTGTTTTTAACACTTGATTGGAAGCCGCCCAGAGTGGCTAGGGAAACTCAGCCAGATGGCGGGGCATAAATTAATTCATTATTATTATTATTTCATGCAAGACTTCAGAAGGGCTGAAGTGCCACCACCCACCTGGCACCTGCAAACGACGTCGGCCTCCGTGGCCAGCAGGTCCACCACCTTGCCTTTGCCTTCGTCCCCCCACTGCGAGCCCAGCACCACCGTCACCCGGTTGCCGCCCGGCTCGCTCCGCAGCCGCTTCAGGCCACCGGCGCCGGCTGGGTGAGGGGCGCGGTCATTGGACGCGGCCGTCGCCGCCCGGGTGCCCGACATAACGCTGGCTGGACGGCTCTGTCGGCGGCCTGAGAGGAATCCCTTCTGCTCGCACGAGCCCACCTCCAGTGCCCGCGCCACCCGCTCGCCCGCTCTTCGCCTTTTTATGCCAGCCCTCGGCCAATCGCGGCGGCCGGAGCAGTGACGTTGTACAAGGGGAGAAGCGGGGTTGGGTGTCTGCGAGCTGGAGGTGGGGCGGGCCTACGGGCGTCGCCAAAGGGCGCGCGAAGCGTTCCTGAGGGGAAAGGGCGGTTCGCCTCAGACGAAGCGGGCGGTGTTGGTTTAGAAGCCGTTACCCCCCACCCCCCAAAAAAAAAACAAAATTCGAAATAAAATTCATTACGCATTTGAAATAACCATTCAAACCGAGCATTCCGTCAGCTAAGAGTTCGCTCCCCTTAAGAATGTAACCCTATCATGCAAATGTTAACTAAACCAAGACGAAAACTTAAAAAATAAAAAAAGGAATAAATCTCTGCGTATGAAAGTTAATATAGCACACTGAAATCAAGATTATTTATTTACTTATAAATAGAAAGGTGTTTATTATTGTTATTATTAAAGAATTAGAATTTATATACCGCCCTATACCTGCAGGCTCAGGGTGGTTCACAAAATAAAATCAGAATTGTTGTTGTTTAGTCGTGTCCGACTCTTCGTGACCCCCTGGACCAGAGCATGCCAGGCACTCCTGTCTTCCACTGCCTCCCGCAGTTTGGTCAAACTCATGCTGGTAGCTTCGAGAACACTGTCCAACCATCTCGTCCTCTGTCGTCCCCTTCTCCTTGTGCCCTCCATCTTTCCCAGCATCAGGGTCTTTTCCAGGGAGTCTTCTCTTCTCATGAGCTGGCCAAAGTATTGGAGCCTCAGCTTCAGGATCTGTCCTTCCAGTGAGCACTCTGGGCTGATTTCCTTAAGAATGGAGAGGTTTGTTCTTCTTGCAGTCCATTGGACTCTCAAGAGTCTCCTCCAGCACCATAATTCAAAAGCATCAATTCTTCGGCGATCAACCTTCTTTATGGTCCAGCTCTCACTTCCATACATCACTACTGGGAAAACCATGGCTTTACTATACGGACCTTTGTTGGCAAGGTGATATCTCTGCTTTTTAAGATGCTGCCTAGGTTTGCCATCGCCTTTCTCCCAAGGAGCAAGCGTCTTTTAATTTCGTGACTGCTGTCACCATCTGCAGTGATCATGGAGCCCAAGAAAGTAAAATCTCTCACTGCCTCCATTTCTTCCCCCTCTATTTGCCAGGAGGTGATGGGCCCAGTGGCCATGATCTTCGTTTTTTTTGATGTTGAGCTTCAGACCATATTTTGCGCTCTCCTCTTTCACCCTCATTAAAAGGTTCTTTAATTCCTCTTCACTTTCTGCCATCAAGGTTGTGTCATCTGCATATCTGAGGTTGTTGATATTTCTTCCGGCGATCTTAATTCCGGCTTGGGATTCATCCAGCCCAGCCTTTTGCATGATGAATTCTGCATATAAGTTAAATAAGCAGGGGGACAATATACAGCCTTGTCGTACTCCTTTCCCAATTTTGAACCAATCAGTTGTTCCATATCCAGTTCTAACTGTAGCTTCTTGTCCCACATAGAGATTTCTCAGGAGACAGATGAGGTGATCAGGCACTCCCATTTCTTTAAGAACTTGCCATAGTTTGCTGTGGTCGACACAGTCAAAGGCTTTTGCATAGTCAATGAAGCAGAAGTAGATGTCTTTCTGGAACTCTCTAGCTTTCTCCATAATCCAGTGCATGTTTGCAATTTGGTCTCTGGTTCCTCTGCCCCTTCAAAATCCAGCTTGCACTTCCGGGAGTTCTCGGTCCACATACTGCTTAAGCCTGCCTTGTAGAATTTTGAGCATAACCTTGCTAGCGTGTGAAATGAGTGCAATTGTGCGGTAGTTGGAGCATTCTTTGGCACTGCCCTTCTTTGGGATTGGGATGTAGACTGATCTTCTCCAATCCTCTGGCCACTGCTGAGTTTTCCAAATTTGCTGGCATATTGAGTGTAGCACCAGAGTGTATAATCAGAATATAAAACCACAAAATACATAATAAAAATAAAAACAACAACAAACCAATAACCTCCCACACGTGTACTTTAAAAGGGCATAGGATGCCTATCAAATAACGGTTAATGCAAATATTATTTATTTGTGCATCTACCGAAAAACCAAAATGTGGAATTAAATACATTACGCATTTGGAAGAACTATTAAAACCAAGCATTTTGTTACCTAAGAATTCGCTCCCCTGAAGAATGTAAACGTATCTTGCAAATGTTAAATAAACCCAGATGAAAACTTTTAAAGAAATTTCTGTGTATGAAAGTTCATATAGCACACTGAAGTCAAGACAGTCCTGGCTTGAATTTTACATCAGGCCAGTGGGACACAACCGCACACCATGGATTCTCCAAAATAATCCCAGATGTGAACTATAGGTTGTTAAGGGTGCTGGGAATCACAGTTCTATGAGGAGTAAGTGACTGTTTGTTTATTTGTTACATTTAAATACCACCTTTATCTTCCAAGGAGCTCAAGGTGATGGCACATGGTTCTCCTCCTTCCCACTTCATCCTCACAACCACCCTGTGAGGTAGGTTAGGCCACAAGGCAGTGACCAGACCAAGGTCACCCAGTGAGCTGAGTCGGGGTTCGAACCCTGGTCTCCCAGGTCACAGTCGGGGCTTTTTTTTCAGGTGGGTGCCATTACCATTCTAAGACAGCAAAGGAGAAGTTCCTGGTTCCTCTTTTCTAGAAAAATAGCACTGGTCATTATCCAACACTAACCATTACGCCACACTGGTTCCCAGGATTCTCTGGGGAAAGTCGTGTGCTTTGAATGTATGGTGTGGAAGTGGCCTAAGGGAAGCCAGTTTGTTAGCGTCACATGTGTGCACATGCACACACTCTCTGACCCAGGAGCGGCGCAGCTCGAAACAGCAACCTGCCACCCCACCTCTTTTACCTGCGTGGCGTGGCAGCACCCTCAAAGCACTGGAAACCAGTACAGCTGGAGAGATGGTGGGGTGGGCAGCACTGGTGCTGCCTTTGGGGCTTCCGGCGCTTGAGGCGGTCACCTCATCTGTGGGCCTGCCCGGCCTCAATATGAAGAGAGCTACACTGGCCTGCATCGCAGGAAAACTAGAGTGCCGTGGTGACATATAAATGGCAGGAGCTACCATGGTTTGTCCTTCATAGCCACGTGTCCAAGGGGAGTCCAAAAATGCCAGCAGCATTTTTGTGCCACGTACCCCAAAGAGCAAAGGTGTATCATATAAAACCCAGTTTATTAACATCAGCTTGATTGCATTCCTATGCACAGTTCCCTCAGAGTAAGCTCCACTGAATTCAGTGGTGTTTATTTCTGACTGCAAGAGTCCAACCACTGCTCAGCAGTCAACCGAAATGCAACCTTTTATCTTTTCATTGGAAATGCAGTCTTGCAAAGAAGCATTACCGTTTATAAAGTTTAGGGACTCCCATCAAAGGAAGGAAAGAAGGATCCAGCCTCTGCTTGATTTATTTTCCTCGTTCTCTGACTTCCTCTATGCTAATCGCCACAAACTTGAAGGCCTCATTATCACCTCACTGGCCAAAACAAGGAGGGTCCATCAATTAGCCTGGAACTTTGGAACATGCTACTGCATCACTTCTGTCCTGAGAAAAGTTCCAGAGCTCTACTCCCTCAACTACCCCATTTACAGCCAGAGATGCATGAGATGGTCTGTGGTATGCACAATTTTGAGAAGGTTGAGGGAGACAAAGCATGACAGGGGTACATGGCAACTGAGAGAAGGTTAATCTTATGGTACTGGCATGCAGGGCTGGTGCCAGACTTAAGGGGACCCTCCCCCCCTCAAAAAAATAATTCAGGAGCAAAATAGAAATATTCATTTACCCAGTTACTTAATGGCTGGAAGAGAATGTGTTTGGTAACCTTGAAATTGTTACCTATGATGGTATGTGGTTGTTTTAAAATGAACACATCAATTAATTGTATTGGTTTACTACTTTGATATTTGCCACCCTAGGCTCCTTTGGGAGGGAAGATGGCAGAAAAAATTAATAAGGAAGGAAGGAAGGAAGGAAGGAAGGAAGGAAGGAAGGAAGGAAGGAAGGAATAGTATATCTTATACCTACAATTTTTTTCTAGACGCTTTGTCCATCAATGTGGCAAAATGTCAAACATTGTTTCTTGCCAATAATTCAGTTCCAAAATCCAGAGAACTACATTACCATTTTCTCCCAAGTATCATTCTACTTTTTAAAGAAGTTCGTTTTTAAGTATTTTTAGACCTTCCATCACAATTGTGGAACAATCCTTTCAGGTAAGAACATATTTAGTGGCATTAGATCACCTGGTTTAGTGGTGAGGGGGGTACTTTTGTGAATACCTTCTTTACCATGAAACTGTAGTGAGACAGAGGAGTTTAAGGAGAGAAAGCAAATTAATTTTTCACTTTTATATATATATTTAAATAAATGCATATACAGTCCTACATTGATGCATGCAAGTTGCTTTTGATTTTAAAGAAACAACAATTTGCAAGTCCTTTCATCGGAATCAGGGGTGAGGATCCAGTGGTGCTCCAGCTGTTGTTGACCAGTTCCCACCATTGGCCATGCTGTCTGAGGCTGGTCAGGGACGATGGGTATTGTAGTCCACAGAACACAGAAAGCTTCCTTACGCAGAATCAGACCGCTGGTCCACCTAGCTTATTACTGTCTGCACTGATTGGCAGCTCCAGACAGGCTCTCCTAGCCCTACCTGGATCTCCTGGGGACTGAACCTTGGTAGCTTGGAAAGCAGATGCAGAACCACTCAGCGGCACCCACCTAGCAGGCCACAGGTTCCCCGTGCTCTACAGTTTCAAGGCAAAAAAACTGGAAAGAATTAGGCAAATCCTCATGTCAAATTCACAACTATTTCTGCCTTCCCACTCCACAGAGCACAGGGATGACAGCATAGAAGGAATAACAAGCAAAAGGCTAGGCAGGCGAAGTTCACTTAGCAGCAGGCAGCTGGCAGGCTACTTAAGCAGAGCATGTTCCCCTCTCTGGAGGAGCAGGCATGCTTTATAGGGAAATGAGTGGCTGGCTGACATTTCACACACACACACCCCGAAGCGGAGGTGGTGACATTTGCCACAACACTGCTATCCCTTTCCTTTAGAAATAGAGCCATTGTGGGGTGGAGGGACAGATGACATATTGTGCAACCAGCAAGGCACTCAGAATGCACACAGGCGTTGTCCCATTTTATCTGCTGCGCAACAAACCTGTCAGGGAAGCAGTTAACCCTAAAGCTTGACCAGCCCAAGGTCAGCCTTATGCCTGAGCAGTGATTTGAACCCTTTCGGCCACCTGCTCCAAGCCCAGCATGCTGGCTCTCAAATATTTGCTTTGCTCCAAACCATTACATTATTTCATTTCTGGCTTTTCAGTTATTTAAATAAAATTGACTGCATCTTAATATTACACCGCTGGCCTCAAACCAATGCCAGAATAGTGTAACATTCAGTCTCCCCAGTAGTGGGTGCTGCAGGGGCGAAAGTTGTACTTTATATAAAGTTTGAATAAAAAACAAATAGATATGTGCTCTGGTCCTATAATTAAAAGAGTACACAATATGTTTTAAACACTAAGCAGGAACTTTAAAAAAAATGTTTTGGGGTGGGCAGAGAGTTACAAGAAAAAAATGGGGGGGGGGCACCAACACATTTTCCTACAGTAACTTTAAATAGGCCAATTTGAATTGTTGTTGTTGCACATTTATATCCTGCATTTTTCCCTAACAGGGAACGCTTTGTACCAGTTTAAATCAGTGCCCATGCAATTCAAGAAATTTCAATAAGAAGTGGGATTTCTGTACTCTGTTACCTAACTCCATTCCTTTTCCTCCTTTTATGTGCAAAACATAAAAATTTCCACAAGGAGTCATATTATAGCTTTTTATTTTCTTCCATAGGCTGTTCAGCTTAGTAATTAATAAAGGCATTGTTCTTACCAAAACTGACACAATGGAAATAATAAATTAATAAATATGTTATTAAGTAAAGCACAGAAATCTAAACAAGCATCCACTATCAAGTTCCTCTTTTTTATATAAAATAATAATAATTCAATTTTCTCACTTGATAAGTTGGGGAGGGGGAAATAACTGCTTGGACATGAAGTATTATTATTTCCAGTTAAGAAAGTAAACTGAAGTACAAGCCCCCCCCCCAAAAGAGCAGGATTCTTTTTCTTTCTTTCTTTTTTTTAAGACAGCTCCTGCATAGAGTTTCCAGGAATTGATGGTTTTTCCCACAACTGAAAGCCTTTCCCCGACAAAGCACCAAAGATGCCAGCTTCCTTCGTTGCAGCTCATTTTCAAGCTATGCAGAGAGAGAGAAAGAGAGAGAGAGAGAACATGCCTCAAATTTGTATGCAGTGAAATCATGCCAATACATACCAGCACCTTTGAATTAAAAAACAGAATGACTAATAGCCCGAGTCTATGTACGTCAGCAGAGGGTTCAGTCCTGCTGGGTGCTGCTTTGGCAGCATGTTCCCTGCAGACAATACACTGGCTAACCAGACCCCTGCAGCCAGCAACACTAAACCTTCTGTTCATCAGCTGGCAGGCAGAGGGTTCAATCCTGCTGGGCACTGCTTTACTATTCAGCATGTTTTACCAGCCTACCCCATCCTGCCAGTCAACTCTGACATGTGGGTAGGACTGCTGGCTTATCAGTCACCTGGCATCATCATGATGTCAGGATGCACTGACAGATGAAGAGTCCTGTCCATCTCTCCAAGTTGGTCCACTGGGGTGGATCAAGATCTGGCCCCAAAGGTTCCCGGCCTCTAGATTAGGACCATAAATATGATCCGTGAAGGAGCCCTAAAACGTCTTGGTGAAGTCTCCAAGTTCTGCAGAAAGTTCTTAAGTGCTCCCTTCTCAATGCTGCTCACTCAGGTGCCTTTAACCACATCCCCAAATCAAGAAGCAGGGAGCAAAACATTGAGTGAACAGGAACAAGCTGTCATGCTGGTAGGGGGATTTCTGCAGGTGACAGTGGCAGCTGTCGGAACTGGTATCTGTTGTTGTCACCTAGTGTGGAGGCTCTATCAGGGTTCCTAAGGGATCTATGGGGTCAAGAAGGCTGTACAGGGAGTTCCTCATCCAGAGCTGGTCTTTGGAGGGCCGGAGGGCCCCTCTTCCATCACAATCCCCTTGCCTGCCCCCACCCCGCTCAACAAGCTACTTCTCCTAATATGGCAATATTCACTAAAAAAAGGAGGCCAAATTGAGACAATAAAGGAAAATAAACCCGTCTTAACCATCTTAACTGAGGGACGCGGGTGGCGCTGTGGGTTAAACCACAGAGCCTAGGACTTGCTGATCAGAAGGTCAGCGGTTCAAATCCCCGCAACAGGGTGAGCTCCTGTTGCTCGGTCCCTGCTCCTGCCAACCTAGCAGTTCAAAAGCACGTCAAAGTGCAAGTAGATAAATAGGTACCACTCCAGCAGGAAGGTAAACGGCATTTCCGTGCACTGCTCCAGTTCACCAGAAGCGGCTTAGTCATGCTGGCCACATGACCCGGAAGCTGTACGCCGGCTCCCTCAGCCAATAAAACGAGATGAGCGCCCTTTACCTTTACTTTAACCATCTTAACATAAGTTCAGCATCTACCAAATCTTCAATCTTTTTGGAACCCGGGACCCAACCACCACTAGTCCCAATGTGGAACATGGAACCATTTTTAGGTTTATTTGTTTTTAACTTCCTCCTTTGTGATCAGCCTCTCCCCGTTTCCCTCCTCCTCCCCCCCAAAAGCCTTACATTTGCTATAAAAAGGGAAATGATGGGCATTTTAGGCCACAGCGTCACACACTTAAGGAGCAGTAAATAAGTAAATTAATAACCGGCATTAGCTGTTGAAATCAAGAAGGCATCTAGGTAGGTAAAAACATAAAGTTCGGTCAAAGGCGACTATGGGGTGCAGCACTCATCTCGCTTTTCAGGCCAAAGGAACCGGCGTTTGTCCACAGACAGCTTTCCGGGTCATGTGGCCAGGATGACTAAATCGCTTCTGGCACAATGGGACACCGTGACGGAAGCCAGAGTGCATGGAAACGCCATTTACCTTCCTGCCACAGTGGTACCTATTTTTCTACTTGCACTGGCGTGCTTTCGAACTGCTAGGTTGGCAGGAGCTGGGACAGAGCAACGGGAGCTCACCTCATTGAGCGGATTCGAACTGCCAACCTTCCGATCAGCAAACTCAAGAGGCTCAGTGGTTTAGACCCTGCATCGAGGTAAACCTGTACATGGACCCAGTGTTACAAAATCAAATATTAAAAAGGAATACCCAAACTGGTTGTGATAATAAATGAAAAGTGGGGGAACATAGGAAAACTTATTTCCAAAGGTTATACCTCTTTAACAATGCTTCCGACGCTTAGCTGCTTCTCCCTCTTCAAGCAAATTCTTCCTCTTTTCTGCCTTTACCACTTGTTCCCTTCTGTCCTGATTTTCCTACATTCCAACACACACAAATCTAAAATTCAATAGAAGCATGACCAAAAAACTTCCCATGGATAATAAACCCACCTCGTTTGAAAATTGCAGCCCACTTTTAAACAAAACAACAAACCATTCCTTGAATTAATTTACAAACCACCACAGTAAATCACTGTCCACTGGGGCGGAAACCATGCTAAAGTACAGTGGTACCTCGGGTTAAGTACTTAATTTGTTCCAGAGGTCCGTACTTAACCTGAAACTGTTCTTAACCTGAGGTACCACTTTAGCCAATGGGGCCTCCTGCTGCCGCCATGCCGCCACCGCAGCACGATTTCGGTTCTCATCCTGAAGCAAAGTTCTTAACCTGAGGTACTATTTCTGGGTTAGCAGAGTCTGTAACCTGAAGCGTATGTAACCTGAGGTACCACTGTAGTACGAGATCAGGGCAGTCAACGGCATGCAATTTGAATTAATTTGACTGACAGTGGGCTCAGGACATGCAAGGAGGAAAATACTGCTTCATGAAACTATGAATTAATGTTTGGGATTCACAGCCACAAAATGTGCAGGGATACATCGTATTTTTCCGTGCATAAGATGCCCTCATGTATAAGACGCCCCTTATTTTGGGGGACTCCAAATTAAGAAAACACCTCTCAGCACTACCTGTCTATAAGACAAGCCCCAATTTTAAACTAATTTTTTTGGTAAAAAAACCCCTAGTCTTATACACGGAAAAATACGGCAATTACAACATACAACCAGTTACTAAATTCAGCAGCAATTGTACAACTCCCTGTTCATTTGTTATTAAAAAGAGTCAAAGCAGCTTGCTGCATGCTCCATGCATCTTAACCCATGTATAGAGAAGTAGTGTGTGCTTTATTATAACCATGTTATCTACTTTAGCTGCTCATACCAGACAAAGGCTACAAAGCAGAGTTCTGGGTAGATGCAAAGACTCTCTCAAGAGGGTTCTTTATGTCCTCCTTCCAAACAAAAACCCCTCACAAAACACTGAAACTTATTCTTGCAACTCCCTCTTTCAAATTTCAGAAGTGGCTTGCTATCAGCAAGTCTAGGGGAGAGGGCTTGCGCTGGTGCCTCTGTGCATGCACAAGTGTGTGAAAGTCAAACACACTGCTGTATTCACACATAATTCCTTTGTATCAAAATGCCCACAAGAAGCATGCAAGCTAGAGATCTGAGAATTATATTCAGTTCTAGCAAAGACTAAGGAGTAGCTGGTGGTTCCTTCTACCAGTATGCAGTTTTGTGAAGTCCCCATAGCTCCATGGCTTGCATGCAAAAAGATATAAACAATATGACTACGGAAGAATTAAAAATATCAAACGGTATGAGACAAGGATGTCCTCTTTCACCATTGTTATTCATAATGGTTCTGGAGATTTTCCTAAATTCAATAAGGAGAAATGAAGCAATAAAAGGTGTGTCAGTAGGCCGTAATGAATATAAAGTAAAGGCCTTTGCTGATGATCTGGTAATAACAGTGGAAGAACCGCCGGAAAGTTCAAAAGTTGTTTTGGAGGAAGTTGAACAATTTGGTCAAGTGGCAGGGTTTATATTGAATAAGAAAAAAACTAAAATGTTAGCAAAAAATATGGATCAAGGTATGATAGAAACAATGCAACAACAAACAGGGATAGAAGTGGTGAAAAAAGTTAAATACCTGGGAATCTGGTTAACCCCCAAGAGTACTGATTAGTTTCAGAATAATTATGTGCCAGTGTGGAAGGGAATAAAGAAAGATCTAGAGGTGTGGGGCCAAATGAAGTTATCCTTTTGGAGGAGAATTTCAACGATTAAGATGAGTGTGCTGCCAAAGATGTTATTCTTATTTCAGACAATTTCAATAATTAAGGGGACAGCGATATTTAAAGAGTGGCAAAGAGCAATTTCAAGATATATCTGGCAGGGTAAGAAGCCAAGAATTATGTATAAGTTATTAACGGATGCAAAAGAAAGAGGCGGCTTCGCCCTGCCAGACTTGAAATTATATTATGAAGCTTCATGTCTCTGCTGGTTGAAAGAATGGATAAAGTTAAAAAATACTGAGTTATTGGATTTAGAAGGTTTTGATAACAGATTTGGCTGGCACACATATCTATGGTGTGAGAAAAGAAAGATTCATAAAGGTTTCGAAAACCACATCTTTAGAAGATCTCTCATAGAAATATGGGAGAGATATAGAAGTTTATTAGAATCAAGAACTCCCCACTGGCTATCTCCGTTAGAAGTTATGAGTCTTAAGAAAGTCAATATGAGGGGGAACTGGATCACATATAAAGAATTGATTATAAAGGAAGGAGGAAAATGGAAAATGAAATCCTATGAAGAAGTGAAAGAGTATGTGTATGATTGGTTGCATTATTATCAGGTTAACGAAATGTTTAAAAAGGACTTAAAAGAAAGAGGTTATGAGGTAAAAGAATCGAAATTTCAAATAGAAATAATAAACAATGAAAATAAAATTTTGTCCAAGATGTATAAAATCTTGCTAGAATGGTATACAAAAGATGAGGAAGTTAAATCGGTTATGATACACTGGGCCAGAGATTTGGGTTATAATATACAGTTTAATGATTGGATAAAACTGTGGAATGAAAATATAAAATTTACGGCATGTACTGCGTTAAAGGAAAATGTTATGAAAATGATTTATAGATGGTACATCACACCTGTGAAACTGGCAAAAATGTATAAAACATGTAATAAGTGTTGGAAATGTAAAGAAAAAGAAGGAACATTTTATCATATGTGGTGGGATTGTAAGAAGGTGAAGGGCTTCTGGGAAATGATATATACTGAGATGAAAAAGATGTTGAAATATACGTTTGTTAAGAAACCAGAGGCTTTTCTTCTAGGAATAGTAGGAAATGAAATAAATAGAATGGACTGTAAACTTTTCCAATATGCAGTAACAGCAGCGAGAATATTATTGGCCCAAAAATGGAAACAGGAACAACTGCCGACGCTCGAAGAATGGAGAATGAAACTGATGGAGTATGCTGAACTGGACAAACTAACAGGAAAGATCAGATATATACGAGATCAAAAGTTCATTGAAGACTGGGGAAAATTTTCAGACTATCTGAAATGTGTATGTGATGAGCAAATAACGCTAGTGGGATTTCAAGAAGTTCTGTAAATGATAGAGGACTATTGTATTGATGAAAACTAAGTGTGTGAAGGTTTATAAAATGCAATATAAAATTAGGAAATGCGTATTTAAAAATTTGAATAATGGATGATTGTCAGAGAGGTTGAAGGAAGTCTAAAAGAGAAAATATGTGATAAATTTAGATTGGATACTATAAATGTATGTTGGGAAATTTAATAAAAAAATAATAATAATAAAAAGAATTTTTTATTCCCACAATGGTAGTTTCACGGATTTCTGACATTAATTGGTAGCTTTAATACATTCCCCTTATTTCTGATTTTCAGGCTGTGAGTGCCTCTACTTATGTAGCCAAAACAGATTCACCCACAAACATGAGGGAAGAACCTGTAAGTTCAGGGGAACCCTGAGTTTTGCAGCAATAGAAAAATGATTGCGGGGGCAGGGAGATAAGAGGGGGAAATCACAATATACAGCCCAATGAGAACAAAATGTGAGCAGTTCACACACACACACACACACACACACACACACCCAAAAAAATTGCTGGCTGCTGGGGTAGAGGAAATTAAAACTGGGTGGTGTGGGAATGGAATATATTGAGAAAGGGCATGGCTGGCAGGAACCCTGAATGGGAACATTCCACATAGCAAAATTTTGTTGCAGGTCCCACTTGTCATTATCAAACCTTGTTTATTATTGCAAACCTTGAGAGCTTTGATGAAGAGATCCCTGAAGGTTTTCATAGTGTTAAAAACATCGTCTAATGAGTGTGTGTTTCGATCTTCACAGAGATAATCAGCAAGCTCAGCTTTCTTTTCCACAAGGGCATTCATTTCCTCACCCAGTTCCTTGGAAGCATTTATGCTATCCTACTTGCAAACACAATTTGCACATGTTAGAAAACATTGTTCAAAATAACATTGCACCTGGTGCGGGTTTGTTTGACTGTTTTTTACAGTCTGTATTTTGTTGGTCTTAATGCTCTGCTTAACCATTACTTACTAATATTATCATAAGCAGCCACAGAAAATAATAGTAATAGTAAGGTACGGTATACGTTTAAAAAAAAAACAGAATCAATGGGGGGAAAGTATGTGAAAATAGTCCAAAAGAGCTCTTTAGCAGCTTGTGAGCAACTTTCTGAAATAAATAGAATAAAGGCCTTTCTAGCCAATCATCTTTTAGTCTACTAAATCGTAGGATCATAGAACCAAGGGTCATTTAGTCCAACCCCCTGCAATGCAGGAATATCAGCTAAAGCATCCATGACAGATGACCATCCAACCTCTGCTTAAAAACCTCCAAGGAAAAAGAGTCCACAACCTCCCAAGGGAGTCCGTTCCACTGCTGAACAGCTCTTACTATCAGAAAGATCTTCCTGATGTTTAGTCGGAATCTCCTTTCTTGTAACTTGAAGCCACCGGTTCAAGTCCTACCCTTCAGAGCAGGAGGAAACAAGCTTCTTTTCTCAGTTGTTGCCTGGGATCCCGACTTCTTCCTCAAGGAAGCACTTTTTATTTTGAATGGATCTCCTGTTTCGCACCATTCAGTTCACAACGCATTATTGCGAGGAATCTGTCTCCAGCTAGCCAGACCCCTGCAATCTGCAGTACTGCCCAGAATGTTGTTGTTGTTTAGTCGTTTAGTCGTGTCCGACTCTTCGTGACCCCACTGACCAGAGCACGCCAGGCACTCCTGTCTTCCACTGCCTCCCACAGTTTGGTCAAACTCATCTTCGTAGCTTCGAGAACACTATCCAACCACCTCGTCCTCTGTCGTCCCCTTTTCCTTGTGCCCTCCATCTTTCCCAACATCAGGGTCTTTTCCAGGGAGTCTTCTCTTTTCATGAGGTGCCCAAAGTATTGGAGTCTCAGCTTCACAATCTGTCCTTCCAGTGAGCATTCAGGGCTGATTTCCTTCAGAATGGATAGGTTTGATCTTCTTGCAGTCCATGGGACTCTCAAGAGTCTCCTCCAGCACCATAATTCAAAAGCATCAATTCTTCAGCGATCAGCCTTCTTTATGGTCCAGCTCTCACTTCCATATATCACTACTGGGAAAACCATGACTTTAACTATACGGACCTTTATTGGCAAGGTGATGTCTCTGCTTTTTAAGATGCTGTCTAGATTTGTCATTGCTTTTCTCCCAAGACTGTCCAGAATATGCTTGTGCAAAATGGCAAACCCGTCAACTGAAGGAGAAGAAGACTCTACTGCAGACAGAACCAACTGGCTTTAAGGCACAATGCGGGCAAACATCTTGTCAATCTCTCACTCTCTCGTGCACACAATCTCTTGGCAGCAAGGGGCCTTGCTTTCAGAATTTTGCTCGACAGGCTGCCTAAATTAACCAGGCCAGTCTATTTGTTATTTTCAGCCATCTGAAGATAAAGTGCATTCATCTCTTCTCTTAATGGGGTGGAGGGGAGCAGCCTGGTTTGCATCCCAGGCACACGAGGCCCCACTTTGCAAAAACCAAGGCACCCGGGGTCTGGACAGCGTCAGAATGAGCCACTTGAGAACCATATGTATGCTGCCAGTTCCATGATGGAAGAAAGATAATACATAAATAAATGTAGGGTGACAAATTGAAAACAAACAGCTAATCTCGCCCTGCACCATCACGCACCAGTGGTCTCTCCTAAACGTTATTCCACACGTTGCACCACTGGATAGCTCAGCTGGTTAGAGCGGGGTGCTGTTAACGCCAAGGTTGCAGGTTCGATCCCTGTATGGGGCAGCTGCATATTCCTGCATTGCAGGGAGTGGTACTAGTTGATCCTCAAGGGCCCTTCAAACTCTCTAGTTCTATGATTCTAAGAAAAGCCACAGGTGGTCCAGCACATGCATGCACAGCCATGTTAGGGGCCACTCCATTTTCTTTCATTTCAGAGTGGTCATAGCTCCATGGTAAAGGTAAAGGGACCCCTGACCATTAGGTCCATCACCGGGGCTGCGGCGCTCATCTCGCTTTATTGGCCGAGGGAGCCGGCATACAGCTTCCGGGTCATGTGGCCAGCATGACTAAGCCGCTTCTGGCGAACCAGAGCAGTGCACGGTAACGCCGTTTGCCTTCCCGCCGGAGCGGTACCTATTTATCTACTTGCACTTTGATGTGCTTTCGAACTGCTAGGTGGGCAGGAGCAGGGGCCGAGCAACGGGAGCTCACCCCGTTGCGGGGATTCGAACCGCCGACCTTCTGATTGGCAAGTCCTAGGCTCTGTGGTTTAACCCACAGCACCACCTGTGTCCCCATAGCTCCATGGCTTGCATGCAAAAAGATCCCAGGTTCGATCCCTGGGACCTTCAGAGAGAGGGTACAATACCGAGCTATATGGACCATTGATCTAATTCACATTCACACCATGCATTTAAAGTAGTTGTATCAGTCATGACTTCCCCCACAGAACCCTGGGATCTGTAGTTTGTCAATGGTGCAGAGAGCTTAGGACAGTGATGGCCATACTTGGCCCTCCAGCTGTTTTGGGACTACAACTCCCATCATCCCTAGCTAACAGGACCAGTAATCAGGGATGGTGGGAATTGTAGTCTGAAAACAGCTGGAGGGCCAAGTTTGGCCATCACTGGCTTAGGAGACCCGTAAGAAACTACAGTTCCCAAGATTTTTTGTGGAAAACCATGGTCACACATCCACATTGCATGTTCACATTTAGAGCATGGCTTCCCTTAAACAATCCTTGGAACTGTAGTTTAAGGGTGCTGGGAATTGTAGCTCCATCAGGGGTAAGCTACAGTTCCCATTTGTGTGGGTTTTTTTGGGGAGAGACATGTACAATAAATGCATGTTGTGGATGTGACCCATGACTCTTAAAGAGAGCAAGGACCTGTGAAACCCATTTAGCAGGCACAACTAAGAAACATTCTGGAATAAAAGGAAGCTTGAGTACCATTAGTAAATCCACGTAACTTACTTTAATTGATTTCCCAAACTGGACTTTCACATCATCCTTGGATGAAAATATCTTTTGCTCGATTTCCAACAATTTCTTTAGAAGGCCTTCCACTTCCACTTGCATCTCTTTTACATTGATTCTGGAAGAGGTTTAGTAAAAAAAAATTACAAGCAGCATCTATAGGCAACCCATTGTGGAAGCTTCCCTTCCTCAGCACCCCCACCCCCACCCCCACATGTCTCTCAATGGGAAACACAGAAGGAGAGTCTTTGTGATGAGAGAGATCATGCATGCAAGACAAAAGAAGGAGCCTTATCAATGGTCCTCTACCTGAGAGGAATGTGGATACAGGAATCACATTTCTGCAGCTGTGCCTCTGCAGAGTCCTTGTCCCCAGTGCCCTACAGCTACCCCATCCAGCATGAAAGGGGAGCTTTTCATCCACAGGGTGCTCCAAAGCTAATAATAATAATAATAATAATAATTTATTATTTATACCCCGCCCATCTGGCTGGGCCTCCCCAGCCACTCTGGGCGGCTTCCATAAAACCAAAAATACAGTAAAATCACACGTTAAAAACTTCCCTGAACAGGGCTGCCTTAAGATGTCTTCTGAATGTCAGGTAGTTGTTTATCGCTTTGACATCTGCTGGAAGGGCGTTCCACAGGGCGGGCGCAACTACCGAGAAGGCCCTCTGCCTGGTTCCCTGTAGCTTTGCTTCTTGCAATGAGGGAACCGCCAGAAGGCCCTCGGCGCTAGACCTCAGTGTCTGGGCAGAACGATGGGGGTGGAGACGCTCCTTCAGGTATACTGGACCGAGGCCGTTTAGGGCTTTAAAGGTCAGCACCAACACTTTGAATTGTGCTCGGAAACGTACTGGGAGCCAATGTAGGTCTTTCAAGACCGGTGTTATATGGTCTCGGCGGCCGCCCCCAGTCACTAGTCTAGCTGCCGCATTCTGGATTAGTTGTAGTTTCCGAGTCACCTTCAAAGGTAGCCCCACATAGAGTGCATTGCAGTAGTCCAAGCGGGAGATAACCAGAGCATGCACCACTCTGGCGAGACAGTCCGCAGGCAGATAGGGTCTCAGCCTACGTACCAGATGGAGCTGGTAAACAGCTGCCCTGGACACAGATTTGACCTGTGCCTCCATGGACAGCTGTGAGTCCAAAATGACTCCCAGGCTGCGTACCTGATCCTTCAGGGGCACAGTTACCCCATTCAGGACCAGGGAATCCTCCACACCTGCCCGCCTCCTGTCCCCCAAAAACAGTACTTCTGTCTTGTCAGGATTCAACCTCAATCTGTTAGCCGCCATCCATCCTCCAACCGTCTCCAGACACTCACACAGGACCGTCACCGCCTTCACTGGTTCTGATTTAAAAGAGAGGTAGAGTTGGGTATCATCCGCATACTGATGAACACCCAGCCCAAACCCCCTGATGATCTCTCCCAGCGGCTGCATGTAGATGTTGAAAAGCATGGGGGAGAGGACAGAACCCTGAGGCACCCCACAAGTGAGAGCCCAGGGGTCTGAACACTCATCCCCTGCCACCACTTTCTGAACACGGCCCAGGAGGAAGGAGCGGAACCACTGTATGACAGTGCCCCCAGCTCCCAGCCCCTCAAGACGGTCCAGAAGGATGCTATGGTCGATGGTATCAAACGCCGCTGAGAGATCCAGCAGAACTAGGAAACAGCTCTCACCTTTGTCCCTAGCCCGCCGGAGATCATCAACCAAAGCTAAGCATTTAGGAATGCTGAAAACACAAGGGCAGGCGTAGGCAAACTTGGCCCTCCAGATGTTTTGGGACTACAACTCCCATCATCCCTAGCTAACAGGACCAGTGGTCAGGGATGATGGGAATTGTAGTCTCAAAACATCTGGAGGGCAGAGTTTGCCTATGCCTGCACAAGGGGCTTCCGTTTCAAGGGAACAGTGTGCAAGTTCTGCTACGTACAGCAGAGCTTCATGGAAAACACAGACGAAATCAGAGCACTCCAAGTCATTTGCTCATGTACGTGCACAGAAAACAGCAGATCTATCTGAAAGGCAACACCTGCATTAATGGTTGCAGTGCATCCATTAATTATTATTATTATTATTATTATTATTATTATTATTACTGCACAACTGTATAATATTGTTGTGCAATCTTAGAAGGGGTGCAGCTGTGAGGGGCACAGCTGTGACTATCATGAAGGGACCCTGCACTTCTGAATTTCCCACCACACAACTGGTTAGACATTGTGTTGGGGTAACAGGAAGAAGAGGGGAAGGCAGGGCCTTCGCCCAGTTCTGTGTGTCCCCTCCCTCCCCCCATCCCCATGCCACAGAGTTCTCTACTTGCTCATACAGTGGACGCTCGGGTTGCGAACATGATCCTTGCGAGAAGCACATTTGCAACCTGCAGCGTCCGCAACCTGCAGCGCCACGTCTGCGCATGCGCGGGTTGCGATTCGGTGCTTCTGTGCACGCGCAAGCGCCAAAACCTGGAAGTAACCTGTCCCAGTACTTCCAGGTTCTGTGCGGTGTGCAACCCCAAATCACACAACCCGAAGCGTCTGTAACCCGAGGTACGATTGTATTCTAATTCTGCTTTAACAAACACACATTAACCTTTTTATTTCAAATGTTAGAAGGGAGGAGAGTTTACCCAGCTGCCTTTGAAACGCACTCCAGGTCACTGGGAAGCTGTAAAAGGTCTCTGTGTTTTTTTTCAACCTCCTAAAACAAAACAAAACAAAACAAAAAGTAATAATCATGTATTTGCATCTGTAGAAAGCACCAACCAATTATTAGAAGTGCGAGAAAACAGGAAGCAGCCTTATACTGAGTCAGGCCATTGGGTTCATAGCCCAACATTGTCATGGCCTGCTCTCCAGGATTTGAGGAAGTGTTATCTCTACCTGGAGATATTAGAGTTTGGACCTGGGACCTTCTGCATTAGGGGAATTTGTTTATTAAAATGTGTGTACAGTCAAACTTCGGTTCCCAAAAGCCTCCATTATCGTACATTTTGGTCCCGAACACTGAAAACCCAGAAGTAACTGATCCAGTTTTTGAACAATTTTCAGAAGCCAAACAGCTTCTAGGGAGTTTTCTTCTTTTTTCTTCGTTGGGTGTTCAGGAGGGCAGTTCATAAAATACTTTTTCTTAAAATGCCTGCCCCAAAGGTCTTCTCTTACGACACTAGGGATTATATAGCTATATCTGAAATTTCATACATATCAGTTAATATCTTGACCCTCCTCCACGAAAATAGCTGTTTACTTGGCCATTTCCCTATGTCGTGAAGGCTGAAATTTCAATTCAGTGGAGCAGGTGAGGGGTGTTCAGGTGTAAAGGGAGGGTCTGGCCAGGTTGGTGAGTAGAGCAAGGAAAGGCAGCAGCCCCTAGCTTATTTATAATCATAAAATTGATGTCTTAAAAAGTGCAATCAGTTCTCATAAGGGGGCTCGAGTTTTGTCTTGTCTTAAAACAATACTGCTCCTAATGTATTCTCAGAATCAAAGTCAACCGCAAGAAAGAAGCAGAAAATGCATCCGTACCTCTAGGATGTGATGGAGCAGAGTAATGCTATTTTTATTTGCTCTTGTCTCTGTTAGTTTGAGCAACGTGCTGATTCTGAAGCCTCCAGCATTCCCACTGTGACGCCCCTGAAAGATCAGATGTGATATGAGCCAACCACACAATTCCAAGAAAGAGGCACACCCAACATGCCCCTTTGCCATCACAGCTAGATGGCAACTGTAATAGACACACAGACATTTAGATATCTTGAGAAGCCACTAAACCAAGCATGCAAGACGAAGGGATGAAAGGGCCCAATAATACAAATTATGGTATGGAGAACCAGACCACTCCAGTTCCCATCAGCCCTGGGCTGGCCTAACCAGTATTCAGGGATTAGAGGATCCAAAAGCACCTGGAGGGCCACAGGTTCCCCATCCCTAAAGGATCCATAAAATATAAGTGAGGAATCTCATCGTACTTGAGCAACAGCAAAAATGAAAACCCAGCCATGCACAAAGCTTACTGGGTGACCTTGGACCAATCTCCAAGGCTAAATAAACAGCTCAGGACTGCAATACAGTAGTACCTCGGGTTAAGAACTTAATTTGTTCCAGAGGTCTGTTCTTAACCTGAAACTGTACCTGAGGTACCACTTTACCTAATGGGGCCTCTTCTGTTCTCATCCTGAAGCAAAGTTCTTAACCCGATGTACTATTTCTGGGTTTGCAGAGTCTGTAACCTGAAGAGTCTGTAACCTGAAGCGTCTGTAACCTGCGATACCACTGTACCTCAAGGACCGCCTCTTACCTTATGAATCTACCTGGACCCTGAGATCACCTTCTGAGGCCCTTCTTCGTGTGCCTCCTCCTTGAGAGGTCCGGAGGGTGGCAACACGAAAACGGGCCCTTTCTGCATCGCTCCCCATCTGTGGAACGCTCTCCCCAGGGAAGTTCGCCTGGCACCTTCATTATACATCTTTAAGGCGCCGGGCACAAAATGTTCCTCTTCAACCAGGCCTTTGGCTGACTGAATCCAATGCGCTTTTAAAATGTGTTGGGGAGAGGGGGTTACTGGGTTGTCTTCGTTTGTATTATGTACGGTGGACGCTCGGGTAGCGAACGTGATCCATGCAGGAGGCACGTTTGTAACTCGCAGCGCCGCTTCGGCACATAGCGCAATTTAGTGTTTCTGCGCATGCGTGAGTGCCGAAACCCGGAAGTAACCCGTTCTGGTACTTCTGGGTTCGGTGTGGTGCGCAACCCGAAAACGCGCAACCTGAAGCATCTGTAACCCGAGGTATGATTGTATTTTGTGGTTTTAATGGCCATTTTATGCCATGAACCGCCCTGAGACTTGCGGGTATAGGACGGTATACAAATAAATTATTAATAATAATTATAGTTGCTGAGGAGTCTAGTACATGAACAACAATAAAAGGTATGCCTGTTCAGCCATGAAACTTCCTGGGTGACCTTGGCACTATCAGCACCTTTTACCCCAGAGATAGGGAACATCAGGCCTGAGGTGTGGTGGGTGTACAAAATGCAGACCTCCAGGCCTCTCTATGACCCACTCCAGGCTACAAATTTCTCCCCCGCCCAATTGATTCCTCCTTTTCACTGGCATTTATTTATTTATTTATTTATTTATTCCCCATCCCCCCATACATTTACATTTCCTCAATCCATCATATTATTCTTTTCTCCTTCTTCCTACTTCCCTCCGCCCCCACTTGATTGCTTCACATTATACAATTTACAATAATCTTTGCATTCTACAATCTTCTCAAATCATCTATATATTCTTATTATCTTTCCTTACTAATTTTTCTTCCATCCGGTACTTCACATTTTAATCTAGACATATTAGCCTATCATTTTTTGAGCAATATTTTGCCAGGCTACAACTTTCAGTGGCCCAAGCGTTTTTGCCTGGCCAGAATGCATCCTTGAATTCCCTTAATGCCTCTTTCTTCCCTGTCTGGATGGACAATAGAAAGGAGTTAAGCACGTGTGTGTATAAACTAGCCCAGCATTTCCCAACCCTGGGCCTCCAGCTGTTTTTGGACTACAACTCCCATAATCCTCAGCTAGCAAGACCAGTGGTCAGGGATGATGGGAATTGTAGTTCAAAAACAGCTGGAGGCCCAAGGTTGGGAAACACTGAACTAGCCTACCGTACAAAGGCAAAAGTTTACGTTGATTGCTCCACCCACTTTTGCCCCAGCCCCACCCACTGCCGGCATAGGGCTCCCCCAAAGGTCGCCTAGAAGGCAATGTGGCCCCTCAGGGTGAAGCAGGTTCCCCACCCCTGTCTCAGCCTAACCTACTTTGCAGGGTTGTTGCAAAGATAAACCAGGGGCAGAAGGGGACCATATACAATAGTCTAAAGTTCCCTGGAGGAAAGGGTTAGGAAAGAAGAGATAAAAAAAGGTGAGACAGGTAGGTATTACCCCACTCTCCCCACCTTCTTACATAATTTAAGAAGTTTCCAACTTTCAGAATCAACTGGCAGAACAATGGCAGACGCCGGTTTGTAAGAAGAGCTGAAAAAGAGAAGAATGCAAATGTCGTTTTTCCTTGGAGTTTGCACAAAAAACCCACCCCTGCTGCTCCGTGTCTTGCATTTAAATTCAGGAAGAAAATAATATTTAGGTTGCAACTGAAAACTGAACTCAGTGGGCAGTTCTTCTGAGTACTCTTGTATTGAATTGTTAAAGGTAGAGACCATTAAGTCCAGTCGCGGACGACTCTGGAGTTGTGGCGCTCATCTCGCTTTACTGGCCGAGGGAGCCGGCGTACAGCTTCCGGGTCATATGGCCAGCATGACTAAGCCGCTTCTGGTGAACCAGAGCAGCGCACGGAAATGCCGTTTACCTTCCTGCCACAGTGGTACCTATTTATCTACTTGCACTTTGCCGTGCTTTCGAACTGCTAGGTTGGCAGGAGCAGGGACCGAGCAACAGGAGCTCACCCCGTCGCGGGGATTCGAACCACCGACCTTCTGATCGGCAAGCCCTAGGCTCAGTGGTTTAGAATTGAATTGTTAGTTGTCTTTAAATGATGAGTAACTGGGGTATCCAATTAAGTCACTGATAAAATATAAAGCTACACAGAACTGCGAAGTGTGTGAATCAAATAAAAATCAAAGCATCTCCAAAAAGACATTAGAGTTTTCGGCTAGCATTATTTTCACCTGTTTGGGTGACTTGAGCAAATTAATTTATTTCATCTGGATCGTCAATGGTTACTGGTCACAATGGCCAAGTTCTACCTCCATTGCTGAAGGCAGTATGCTGGGAATCACAAGCAGGTTGAGGGTCCTCCTGTGCTCCTGTTTGTGGGCTTTTGAGAGCATCTGGTTGGCCACTGTGAGAAGAGGATGCTGAATTAGATGGGTCTTTGGTCTGATCCAACACAGCTCTTCTTATGTTCTCATGCTGCCATTCCACCCTTAGTCTGGGCAAGAGCAGCATTTGGTACTAGATGCAAAACTCAAAATAAAATTGGAAGCTTGGGTTGGGATTGTAGTTTTTAAAGGGAATTTGCAGATCATGCGGATGGGAGGTGTGTTGAATGGTCTCTTTAAATCTGAAGGTTCATTATTGTTCCACAAGATGTGTATTTCTTTAAAGGCCAGAGCAAGTAACGTGACCTAGTTTTACAGCGCTGAAGCAGTATAGCAGGGGCTGCTGCTGCTGCTGCTGTTGTTTAGTCGTTTAGTCGTGTCCGACTCTTCATGACCCCATGGACCAGAGCCTGCCAGGCACTCCTGTCTTCCACTGGCTCCCGCAGTTTAGTCAAACTCAAGTTGGTAGCTTCGAGAACACTGTCCAACCATCTCGTCCTCTGTCATCCCCTTCTTCTTGTGCCCTCAATCTTTCCCAACATCAAGGTCTTTTCCAGGGAGTATTTTCTTCTCATGAGGTGGCCAAAGTATTGGAGCCTCAGCTTCAGGATCTGTCCTTCCAGTGAGCACTCAGGGCTGATTTCCTTCAGAATGGATAGGTTTGATCTTCTTGCAGTCCATGGGACTCTCAAGAGTCTCCTCCAGCACCATCATTCAAAAGCATCAATTCTTCGGCGATCAGCCTTCTATATGGTCCAGCTCTCACTTCCATACATCACTACTGGGAAAACCATAGCTTTAACTATACGGACCTTTGTTGGCAAGGTGATGTCTCTGCTTTTTAAGATGCTGTTAAGTTGTGGTAATTAAGCTGTTGGGTATGGTATATAAAGAGCAGCATGTAGCTCTCTCAGTACCCTGGTGGATGGGTCATGCTTATTGATATATTGTAAGATAAGGGGACCCCTGACCATTAGGTCCAGTCGTGACCGACTCTGGGGTTGTGGCGCTCATCTCGCTTTATTGGCCGAGGGAGCCGGTGTACAGCTTCCAGGTCATGTGGCCAGCATGACTAAGCCGCTTCTGGCAAACCAGAGCAGCGCACGGAAACGCAGTTTACCATCCCACCAGAGCAGTATCTATTTATCTACTTGCATTTTGACGTGCTTTCAGACTGCTAGGTTGACAGGAGCCGGGACCGAGCAACGGGAGCTGACCCAATCGCAGGGATTTGAACCACTGACCTTCTGATTGGCAAGTCCTAGGCTTTGTGGTTTAACCCACAGCGCCACCTGTGTCCCATTGATTTATTGTAATTTAGTGTAAAAGGAGTTTTTGTTTTTGTTATTAAAACCTAGCAAAAGTTGGTTTTGCATTTCTTGAATGTGTGGTCTCCCCAGCACACCCTCTGCAGCGCAACTAGTCTGCAAAATAACCAACAAGGTGCCGCCAGTCAATGACAACAATACCAAGTTAGACAGACCAATGGTGTGAATCTGTTTCATTTGTTCCTAAATTTTTTAGCCCACTTACTTTCAGCAGCTGCTCTGACCAATTTTGCTTTGGGCCAAAGCAGATCCAGCATAATGTTGGTCTCCGTACATATCAGCATGCCTTCAATCCTCAAGTGGTAACTAGGAAGAGAAACCAGTATTTTTTATTTATTTTTTATTTTATTCCCTTTCCAATCCAGCTCCTGTTTGTTCCTCATTTGTTCCTCATTTCCAAGGTCCTCCTTCCTGGTTCTCTCTAACCCTAGTGTGCTTCTCAGTTCCAATTCCTCCTTGCTTCTTGGCTCTGACTCAATTCCTGGCTCACCTTGGAGCTCTGCCCTGACAAACACCCAGGGCTAGGGCAAGAGACTCTCTGCTGAGAGACAAGATGGTGCCCCGCCGCAAAAAACAACAACCCCAAAACAAAATCCACTTCTAGAAGCTGACCTGATTGGCAGTTGTCACACTGGTGACAGGACAATGGCCTCTAGCACAGCAGTTGAGGGTAGCAAACTTAATTATTTTTTATTTTCTGAAAGGTTTCTTATTTTTTTAAAAAAAGATTTCTTCCCTTCCCTTTATCACAAGGCGCCGGGACAGGATACAGCAATGAAACTGGGCAAGCTGCTCCAAAATCAAGGCAAAGAAAAAGACAATAATATATTGTATGATCTGTTAATAGTTCACAGAATATTGTTCAGAATGGAAAATAGGGAAAAGAAATACTGGACAAATCCTTCCTCAGCATTCTGTTGGCGCAGGAAAGGCTTACAAATGTAAAAACAAGAAAAGGGTAAAAACAGTTCCGTACGTAAAAACAATACAAACATTTTAAAAACAATTGCACGTAGCCAAACTGTTAAAACTATAGTAATTCCAATAGAGATGCAGACTTAGGTGACACAAACGTTTCACTCACAATCCCCTGCTGTCAGTCCTCTGCCGCCAGCGCCACCCCACAAGAAACTGCTGCCTGAGGCAGCCACATCACTCTACTTAATGGTAGAACCAGCCCTGCAAACGCCTATGCTAGTCATGCAGAACTTGTAGGCAAGGGGAAGTAAAAGACGGCTCTTACCTGGGAACTTCAAGGAGACACAGATAAAACTGATCTGCATTTCCAAGCTTGGCTTTTTCGCCCTTGAATGCTTTCATTCTCTCAATCTGACAAAAGAGAGGAAGACTCGTCACTACCAGCTCTGAACTGCAAGCAGCGATACCCAGACATAGTACATTGCTTTTCTTTTTGTAAACCACTTAAAGTGTGTGTTCTCCTCCCTTTAACTGTATGAAGCAAGAAGCATTTTATAAATTAAGAAATAAATAATAAGAAGAGGACTAAAGTTCCCAGAGCCCTTTGGGGGATGCATGCTCTAGCTATCTCCGGCTTGGACTACTGCAATGCACTCTATGTGGGGCTACCTTTAAAGGTGACTCGGAAACTGCAATTAATCCAGAATGCGGCAGCTAGACTGGGGACTGGGAGTGGCCGCCGGGACCACATAACACCAATCCTGAAAGATCTTCATTGGCTCCCAGTACGTTTCCGAGCACAATTCAAAGTGTTGGTGCTGACCTTTAAAGCCCTAAACAGCCTCGGTCCTGTATACCTGAAGGAGCGTCTCCACCCCCATCGTTCAGCCCGAACACTGAGGTCCAGCTCCGAGGGCCTTCTGGCGGTTCCCTCGCTGTGACAAGTGAGGTTACAGGGAACCAGGCAGAGGGCCTTTTTGGTAGTGGCACCTGCCCTGTGGAACGCCCTCCCAGCAGATGTCAAGGCAATAAACAACTATTTTACTTTTAAAAGACACCTGAAGGAGGCCCTGTTTAGGGAAGTTTTTAATGTCTGACGCTGTATTGTTTTTGATATTTGGTTGGAAGCCACCCAGACTGGCTGGGAAGACCCAGTCAGGTGGGCGGGGTATAAATAATAAATTATTATTATTAATAAAATGTGAGAGGCATCATGCCGCCGAATACAACTTGCTGGGAATTGCAGGTGGGCAGAGCGCTGTGGAGCTTATGCCCAGCTTTGCAGACTGTGTGGCCTCTGAGAACAGAACTGGATGAGCCATTGGCCTGATCAAAGCAGGCTCGTCTTATGGTATGTATGCACTCACGTGCCTTGCCAGCTCCAGGGAGGTCAGGAGCACCACTTGTGATTGCCTAGCAACTTCCAAATATGCTCTCTTAATAGTTGCAGAGCATGACTAATGGCTTTGAGACAACTCTCAAGTTATTTCTTAACTTAACCTTCAGAAATAGCAAGACAACTGGCACGGGTTCCGGTTCCACGAATGAAAGAAAGCTAGTCTGGTGCAGTGATGACAGTGGGGAGTGGAGAACCTTCACTCCCAATTTGGGGGTTGCATTCCCCTGGGGGTTCTTCTGTGTGTCAGTGGTGGGTGGGGCCACAGGCAAAAATGGGTGGGGCCACAGGCAAAAGTAGGCAGGTCAGGGACACTCCCTTCTCTCCCTCCTCCGATCTTCCCATCTGCGTGTAATTAAGCCACGCATAATGGCCTCAGCTGTTACAGGGTCAGGGAAATTACGACAAATTTCTTGGTGCACTAATAAGCACATCTAAAATTAATATAGGGGGGAAGCCAGTATTCATACCTCATGGTTTTTGGGCAAAAGCTTCATTAGGTTTTTCAGGGTCTCTTCGTCAAACATGCTCCTGTCTCCTTTCCAAATCATGTCGGCTATTTGCTGATTCGAGCTACAGGAAAGAAGTGGAATGGTTAAGATGCACAAATATAAAAGCTAGGAAGAAATCTCAGCACAGGCGCCCCGTCCCCCCAACTTACGTGGGAGTTACGTTCCGGGGCCCCGCGTGCATAAGTGAAATCACATCAAGTGGGGAGCACCCTCTAAACACCCTTTAAACACCCTCTCTTCAATCAAAAGTACTGGATCCAAAAATACCCACAGCTAGAATTGAAAATCTGGAGGAGGCGAGAGGACATGCGGGGAGGCTGAGCAGTGTAAACAAAGCCCCACTGCGCCTCATGTCTCTTTGGGGCTTCCTCCACCCTCACTGACCTCCTCTTCGGGCTCCAGGGAGGGTCTGCTTGCAAGCCACGAGGACTCATCAGCTCTCTCCCGCAATTTCCAGGTTTTAATTGAATTATTTACTTATTTCCTGGCGACGCACCTATTCGCGGTTGTGCAAAAGTCAGTAGTGTATGGGGGGTGGGATGCCTGTAAATGGGAGAGTTGTTGGCAGGGTTGTTGACCGGTTGGATCCAGTTCACATGCTTTATTACTGAAGGACCCATGCAAAGTGAAATCACAGCACAAATCCCTTGGCAGATGGCTTGCGTCAGGACTTTCCAAACTGTGCGTCGCGACACATTAGTGTGTTGGCTGCAGTGTGTAAGTGTGTCGTGCAAACGCTCCCCGCGCTCCTCCCCCGGGAGCTGGAAAGGGGATAGTTTAACCTCTGGTTTGCTAGTAAAACTGAATTACCGTGTCGCGAAATTATGCAAGTCTAAAAAGTGTGTCGCCAACATGAAAAGTTTGGAAAGCTCTGGGCTTACGTAGTCATCTCCTTTGGTTCCCCATGCTGTGTTCAGCCAGCTTGGCCCATCTTAAAAACTTTTGTCATACTTATATGCTCTTACTGGTGGTAGAGAGGAAACAAACTGGAAGTAGAGAGGTCATCTCAGTGGCATCTCCTGCTAAAACGGATCTCAGAAAGACCTCTGCCTTGAGACCTTGGACAGCCAGTGCCAATCAGACTAGACAATAGATGCGCCAACGATCTGATGCCCTACAAGGCTTCATATTTGCTCATGTTGAAGTTCTGCCTATGCTGCTGGGGGCCAGGTTTAGTCATCGCTCCCCCTCACCCCACCCAACGCATTTCATTGACCAAGTAACTCTCACCATTTAAATTGCTTTAGCACTATGTTCAGATGGAGACTTTTCTTTCGATCTACGAAGGAAATCTGTTTAAGAGGGGGGTAGTTAAAAAAAATTAGTAGCAGGAACAAGTTAATACTGCTTGCCTACTTTCTTTGAACAAAGCTCTGAGACACAGAGAATGTGCAGCGGTTTTCAGATTCCTCACCATCTCCCCACTTCCTAGCATTTTTATAGTGCGTTATGTTGTGTTGTTATGTTATGTTTTATGTTATGTTATGTTATGTTATTATGTTTTGTTATTATGTTATGTTATGTTATGTTGTTATGTTATGTTATGTTATGTTATGTTATGTTATGTTATGTTATGTTATGTTGTTATGTTGTTATGTTGTTATGTTATGTTATGTTATGTTATGTTATGTTATGTTATGTTATGTTATGTTATGTTGTTGTTATGTTGTTGTTACATTATGTTATGTTTTATATTATGTTACATGTTGTCGTTGTTATGTTATGTTATGTTAATCTGCTTTCCTCACAAAATTGACCCAAAACAAACTAATACAGTATAAACCCAAAAAGCCAATCAGAAAAGGCACATCCTAAAAACACATTTGTACAAACAAAAGACAGGTCTTAAGAGATGCCAAGGGGCTGACTTTGGTAATCTTTCGAAACATGGCAAGGCCAAAATTTGGTGCCCTCAAATGGATCTTTACAGCTATGGATCTTCTCAATTTTTGCTCCCTCTTGGCTTGCCGTCCTGTGCGAGGGAACCAGCCCCCTCTCCCGGCTCAAAATCCAGCACTGGCGATCCTGCCCTGCTAAAAGAGATCACAAGTGCTTAAAACCCATCAAATTATGGGGAATGACACTCAGCTATTGTACCTCCTTTGGCTTCTTCAGTCTGAGTTCTGTTTTCTCCTGCTGGCTTGCCTGAGGTACACAGAAGAGTCGCTCTATGCTAATATAATCAGGCTCTATAGCTTCATCACCATTGGTCACCGCTGAAGTCCAGAGAGAACGGCCACCTGGAAAAGACACACAATGATGGAGCGTTTCCAGCTCTACAATCCTATGATTCTATGGACATCTGCAGTGCCACAGGTTAACCACCCCTGGTTTATTATAGAACACACTTGAAAACAGCCCTGCTGGAGCCAGACCAAAGACCCATCCAGTCCAGCATCTTAATAATAATAATTTTATTATTTAAGCCCCATCAGGCTGGGTTGGCTTGTTCTCAGATGCCCATGGGAAGCCCACAACCAGAACCTGAATGCAATGGCACTTTCCCTACACAGTGGGCAGCAGAGGTAGAACACAGCCAGCGTACTCACTTTTCGTGGCATCTAAGGGAAGCGTTTGCCAGTTGAACGGCTTCATTTTCAGCATTGGCCTCTGAGCCTTCGTGGAGCCTTCAACGCTGCAGGACGGCAGGGCCTTGTTGCACAGAGATGTGGCCTTCATCAAAGGAGGGGAAGGAGGGGGTGGCAGAGGTGAAAGCGGAAGCCGCAGCATAGGCAGAGACGGGAACTCTCTGGGCGTGGCATGTGCAGTTGGAAGCTGGCAAGACTGCAAGTGCTCAGAGGATGGAGATGTTGTCGTGGCTTCCATTGGGTCAAGTATATCTGGAGAGCTTCTCTTTCCACTTGAGGGTTCTTCTTCCAAGTCCATGTCAACCTGAATGCACTTACTTGTTTTCTTGGTAAGCTGTTTTGCACCCATGTGGCTTTTCGCAAAACATTCTTTGCAGGTCAGAGTTTGCTCCATCATGGCTTTTTCTTCCTTTCATTCCAAAACCCCCCAAAAGAGAATGGAGACATTTATTTTCAAAACTGGGATCAAGCAAGAGCATTTCCATCCACGGTGTATCTAAGAGTGATTCTGAAAACATCGGTGATGATTGTGTTGAATCTGCCATATTTGAAATCATAATCAAGAACACTGAAACCAGTACCAAAAAAATCAAGGTTATGGGTTTGATTCCCGTATGGGACAGCTGCACATTCCTGGACTAGGTGATCCTCAGAGCCCATTTTAACTCTACAATTCTATAATTTGCACTGAGTAATGGAATCACAACATATTGGGCATGTGTCTGTTGTATCTCGAATTACAGATAGAGCTGTATATGGAACCCTGTACGGCACAGTATTTTTCGCTCCGTAAGACACACTTTTTCCCTCCTAAAAAGTAAGGGGAAATGTGTGTGCATCTTATGGAGCGAATGCAGGTGGGAGGCAGGCGGGAAAAGCCCCCAAGAGCCGCACACACACTCCGCTGTCACTGACGGGCTGTCCTTCTCCCACCTCGTAGAAATGCCCACAAGAGCCGTGCACCCTTTAAAGAGTGTGCGGCTCTTGCTGGCTTTTGCAAGAGATGGGAGAAGGGACAGAGGGCAGTCCCTCAGTCCCTTTCCCCACCTCCCGGAAAAGCCCCCAAGAGCCACGCTCCCTTTCACGAGCCGTGTGGAGCTCCACGCGGCTCGTGAAAGGGAGCGCTGAGCAGAGCTTGGGATGCCTACAGGCTCTGCTCAGCGCTCCCTTTAAAAATATTTTTTTCTTGCATTCCCCCTCTAAAAACTAGGTGCGTCTTATTGTCGGGTGCATCTTATGGAGCGAAAAATAGGTAGTTTACAAAACTGGTGCTTCTGGCACAGACACTTGTGCCCAAAATACATTTTTTCTTCTCAAAAGAAAAACTCAAGTTGAGTTCTAGCCCTCGTTAAGTTGTGGGTGAACATATCAGACGACACAGCGATTCTTCAAACAGCTCTTGTTTATTCACAGGCCAGGCCAGAACTGAACTGAAGGGCTCAGCCAACCTGCTTACAAAGAGCTCCAGTACCACGTTACTGTAACAACTTTCTAAAACTATCCAATCACTGAACGTCACTTTCAATCCTTCATTTGCATAACTATTTACAGTATCCCCCTGCTGGCCCAGGGTGAGAACTTCAGTACATAACACCCGTGTTCTGGGGAAGGACCATAGTTTCGTGGTAGTCCATCTGCCTTGCATACAGAAGGCCCCAGGTTCAGTCCTTGGTGTCTCCAGGTGAGGCGGAGAATGGCTGCCATCTTGAGAGAGCCATTTCCAGTTTAATACTGAGCTAGAGGGTCCCATACTCTGACACAACATAACATATATGCAACTGCTTTCAAGCTATCTTTGCCCTTCCTTTAAAAAAATGAAAGCTGGTGGTATATATCTGATAGCCAGCTCAGTTCTCCAAGTACAATTAGTTCCTTAGGCAGCCAAAACAGCACCAACCGCAAAGAACAGGGATATATCAGAGGAAGCTGCTCTCTGCTGAATCAGACCCTTGGGGACTTCTGGAGCAGTGCACTCGGAGGATGGGTGAAGGATTGCGCTCTTGGCAACTCGAGGCAGTCCAGACGCCAGAGAAAACCGAGGGAGAACAGGAGGCGTGAGTTTTCCCGAGCTCAGGTGGGGATCCTGAGTACAGAGCCCAGGGCAGCGCATTGAAGGGGTTTCCCCAAAACCATTTAACATCCATTTTAAAACGTCTGTTAACGTCTCCAAACCCGGCGAGGAAGCGCTGAACTCTCCATTAAGTTTAAAACTGGAGATAAAGAGACCCCTGCCCCTCCCTCCTTATAAAGAACCGGAAACTGGAAAACTGCTGGTTATCGGAAGAGCACAGGGGCGGAGGCAGCAGAAACAAAGAATATATAAAATACAGAGTGAGCTTTTAAGAGTGAAAGGGGACCAATCCCCACAGCACTAACAGTTACTGTTCTTAAACTTCACAAAGGTGCCTTATAAGAGTGAATATAACCCAGCAGAGAGATTTAAAACAGGAAAGATAGAGACTGCTGAGACAGAGACTGCTTAAACTGCAAACACATAGGGATGTATCAGAGGAAGCTGCTCTGTGCTGAATCAGACCCTTGGGCCCATCTAGTTCAATACTATCTACTCTGACTGGCAGCAGCTCTCTGGTATTTCAAGAAAGGGGACACTCGCAGCCCCTACCTGGTGATACCAGAGGCTGAATTTGGGACTTTATGTATTATTATTTTTATTATTATAAAATGCAGGATAAATACACAAAATACATAAGAAATACAAGGAGGAAAACCCATAACGCCCCCCCCAACACATTTAAAGGCCTAGTTGAAGAGGAACGTTTGCGCCTGGAATCTAAAGATATAATAATAATAATTTATAATAATAATTTATTATTTATACCCTGCCCATTTGGCTGAGTTTCCCCAGCCACTCTGGGCGGCTCCCAATCAAGTGTTAAAAACAGTACAGCATTAAATATTAAAAACTTCCCGGAACCGGGCTGCCTTCAGATGTCTTTTAAAGATAGGATAGCTGCTTATTTCCTTGACATCTGAAGGGAGGATGTTCCACATATATAATGAAGGAGCCAGGCAAGCCCTCCCTGGGCTCAGCATTCCACAAACAGGGAGCCCCTGCAGAATATAGATAACTCAGTTGGTTAGATCATGGGTAGGCAAACTAAGGCCCGGGGGCCGGATCCAGCCCAATTGCCTTCTAAATCCGGCCCGCAGACAATCCAGGAATCAGTGTGTTTTTACATGAGTAGAATGTGTCCTTTTATTTAAAACGCATCTCTGGGTTATTTGTGGGGCCTGGTGTTTTTACATGAGTAGAATGCGTGCTTTTATTTAAAATGCATCTCTGGGTTATTTGTGGGGCATAGGAATTTGTTCATTCCCCCCCCCCAAAAAAAATATAGATAGTTTGGCCCCCACAAGGTCTGAGGGACAGTGGACTGGCCCCCTGCTGAAAAAGTTGGCTGACCTCTGGGTTAGATTAATTGATTTTGCCAACAGATGGCTCTGCACAACTCCTTTTACAGTGTGGTGTAGTGGTTAAGAGCAGTGGACTCGTAATCTGGGGAAGCGGGTTTGCTTCCCTGCTCCTCCACATGCAGCTGCTGGGTGACCTTGGGCCAGTCACACTTCCTTGAAGTCTCTCAGCCTCACTCACCTCACAGAGTGTTTGTTGTGGGGGAGGAAGGGAAAGGAGAATGTTAGCCGCTTTGAGACTCCTTAAAGGGCGTGAAAGGCGGGATATCAAATCCAAACTCTTCTTCTTCTTCTTCTTCTTCTTCTTTAGAAGAAAAACTAAAGAAGGAGACTGGGCAGCCCTTTGCCCCTTTAGCATCTCCGCCAAGTGACATTTCAGCAGCGGAAAGATCTTAAAGAAATATTCGCTTTGCACCAGAATTCTGCTTCCATTCTTGGATTCTGAAACCAAAACCTAATTGCCCCATGCAGTAATTGGTGTTTGCCTAGACCCCACTTTGAAGCCTGCCTCTGGATTTTGACACACAAAGCCTGCTAAGAAGTCCTGCATGGGCAAAGCAGCTGCTCTGTTGCCGAGTTACAGCCCTGCCTCAGTTCAGGGGGTCCCAAAGATTTGCAGAAGCACAAAAAAATCTTTAGAAATGAAGAACCAAGGAACTGAAACTCCCTACCTGCCCAAACCAGCCCAGTCACAAGGTCAACCAATCCAGTGGGGACTGAGCATGCTCAGTGAACAGTGACTGGCTTTTAGGGGTAGGATAGACAGAAAACAAGGTGGGGTAGGGAATGGAATGGAATGGAGAGTCATGGGAGAGAAAGCATAGCTAGAGGGCTTCACGCTGCAACATTTCGTTGCAGATCCCACTTACATTATCCAGACATTATTAAACTCTCAGGATGCATATATACCTAATGCAGGTATTTGACTTGAGTTTCTGATAAAAGTATTTATGCTGATATTTGCCCTCTTTCAAAGCTGAAAGACATTGTACCGCATATTACCCAAACAATTAAGGTGATTCAAGAAACATACGGGGTAACAACTGTGGAGTTTAAAAGGTACCTATGTTAGTAGTTTTAAACACCGTATATGTTTAAACAATAGACTTATGTCGCAGGAGAAAAATAGCAACCCACCTCGTAATGAAAACATTTAGACTAAAATTAAATCGCAAAAAATAAATATTTCCAAACTTAAAAATAACAATATGAAACTCCTACAGATGCTCACTGTGTTTTTAATGCAATCCAGTTAAGATTTACTCTAGGTGATAAAGGAATTTACAGAGAAGTACACCACAGATTACTTTTTGAAACATACTATAAAACTATTGCCTGTAAAAAACGAGTTGTGTTATCCCTCTTTATAAAGAGAACTTTACCTTACTTTGTTGGTTAAATATTCAAGACAACTGACTCAGTTGACTTTAAAGCAAAAACCCCAAGTGTATGACTTGCAGCTAACAAACAGCAGTAAATTTGTCAACTCATCCTAATTCCTAATTAACCAATCCTACCTCAAACACTTACACGTGAGACACAGGTGGGTCACATTCACAACCTATGCTTAAAGCACTGTGATACCACTTTAAGCAGTCGTGGCTTCCCCCAAAGAATTCTGGGAACTGTAGTTTGTTCAGGGTTTTGAGCATTATTAGGCCCTATTTCCCAGTGAAGCTACAGTTCCCCAGGAAGAGGGGGTTGCCTGTTAAAGCACAGGGAAAAGTGGCCCTGGAGGTAGGAACCGTTGTGCTAATAACTCATGCAAAGCAGCGCATTGTGGAGACCAGCCCGGAGAAAGATGGAAAGAGCATCTTTCCTCCACTAGATGGTGCACGCTCATTACGCAGTCCTTCCTTCAGAAGCTGGGCTACCCTAGGTCCTTTCCCATTGGGTGACAATTCTTGGTCACCTGGGAAACCCAGGGACCAGTGAGGGTGCCGCTTTGCATCGCAAGGGTTACCCATTCCACCAGACACACACAATGCAGCAGCTGTACATAAATGGCTTTGTTATGCAACTGGTCTGAAGCAGAAATGTGCGAGCCTTTCCAGAAAGATATTTGCTTGGCTGCTTTTCCTGAGCCAGGAGAAGGGGGGAGGGGGGAGAAGGGAGAAGAGTTTCAGAAAAAAACAAAGCACCACAAAGAAATCAGGTCCATGCTAGTTTTGTTGCACCTGGCTGTGTTGGACACAGCAAGGAATAATTATTTAATTACTTTCAGGAGTAAATAGGGGAGCCGCCTTCCACGTCCCAGAGCTGTTCCTGTGCCCTTATCTCAACAAGGACAGACTATTGTTGTCTATGCTCTGGTAACCTCTAGGTTAGATTACCACAACACGTTATATGTAGGCCTGCCTACATGTGTGTCCATGGGCTTTAAATGAGCAATATGGCTCTATATCTGAAATTCTTCTTGGGTGATCACTCAGAGCCACACGATCTTCCGCAGTGGGTACATAGGCTTCTGGACAGGAGTTGGCCAAATGTGTCTTCCTCCTAGCACGTTTGTCGCTTTCGTCCTGAGGTCGATTATCTTCAAAGTCCATGACACCTTTGGTAAAGGTTGTTCTCCAATTAGAGCGCTCGCAGGCCAGTGTTTCCCAATTGTTGTGTTTATACTACATTTTTTTAGATTTGCCTTGAGAGAGTCTGTAAACCTATTTTAATACAAATAGATAAGTGTGGTTCTTGCACAACAATATTTGGAAAGAGCAAAAAAAGAGAGGTGTGGGGGGATGCGGGTGGCGCTGTGGTCTAAACCACTGAGCCTCTTGGGCTTGCCAATTGGAAGATCGGCAGTTCGAATCCCCGTGATGGGGTGAGCTCCCGTTGCTCGGTCCCAGCTCCTGCCAACCTAGCAGTTCGAAAGCACGTCAAAGTGCAAGTAGATAAATAGGTACCGCTCTGGCATTTCCGTGCTCTGCTCTGGTTTCGCCAGAAGTGGCTTAGTCATGCTGGCCACATGACCCAGAAAAACTGTCTGCGGACAAACGTTGGCTCCCTTGGCCAGTAAAGCGAGATGAGCACCGCAACCCCAGAGTCGTTCATGACTGAACTGTCAGGGGTCCTTTACCTTTACCTTTTTAAGAGAGGTGTGGCACCATGGAGTGCTTCAGAACCATGGAGTGCTTCAGCAGACAAAGCAGATTTGGAAAATGTGTTTTCAGCTGTGGTGCAGAACAACAAAGGCAGAACAAAATGGGAAATACTAGACATTTGTGCTAAGAAATGTTACAGGATATCAGAAGGAAGCTGCAGAACATTGACTGATTGTAGTATGTCCACCCTGGAACTTTTTCATGTGCAAGCAGTATTGAAAATGGCATCTAGTATACTCATCCTGATAATGTCATGAGCACAAATAGACATGAATGCACAATAAAAAAGGTTGTTTGGAGTGGTCCTTATGCAGTGCTTTTTTTCTTTAAAAAAATGTTTAGGGGTACTTTCATTTTCCTACTCATATTGAAATACTGATCCTCAATGAGGCCAAACTTGAGATTCACAAAATGTTAGGGGTATGTGTCCCCCCAGAAAAAAAATTACTGCCCTTATGTATGTACTCCTTTACGTTCCATGATGGGTAGGATGTAAGTGTCCTAAATAATAATAAAGGTCTCCTTTGTGTTCAAAAGTTGCTCATCAGTTGCTCATAAAATATAATCAATCCAGGGAACAGTTCTGCGGAACTTGAAACTTCGCATATACTGTGCTGTGAACTTTGGTAGATCCTAATAGAGGAATTGTTTTACTGTCCAGTTTTGTTCAACAGGATCTGCTTTAGATAAACTTAAGAGACAAAGTTTCCTGTAGCTTCATCTGGTGCACAAATCTGCCCTTTTCATTTTTTTCTAGGCCCACCCCACAAAATTACAAGCACACAGACTCATGCATGGCAGTTTGTGTGTTTTTCTGTTTATATCCTTCCTCTGTTTCCCTAGTTTGGCTTCTCTTTGTTTGTACTATGGCTGCAACAGAGGCAGAGTCTCCCTCTCCCGGACTGACCCTGGGCAGAGAGCTATTGTTCCTGCTTCTGCGCACACTGCCACAGTAGGTTGGCAAGTTGCCTGAAGCTGCGAGCCTCCCCTCCTCCACCTTAGTCTCACAGGAACATGAAGCAGCTGAAGCCTGCTTTCCTAAGCCTGTGGCCGCAGAGTAGATTTTTAAAAAGCACAAAGACAAACTCTTGCATGCTTCCTCTGGTGTCAGCCCACTGCATCTAATAGGATGTAAAGGTAAAGGGACCCCTGACTGTTAGGTCCAGTCGCAGACGACTCTGGGGTTGCGGCGCTCATCTCACTTTATTGGCCGAGGGAGCCGGCATACAGCTTCTGGGTCATGTGTCCAACATGACTAAGCTGCTTCTAGCGAACCAGAGCAGCGCATGGAAACGCCATTTATCTTCCTGCCGGAGTGGTACCTATTTATCTACTTGAACTTTGAGGTGCTTTCAAACTGCTAGGTTGGCAGGAGCAGGGACCGAGCAGTGGGAGCTCACCCCATCGCGGGGATTCGAAACTTCGACCTTCTGATTGGAAACCCCTAGGCTTTGTGGTTTAGACCACAGCACCACCCGTGCTGTGTACAGTGGTACTTCGGGTTACTGATGCTTTAGGTTACAGATGCTTCAGGTTACAGACTCCGCTAACCTAGAAATAGTACCTTGGGTTAAGAAATTTACTTCAGGATGAGAACAGAAATGGCACAGCGGTGGTGCAGCAGCAGCGGAAGGCCCCATTAGCTAAAGTGGTACCTCAGGTTAAGAACGGACCTCCAGTTTCAGGTTAAGAACAGACCTCCAGAACGAATTAAGTTCTTAACCCGAAGTACCACTGTACTAGGTAGTAGTACTGTGTACTAAGATGTACTCCCTAGCAACATGTAAACAACTTCAGCATTGCTCCCGATTACTAAGCATGTTAGCATTGCAACTTTAAAAAATCTGCTTTCTCTCTGGGAAAAGGCTTACCACATCATTCTGTCCTGAAGGCCAAGGTTCAAAATGACTGTTTCTTTTATGAAACCTCCAGGTGTTGTGGTGGGCTTCCAACAGCCCCAAGGGTGATGGGAGCTGTAGTCCAACAACAGCTGGCAGGGGCCATAGGTTCCCTGACCCTGTTTCAGGACAATTTCCCATGGCAGCTGGTCATAGGTAGCGTACCATACCCTCCAACATTTCTCCAATGAAAATAGGGACATCCTATTCCATAATAATTTTATTATTTATACCCTGCCCATCCGACCAGGTTGTCCCAGCCACTCTGGGTGGCTTCCAACATATATACAAACATAATAAGACATTAAACATTTAAAAAAGCTTCCCTATACAGGGCTGCCTCCGGGGTCACATAACTCCACCTGCAAACTAGTGACAGTCTGGAAATGGTCCTGATGGTGAATGATCTAGAATTAGCATGAGCACAGGAACTGGTCTGGCAAGATCTTTGCCCAGGCATGCCTGTCAACGACTCTGCCTTCTCTGATGGTTATAAGTTCAGTTGCTGTCCTGCAAGGCAGGAGGACAAGTCAGAGGCATAAGACGTGCAGTGGCTACTAGCAACAACGGTTATGCTCAGACTTCAGAGTTGGAGGCAGCGATGCTTTTGAGCACAAGTTGCTGGAAACCACAGGAAGGGAGACAGTGCTTGTGCTCAGGTCCTGCTTTCAGGTTTCCTGCAGGCATCTGGTTGACCCCCCGTAAGAACAAGATGCTGGACTAGAATTATGGAGAAGGCTCCTCTTGTGCTTCCTGGAGATAAACTTGCTGCTGTTTATCCCTCTCCCAGGCCAGCGAAGCTGTTATGTACTGAGTTGAATAGGATCCAAAATGCAGCAGCCTGATTGGTCCTAGAACAATGGGATTCAGAATGCAGCAGTCTGATTAGTCCGAGAACAATAGGATCCAGAATGCAGCAGTCTGATTGGTCCACAGGAGCCACCCAATCCAGCTCCAGGTGGAAGTGAATCCGCAACCTGATTGGCCCACAGGAGAATCCCGGAATTAGCCAATCTCATGGGGCCCATTGTGTAAATACTGTATATAAAGCAGACATTCTGAGGGAACTTCCATTCCTCCTCACCACTATGAGCTGAATAAAGAGCATGAAATCCACTCTCGACTCCGAGTATATTTCAGAAGCGAAGCTGGTCATCCAAACTTGAGCTCATGATGGTACAGCTCTGTCCTCTCTGACTACAAGCTGAGGCCAAGGCCTTCAGAGCGGGACGTTCTTGAGACAGAAAGGGAGCGATCGAAATCTCCATCCCTCTTCATCAGGCGAAACTGTTGCACAAAGCAAGGGGTTTGAGGAGGATGAGTCATAGAATCTGTGGTCTGAAGGTGGAATTTCCTGGTTTCTTCTTTTTTCCGGCTCCTCTGAAGCAGAAGTAACAGCTGCTCACAGAAGACAGCGGGGAAATCTAGAATTTCAGCATAGCTGTGATTGGGCACGGGCAGTGTGTCCAACCAGAAACAAAAGGCGGTAAGCAAATGGGATATGGTGTTCTCCGAACTTATTTCGAGTAAAAAGAAATGCGCTTGATTAGATACACACACACATACATGCTGCGGTCGTTTACACACTTCTGGGTAGCCAGGCCTAGAATTGCAGAATTGAAGGTGTGATGTGTCTGTCTGCACGCTAGTCGACAGGGCACAAGGTTTCTACATGCGGTCAAGCACTGTATTTGGGCTTGGGCAGGGCAAGGGAAACTTTGCCCTTTGGCTTGAAACAAAAGTCAGTCTATTCATAGTGCGTGGTTGTTGTTTCACTGTACATCAGAGCCAACCTCTCCTTTAATATGAAATATGAACCGGGGACTACACTGTAGGGCTGTTGTAAGCCACAACTTCCCCTTCCCTCCGCACGATATAGACATGTTATTTATTTATTATTAATTTTGTTCCACAAAATTTAAATGCCGCTTGATTGTAGAAGAAACTTCAAAGCCATTCACAAAAAAGATAAAACAATAAAATCATCACTTAAAAGAAAATAATTGCAACCATAATTTAAAAAAAAATATACAGGCAGTTAAAACAGCAACCGAACAGACTAAAACAAATTAAAACTCATACAAACTCTCTAAACATCCGGGTGGGCTTGTCGAAATAGGCATGTGTCCAGCAGGCGCAAAGAAAAATACAGGGAAGGCGCCTGTCTGATATCAAGAGGCAGGGAGTTCCAAAGTGTCCGTCCTAATTTTTAGAAAATACCTTTTGAGATCGCGCCCTATGCTCCGGCCGTTATACGCCTTTTGAAGGCTGAGGAAACCCTACTTCATTAAGGAAGACACAGGGGGAAAGCTGGCCCAATGGCCAGTGCTGCTTTCTCCCACTTATTATAGTTTATCTCATTCTGCAGAAATAGAAGTTTTAGACAGCGTGCAACTCTACCTTTTTCCCCGCTTCCTATCTCTATGGTTGAAATGCCGGCCACCCTTAGTACGCGCGGCGCGACTACCCTCCCACACAGCTCCACCTTAGGCCACGCCCTCGCGTGCGTGCGTGCGTCGTCTGTACGCGCTTCTTTGCATTCCCCGCCTCCGCGCTGCGCCGGGCTCAAGCTCCACCTCCCTCTCCGTCAGTCGAACCCCGGCCAATCAGGTCCGCCTCTCTGACGCGCAGGCCGGCACCTGCGTCCCGCCCCCCGCGGGTTCCATCCTCCCCAACAACACCTCAGGCCACGCCCCCGCGTGCGGTGTTTGTCGGTTTCCTATGCTCCGCCCCCGCGCCCGCAGAACGCGCTGTGCCAGGCTCAAGCTCCGCCCCCCGTCTGGCGAACCCAGCCAATCGGGTCCGCCTCTCTGACGCGCGCAGGCCGGCACCTGCGTCCTGCCCCGCCTCTTTCCCAGGAGCTGTCAAAGAGCCGTAGTCGGTTGAGGGAGGAAGGTGCGCGAGGTGGAGCAGGTAAGCGACCCCCCTCCTCAACGCGCGCGCGCGCTCTCTCCCCGTTTTTCGTCACTGGCCTCCCTAACGGTCACTCACTTGGCTCCTTATTCCCTCACCGCGCGGGCCTTCTGGGGCTCAGCCACCGCCTCCTTCTCCTCAGGCCGAGGTGCTCGAGCTCCCTTCGGCCGAGCAGGGGGCGAAAGGGAAGGTGGAGGAGGTGGGCAGACAGCAGGTAGGCAGCCTAAATAACCGCTGTTCAGCAGGCAGTGCAGATTTTAAGGCTTCCCAATGATAACGCCGCATTGTTCTTGTCGTTGTTCTTGTAAAACTTAACTGGTTTTAAAAATGTTATTCCTCAAATTAAGTATTATTTTGTTCTGCCTCTCAGAATTTAAAAGCGTGCCTATGAATTCTTTAATTCTCTTTATAAAAAATAAAAAAATTGCCATATACAAAAGCCTTCGGTTTCAAAATATAGGTGCCCCTTAAAGCTGAATGGTTTGTTAATACTTCATAGGATTGCCAGAGTTGGGGGTCATCTAGTCCAATCCCTGCTTGCCCACGGTGCGGGCTTGAACCCAGGGCCCTGAGATTAAGAGTCTCGTGCTCTACCTAGCTGAGCCTACTTGCTATAAGATATTTCTTCTGAGCTGCCTTTCAGGATGTAAAAGCGCCCCTGAGGAGGTTTGCCGCTGTGAAATTGAACATACAGTGGTACCTCTGGTTAAGTACTTAATTTGTTCCCGAGGTCCGTTCTTAACCTGAAACTGTTCTTAACCTGAAGCACCACTTTAGCTAATGGGGCCTCCCGCCACTGCGCGATTTCTCATCCTGAGGTAAAGTTCTTAACCCGATGTACTATTTCTGGGTTAGCGGAGTCTGTAACCTGAAGCGTATGTAACCTGAAGTGCATGTAACCCGAGGTACCACTGTAAACCCATGTACAAACCATTAAGTTTTAAAATGGAGAGCTAGAAACACACACACACCCCTTGAACTGAACGAAGCAAGTTAATCTGCCAGAGTTCCATCAGGGGGAAAGGTGGGGTGTAAATAAATGTATAAAAATAATCCAAAGATCAGCAGTTAATTTAAAAAAAAACAACCCCAGATGAAAATGGAAATTGTTTCTTGTATTTTTTTTAATGATTTAATGAAAGTGTGGGTGCCTGAGCAGTATACAGTTGGCATAAATAAAAGTTTAGCATCACATTAAAATATATCTTATCTATCTATCTTTCAGTGATGGGGAACCTGTTGGACTCCAGCTTCCATCATTCCTGATCATTGGCTACACTATTTGGGGCTTATGGGAGCTGAAGTCCAACAACATCTGGAGGGCCATGGGTTCCCCACCCCTGATTTATAGTGTTTTTCCTAAGTGTTTCAGGTCACTTTGCATATATTGTCTTGACAGTTCTCACCGAAAAAGTGTGAGGTAGAATGGTGGTGTTGTTAAACTCTACTGCAGACAGTAGCTTGAAGCTGAGGAGAGCAGCACCAGCCTAATTCTGTAGCATGTCCTACTTTCTTCATCAGACTTCTGCCTCAGTGAATGTGTACAGGTTTATCGCCCAAAGAACATTACTTTTTTTTTAACTTGTTCAGATATGTGTCAAAATGGATCATTAATAAGACTTGATCTATTTAACAAGTACCTTTTCACTAGGGAAATGTGTCATGGTGAACAATTATTGCATGTCCTAATAACTGATCTCAAAACAGTGTGCAGGCTTGTTTATTTATTTACAATAGCTTCTAAAAGGTTTTTAAAAACCTCTAGCAAATGTTAATACTCAAAAATTACAAGGTTGCTGCCTTAGAGAGCTTATCATTGTGGGGGGAATGGACAGCTCATTTTTGCAACTGCTATGTATCAGATCTTTCTGTACTTCAAACAGATAAATCCCCATTATATAAATGAATTTTTAAAAATGCTTTCCACATGTTCTCTCTGACATTTGATGGCTTGCTTAGAAAGTTACCTATCCTAACATCCCATTCCCATGCTTCAATTATTCAACCACTGGCTTCTTTAAAACTTTTAAACTCATTACAACACGGTGAAGAAGTTAACAGAAGTTAAGAGTACAGATACTGTATTTACTTGAGTCTAATGCACCATCTAATCTAATGCACACCTCAGTTTTCAGAACCTTGAAACCAAAATAGTATTTGCTGGTGAATGCAAATGTGCTCTCGAATCTAATGCGCACCTTAATTTTTGCAACCAAAAAAGGTGAGCGTTAGATTTGAGTAAATACTGTATGGTAATTCAATATGCATCATTTTCTCAGTTCATCTCCTAGTGTAAAACTGAGGTGACAACGATGGTGTGTGATGCCAAATGAGACTGGGAGTGGGAGCTTTTAAAAAAAGCAACTCAAAGTAACAACTTCACTAGAAATTGAAACTAGAGGTGGCCTTCCTAGAGCAGCCTCAGGCCTAATTTGTGCAGATAGACTCTGGTGAAGAAGAGAAAAGGGGTGTGTGGGCAGGGAGGAGTGGGAGAGGGGAAATGGGGGTGGCAGAGAGAGAGAGATAGCCCCACTCAAAGACAACCCCAAGGCAATCCATGTTTTGACTGGAAAATAATTCCCCATATGTAATTTAATATGTATGGTGAGAATCTGCCCCAAGAATGCATGCAGCTGTTGTGACTGGCAGTGGAAGTTGTCTTTTAGTGGTTTTTGATACAGCTCTGTGCATGCAGGATGCCCTATTTTATTTAATCCGCTGTTGTTAGCACCTCCAAATATAAATGCCAGAAAAAGTCTTGCCTCAAAATGTAATGTGTTGCTTCCTGCAGTTAAAGGCAACAAACAGGAATGTTTAACACCTAGGTTGGAAACAATCTTTCAAATTCCTAGGAGTCTGCATACATTCCTTGTTAACAAGCTGGTTGACTATGCCTATTAATTTCCAGCCTTGTGCACTAAACTCTATGAACCCTCAAATCTCCCTTTAAGTTAGTTCATCTAGCCTTACAGTGCTAGTCTACTCCTCACTGGCAAAGGCTCTCCACGGTTTTGCAGAGAGTTCTTCCACAAGCTTGATTCCTGAAATTACAGCTGAGCAACAATGGCCTTCTAAAATCTGTACCCTATTCATGGGTGGTGAAATGGGGGTGAGGGGATGGGGGAATAATTTTGCTGAATATTCAAGGGCAGAAGAGAACTTCTCCAACAGTTAGTAGTGACATGACTTTTTTTTCTTTTTATCTAAGGTTCTTTTTGGTACTGCTGCCAGGAGCAACTGTGTCGGCAGCCAGGCAACCATTTTGCATTCTCCACTGATCCCAAGATCAAGTGATCAAGTGTCATTGTAGGGCATTCTGGAAGGAAAATGGTGGAGAATATTTGGCAAAATGGCCCTCTGTTCTTTTTCATCAGCCCCCCCCCCCAAGGCAAAAAATAAAAGATTCTCAGATTTTCTGAGAGAAAATTTCAGCTCAGCTCTACTGGAAATACTTCTCTTGCAAAAGGTTGTTAGCCTTGATCTCCGGCATCACCAATTATAAATAGGTGCTGCAACACTGAGCTCCTCCCCACAATTTTCTGAAATCAGAGGTGACTTGGAAGCTTGAATTGTGTTAGCCATTTAAGCTGATTCTATAGGTTAGCATCTCATTCCCTCCATTTCTCATTCTGTCAGCAACAGGAGAATAGTGATACCTACAGTAGACCAAAAATACAGTGATAAGCCTGCACAGATTGGCATCAAATTATCCCATAGATTTCACTACAAATTATTCAGGGTACGGCTGGGAAAAGGTGACATCATCTTCTAATAATAATGTCTGCTTGCTCTATCAGTGGAGAAAGGGGAGAAGTCACCTACTTGCAACTTGTGGTAACTTCTTTCTGAATTATGAGCTGTAAATATCGGTCTCAGAAACAAGAATAGTTTCACCAACAAGAGAAAAAAAAACCCTAGTTCCACAGTGAGACAACCTAACTCCACAGTATAGCTGAATGCTCTTATTCATGCAAAGAGAACATAATGGTCCCCAGCATATTGCTTCTTGAGTTGGGAGGGGGGGTCTTTCCCAAACATTTATTTCATTTTGGTTTGTGTAGTTGCAGACTGTGTGAAAATACAAAGAGGAACCAAAAACCCCAAAGCATTGACATTAAAAACCACATCTGCCAAAGAGTATGCTGCTAGTTCTGCAGATTTCAGTCACCTTATTTTATCATTTGCTAGCCTAGAATTATATTTTTAAACACCAAGCAGTTCCCCTGTTGGGTGCACCTTACTCAACAATGTTTCCCAACTTGTTAGAAGGGTTTTATTTGAGGAAGGCTAGCTTTTAAGGAGTGTAAGGCTGTAGAGAATCTGTTTTACAAGGTTTATTTAGTGAGATATGGGAATATCTTTAGGCAGGAAAATAGCCTATTGTGCTGTGGCTTGGGGTCCAATCCTGTATACACTTATCTGAAGTAAATCCCACTGAGTATGGGGGGGGGCTTATTTCTGAGTAAACATGTATAGGTTTGCCCTGTGCATCTTTCCTATGCAGGTTTCTTAAGCTAGTTTAAAATATCTTTAGGAGCATATGATAAAGGTTTTTTACTTGAATAATGAAAAATTATTGAAGACAGGTGTATTTTTCATTCAAACATATCAGTTTTATAACATGTTCTAACAATTGTTTCTCCCCGTCTTCCCAAAAATCCAGGAAATTATAGTTTAAGGTGCTCACAGTTAGAGATTCTTATCTCCCTCCACTACATTTCCAGTGTTTCCTGCAGAGATGGAAATATGATTAAGCCCCTTTGGATTTGTAGTGTTCATAGGTGGCTCAGTGAATCACATGGTACAAAGTGTGTTGAAAGACCTCAGTTTTGAAAGCAGCTCACCATGTCACACAAGAGGCTGCTATTGGAGAAACACAAATCCCAGTCGCTGTAGGTAAAAATTCAGCCGGGCTAATCTTTTTGTTATGTTTCTGTTCTTGCAAGAATTCACTGCATTGCATTGGAATGTATTTGTCCAAGCATGAATGTTTTTCTTGCCTAATCGTTTATCTTTTGTAAGCCTTACACACAGCATTATCAGAAAGGTCTTTATTTATAACCCTTTTTTTGCAGCCTGAAATCTGGATTGAGAAGCAAGTTAAGACTGAAAAACAAGCACTGCATTGATGACTTAGGGAGACCTTGAAGGACACACTGTTTTTCTAAGCTACATTTTTGCAAGCTATTCAAGGCACAATGAAGTACCCATTATGTTTTTGAAACATTAACGGTTTTGTCTTTTGCTATCAGCCATGTTTTTTGGTTGATGTTCATGAATTTTATTGTTGTGATAACAGAAAAATGCAAGACCAGAATTTAGTGGAAATACATAGTGGTGCGGAAGTTTCAAGCCAGTCAATTTTGAAACCTCTGTCAACAGAGACGGGTGCCACCTCTCTCAGTGAAAACAGCAGTGGAACTGATGTACATTGTCTAAACCAAAACGGAAATTTTGATGAAAGCTCAGAACTGGAAATGATTCAGAAAAGCCTTCCTGTCGAGTGTGGTGACAAAAGGGTTTATGAAGCATCGCTGGAGAGTCCTGACACCAGCTTGGTGGAATCCAGCAGTACTTGGGGTGACTTTGAAGGTTTCAGTGAGGTCAAGCAGGAAAATTTAAGCAACACCTTGGAGTCTTTAGAGAAGCCAAATGGAAAACAAACTTACACAAATGATGCGGATGTCAGTGACAGCTGCCTCACTACCTCATGCAGACAGGTCTTTTCCAAAACAACTGGACACAACAGAAAAGAAACATTTGCTAACACTTCAGTGAAGGTATGTTTTAATAAGTTAAGAATGATCCACCTCCTTTTCAGATTCCTGTTCTGTCCTGTCTAAGAATGCTATACATTTTGTTAGTTTCCATGGTGTCGCCTTTAAATATTTGGCAACACGGAACTAAAACACATTGCTTCATTAAATGCAGTAAGGAACTGATGGCAACATCAGTTCACTTCCTTTTTTAATTTTGCTATATGGTAAACATAGCACAACTGAATATGATAAAGGTAGAAATATATTTTAAACAGATGCATTCTTCAAATGGCTCCCTTTTCCTGTTTTGTTGCTACCATCTCCCAGTACAAGCATTATGTTTCTGTGCAACAATCAGTTTTGGTCTATTGAATTTTGCATTCTTCGTCTAACTGTGAATGAAACTTGTGAAATTGACTCTTGTTTAGTGTTTTGTTGCAACTCAAAATGTTAAGAACTTTTAAATATTAAATAGATCTTCATATAATGGAAACCATTTTGATATTCAACAAAACTACCATTCCCTCCATTTTTGATGCTGAGGCTGTTACGTAGCTAAAAGAACATCATCACAATACAAGTGCAATATACCAGCAGGCTTGGGAAAGCCCAAAGGTTTGCAGAAGTGCCAATAAACGAAAACGTATGGGCAGGAAAGGCCTAAGTCAGGGGAAAACCCCCAAAATGGCCCAGTGAAAACTGAGCGTGCTCAGTGGCCATGAAAAGCTAACAGACTGGAGGTGGAATGGAGAATTCTAGAATAAGACATAGCTGGCATCCTGAACAGCAGCACTCTGTTTGTTGCAGCTCCCATTTATGATTACCTAATCCTTAGTCACACAGGTACCCTTTTAAGAAGAATAAGGCACTGTGTGAATTCCAATGAGCTTACTTACATGAGTAAGAGTCATGCAAGTGAATAAGGAGCACATACCTTCAGCTGTCACACATTTTTCCCTTGTGACATTACAACTGCTGTTATAAGTAGACTTCTATTGAATAGTCCTCGGTTTTAATATTTACTGTTCATTTGGCAACCTCCCCCGCCAATTCTCTCCTTGCCTATGATTGCTGTTTGGTTTTGTTTCCTTGGTGGCAGCTGCTTCTGCTTCCTGGAGCACTTTTGCTTCTCCATTACCCATGTAGCCCTCTAACTTACTTGCTCACTGGCTGTTTAATCTTATTGATTGTGGTGGCCTCTGGGATTTTTGTTTGGGCAACCATTATATCATCCCATTGGATGTAGAGTCATCAGTGAATTAAATGGGAGTGTGTTAACACCCATTATCGATACATTTCAAATGAGATATTTATAGCTTTCCCTCCTCTAATTGTCATTCCAACACATTTTTCCTCCTTTGTATTGTCTATTATTAAAGAATAAAAATAATAAAATGGCAGTGATTGATTGAGTACATAGACATGTTGATTAAAAAAAATCACCATAGATGTCTGTACAAAAGATGGGGGACCTCCAAGATGGTGCAATGAGTTGAGGATGTTGTGCACAGAGGTGATAATTAGATAAGACTGAAACTTCTTAAGTTTTTCTACAGCATTGTAAGAATGACTGTAAGACCCGAATAGTTACACAGAGGTGGGAGCCTCCAGTCTTGCATGGGTTTGTTCAGGACATTAGAGTTGGGGTAGCCAGTGTGGTGCTTCCAACACTAGTAAACTTATGAAATGGAAACTTTTCCACAAAAAAGTTAAGCACTAAAACAAAAACAATTTTTTTTGGAAACCCCTCCCATATCACTGGATCGTAACAACATTTGGAAGGCACTACATTGGCTACCCTCTAATAGAATATCACAGTATTTTCCCTATCCTGGATAATAGATTGGGCCTGGGATTGTGTAGTGTTGAGTTGCCCAAGTGCATCTGAAATCCTCTTATGACTTAGCTCTCTGGTAGGAAGTAAGGAGGAATATTTCAGAGGATGCAGGAAATTATGCTGTATATCGTATAAAACAGCAAAGCATTGGCCTCAATCATTACCTTGCTTTCTCCAGGCTGTCCTTGGCTCTGAAGATATTATTAAACTGAGTTTTCCAGAAGTTCCTGTACCACAGTTCTTGGAGAAAATTAGCAGCTTGGATCAAGTACTTTATACAAAAACAGAAGACACAAACATTCCTGAATGTACAACGAAACAACTTTGGTAACTGTTTAATAATTGTTCTTATATCTAGTGCAAGGATTTGGGATGTGCTGGTATCTGGAAGGCAGAAAGGCTTCCGAAGTTGCTGGAAAATGTGGTGATGGTACAAGAATATACCATAAATTTAGAACTTTGGTAGCTTGGAATAGTGAGAGTTCATTTGATAAAACAGGATTCCTGTTGACTGCCTCATTGCTTCCTATTCCTACATGTCTTATTTTGGTTTTGGCAGTAACAGCTCCCCGCCCACTGTGTTGATTCTCCCTAATGCGTCTAGAGAGCAACTTCTGTGGGATTCTTTCAATTTTAATGTTAGAATAACTTACGTATGTACCATTTATTGAATCAATATAATTTCAGCATAATCATTTATTTGCAAAATAGACAATAATGCATGCGAAGATAGGCTCCAGTGGATTGAGCAGACAAGACCAATAGTCTTGTCCCCTCCACCCCATTCACCACTTTCACCCTCCTTTCCTTGAAGTGTAGTAATCTTAAAGTCTCCTATACTTTGGCTAACTATACTGATCATGGGACTAAAATAAATCATCCAAAAGCTGACAATCAGTAAGTGGAATAGAAATTCAATTTACTGAATTCATCTGCATGCATTTTAGCTACAAAGTAGAATGAGTAACGGTTCCTGTGCTACTGTAGCTGCTTAGATTCCTGTGGTTCTATAATCAGTGGCTCAGCTGGACAGCTGAATCAATTGCCTTCAGTCAAATCCTGAGAGTTGAGCATTGGGGATGGACTTGGAACTATATTGTGCCTTGACATTTGCTTTAGATTATTTTAAGATGTCTGGAGTGTCTCATTTGGTATTTGTTTGGTGGGTTTGCAGGTTGGATGTTATAGTTTCATCTTTTTGGCAGACTGTTTTTTAATTCATGCTTTGCACTGACTTGAGCGTCAGAACTTCTAGAACTGCAGGATATAATTTTAAAAATAAATAAATCTGAGTTCAAATTCCAGCTCAGTAGTGTACTCTGCTTTAGAGAGTCACTAATACTCTTCGTTTTCCTGTCTGAAAGATGAGCCCTTTGGGGCTTTTGGGACAGTTAATGTTGAGATTTGGCAAACACATGCATATACAGTACTGTACTTGATTCACGTCACTCTGAGGGAAGCAATGCTTGATAGCTGAATGTGTAAACTGACTCCATTGAAAGGATATGTTAAACTCATTCACACATGTAAGTCACCACTTGCTGCTTCAGTCATAATGATTAATTTAAAACATGTATGTGAAGCCGCCAAAAGGCATATAATTATCAAAATGGCCTTGAACAGACTATTCAGCAAAATATGTGAAATCTGCTTTAGGTTAAAGAATATCTGCCTTTATTGGAACAAAATGCTACCACTTTATAGATGGAGTACAGGGCAAAGAACTGCCTGTGTCTAAGGCTTGCTATTGGATTGGAAGATTAGGAATATATTATTTATTTAAGATATTTATATACTACTTAACTACCCAAGTGTCTAAGCAGTATACATAAAAATCATATGCATATATATAATATATATATGTACATATGTGCCATCTACCATCCTTCTGATAGGGTGACAAAGGTTTAGCTTCTTCTCTTCAGCTGTACTTGAACTGCTTTTGAATTGTAAGCAGAAAACGTGGTTTGCTATGAGGTATGTGTTTTGTTATCTTGGATTAATCTGAATTGCATTTCCTTTTAAAGCACTGACTCTGGGAACTTATGGAAAACTCTTACTCAATCCACTAACCCTTCCAGTTTAAGACGTCCTTGGAACAAATCTCATTACCACGAAAACCTTCTAGCTGTGCTTGGAATAGATGCTCATCAAAAGGTACTCTTCTGAAATATTTTCTAGAATACCATGGCATTTTGTTTTTAAGATTAACAGATATCATTGTCTTAAGGTTACCAGAGAAAACAAAAATAGCATTTCCCAAACTTGGGAATCTACAAATTTTGGTTTTCCTTATTTGCCATGATTTGTATTTGTAACTGATTCCCTCTCCTCCCTTCACATGTACCAGTGGATGGAGAAGTTAAGGTATCTTGTCTCTCAGGGTCAGCCCACCCATGAAGCAGGGTGAGGCCATTGCTTCAGGGCAGCAAGGTCTGGAGAGCTGAGAGGGGCAGCAGATTCACCCCCTGCTACCCACCCAGATTTGGATCAGGGTGCCACTCACCTAGCTCCCTCCCATCCTGAGTAAAACATTCATTAAACAAAGCACATCTATGCCTTTAAGACCAGCTCCTTGTTTGCAACCAATCAGAGAACCCCCAGCAACTTTCAGAATCCCTGATGAGCCTTTTGCAATGGCTTCTTGATATTGTAGTCTCCTTAGGTAAGAGCTAGTAGGAGAACTAGTGATAACCTATGGAGCTAAGAACAGCTACTCACACAATGCAGGGCAGCTAGCAGGACCCCATTTACTTGCCTGGGTGACTTAGGTGGTGTTGGCCATGGCTTGGAGAAACTGCTGCAGGCTGGGATGATTTTCTAACATTACCCGGGGAGTGAGGCAGTGGGGAGGGAAAGCCACCTGACAAGTTCCCCCTCTTCTCCCCTTCCTGGGAGCCCTATTGTGCGTTCCAAAAAGGACAGAGTGGAGGCAATGTGCAAAAATAGATGTGAATGAAAGAAGGCGATCTGCAGAGAGGGGGAAGAGGGTGTGTACATACATACAGTGGTACCTCGGGTTAAGTACTTAATTCGTTCTGGAGGTCTGTTCTTAACCTGAAACTGTTCTTAACCTGAAGCACCACTTTAGCTAATGCGGCCTTCTGCTGCTGCTGCATCGCCGCTGCATGATTTCTGTTCTCATCCTGAAGCAAAGTTCTTAACCCGAGGTAATATTTCTGGGTTAGCGGAGTCTGTAACCTGAAGCGTATGTAACGCGAGGTACCACTGTATATGTATATGGGGTCCTTAACAAATGATGATTCACAGGGAGATGCCATTTCCTAATTTGCCTCAGGTGCCTAAATGTCTTGGGTGGCCCTGCTTTCTCTCTTTGGCAGAAGTAGCACAGATCTTTCATGCTGCTTCTGCTTTCTGCAGAGCCACTGCAAAGTGTAAGATGAGCCCCACACTCCCACCCCAAGTTCTTTGCATAATTTGAGGGAGGGCGGAGTGGATACCACTGGTAATCTGGCAAGTATATTTGTGAAGCCATGCTATTAACTGTTACTTGTTATTGAGTTACTCTACTGAAAACATTTGACTAGCTATAGAGATGATAAAAAATATTACACAATGAATATTAAGTATGGTGTGGCATAACTGGGCACTTTAAATTGCACCTTGATATTTTAACTGATAATGTTAGAAAATACCTTGATTATGTACTGTATGTCCATGATGGAGTGGTTAGCAGAACTTGTATGCAAGGGTTCTGGTTGTGAGTCAGGTGTAGAGGTTTTTTGCTGATTTAAATGAGCACTGGTTCAGTCCATAAGAAAGATATTGCCATGCCATGTTGGAATATCCGCTTTTCAAAATTAGAGAAATATGTTTAAAAACAAAATTTTAAAAAGCATTATACCATCTTAAGTATACTTTAATCTGTATAAGAAGAACTTGGGTCACTTTTAATTTACTTTATTTCTCCTTTTCTGAGATGCCAGCAGTACTTATTTGGGCCTGCTCTCAGTTAAGCTGACACAAGGCCTGCATTTTTTGGGGCTCTGAACTACAGGTAATGAATGACCCCTCAAATATCTGGCCTGCCTCTTTCCCCCAGCCTACTCCCTCCTCTCCCAACTTTTGCTTCTGCACGCTGCCCATTAAGCAGTCCAGTTCTCCCCCCAGTTCCTTCTCTGGGCATCTGACCCCATCTTCCATCCATGCCCATTCCACAATTCTGGCCTCTCACCATCGCTGACTGCCATAGATGAGTGACATCAGAGGTGCTCTGAATTTGTTGCTTACCCCTGCATGTTTTAAGAACAACGGAAAAGATTGTATTTGTTGCTGTTATGAAGTGTGAACTGTAAATATGAACTGCAAGGGTGGGCTTGGGGGGGCAGTATGAAACCTTCTTTTTCATTCAGAATCTGTATTATTAGTAGTGACTCTATTATGAGGGGAGGCTTTACATTTCTTCCAGAAATCATGGTGTTCCTAAGCAGTTTTGGCCCCTTGGTAAATGAGGCCAGGATCCAAAGGGCTAGATGTGGTGGACTGTGTGTTTGCTTGGGCTTTGCAGGACTTTTTCTTCCCTTTAACAGTCCATTGTGTCTTCCATCTTCTGAGATGCCACTCCTAGAGATTTGGAGACTCTCCAAAGAATGTACAATGTGGAATGGAGGCAACAGCTGGGAGTGGGGTGAGGAGTTGGTGAACCTCTCCATGTCAATGTACAAAAGCGCATGAGGCTCTCTGGATCCTGGCACATTTGAAACATTAAACAAAGAAAGTGTTAGGCAGCTTGGTTTCTAAAATGAGGAAGAGTAAATCCATTTTTAGTGCAGGTTTTCACATATAATTTGTAGAAATTAGGCTCAATCCCAGGTCCTTTCCAAGTGCTATATATAAAAACCCCAGAAAACTTTTCATTAGTGCAGCATTTGCACTGGCTCAAACAGCAGGAACGTAATGATTCCATTTCCCAAGCATCAAATGGAGAAGTGAGGAATGCAAGCTAAAATGTGTCCTGTGAGGGTTTGGCCAAGGAGAGAGTCGAAGAAGTGTCCTGCTGGATCAGACCAAAGGTTCATGTAGTCCATAATTTTGTTCTTGCACTGGACAACCAGGTGCCTATGGGAAGCACTCAAGCAGGATCTGCTTGCAGTTCCCTTCAGCTACTATACAGGAGCATACTGAAAGTGATGGGGAATACAGTCATACCTTGGAGGTCGAACAGCTTAGTTCCTGGAAGTTTTGACTCCCGAATGTCGCAAACCCGGATGTGACTGTTCTAGTTTGCGAACTATTCCTGCAGCCAATTGGAAGCCACACTTTGGCTTCTGAAGGTTTTGGAAGTCAAACGGACTTCCGGAAAGGATTCCGTTCGACTTCTAAGCTAGTAGCCATGACAAATGTATCCTCCATGAATTTTTTTAATCCTTTTTAAAAGCCATTCAAGTTGGTGACCATCACTGCCTCTTGTGGGAGCAAATTCCAGAGTTTAACTATTCGCTGTTTGAAAAAAAATATTTTGTCCTCCCTGAATCTTCCAACATTCAACTTCATTGGGTTCTAGTGTCCCAGTCCACTCCCTATCCACTTTCTCCACACAATGTGTAATCTGAATATGTGCCGCCACATCTGAACATGTCTCTCTGTACTGGCCTTCTTTCTAAACTAAATAGCTCCAAATGTAACCTTTCCACATAGGTGAGTTGCTCTATCCCTTTTATCATTTTGATTGCCCTTTTCTGAACCTTTTCCAGCTTTACAGTATCTTTTTTTTTTGGCAATCAGAATTGTACACAGTATTCCAAGTGCACAGTGGATTTATATAACATGGAATTCACCTTCTTCACAGTGGAGGTTTTCCCATATCTTGATGTTCTGTGTTTTCCCTGTCACCACATTACATCCTTGGCCGTTGCTAGCAAGAGAGTAAGGATCTGCAGAAAGTGATGGTGTTATAACTTGGATAAGGTCATCTAAGCAGTAGTACAATGTGGCAGTTAGAAGTTAAGACTCACTTGCTGTTTTGTTTTTGTTTTGCAGCAGTCTCTGCTGCATCAGATTACTTTGGGCTCCAGGTCTGGGGGCTTCCAGTTGCATCTATTTAGTTTCAGCTTGATCCAATAGAAAAGATGGTGATCTGTAAAGAAAAAGTTAACATTTCTAAATAGATTTGCAGAATCTGGATTACCTGTAAGCATCTCATGTGATTTCTGTTTACTAGGCTGTTCCAGAAGGCAAGAATGATATTTTGGAGACTAGCATTAGCGAAAACGAAGATTCCAATGTTGACAAGTTCAACATTAGCACTTGTAAAGCACTAATTCAAACCAAGGTGAGAATAGAAAATAATCCTATTACTCTTATTTGTTTGTATAGTCTGTTTAGTGTACTGCAAATAAGTATCTGTAATCTTCAATGTTTCTCTTAATCCTCCTTGCAATTGGCACAAGTTCCATGCAATCAGTCACCCGCCTGTTGGTGTTTTGCTTGTCTATATTATGGTCCAAGAGATTTCCTTAGTTCAGGACTACACATATTTCAGTTAGCCAATTCATATTCCATCCTTCTAAAGAGCCCTGGCCAGTGTATGCAGGTTGCCCTTTGCATCTTTGCAAAGCTGTATAGGATAGGTTGAGGTGAGTGACATTTCCAAAGCTATCTGGGGAACTTTATAGACTTAATGGTAATTGGAATCCACATGTGCTCATTCCAAGCACAACACAATTCATGCTGTGCCACACTGACTGTAGTTATCCTTACTTGTTGGACCAACACATACCAAATTGCAGTGTGGTGATGCACCAAACCTAGTAAAGTCTAGCAAAATACCAGGTGGAATAAATAAGCAGAGCTGCAACTAGTATGATAGAGGTCATTTTAAGAAACTTTCCAGCCCCCTGTCATCTTCCTAAATATCATGTTCACTTACAGCTCATGATTAGTAATATATCTTCCTGTGTCCATATACCGTGACTTTCTAATGCAACCTGCTTAGCTTTGTCTCTCAACTCTGTCTGGTTTTGCAAATTTCTGGGGATGTTCCTATATACTAACAAAACTCATTATCAGTGTGTGTAGCCAAAATGCCACCAACCATGCACAAGAGGGGAGGTGTTAGTAAGCTCCAAGGAACAATTTTTGAGACGGGAACAGCCCAATGAGGACTGAGCATTTTGATTGGCCCTGGGATGCTGACTCACCATTGGAAGCGGGGAGGGATGAAATGGCGTATCCTGCAAGAAGGCATGGCTGGCTAGAACCCTGAATCAGAGCATGCCATGCTGCATTATCTTGTTACTTGCTTTAATCTAGGTGCAATGCACAGTTATCATGTTGTCTTAGGAGTCAGATGGTCTGAGCTTCAGATCATTCGGTTTTAAGTAATCAAATAGCAGAAGACAGGGGTAGTTGTACAAGTGCAGCCTGACAAGATCTGTGAACTTGGCTAGGCAATTTGAGCTACCCTTTATCAGAACTACAATGTTGTGGTTTGCTGGTCTCAGAAATGGTCCTTTGCCAGCTAAGGAGGACCAATTGCTAATTTAAAAGGCATTGACAAACACCTTGGAAAAAGGGAAAGAACTGTCAGATACCAACAGTATATAGTGAAACAGCATGAAGGGGACAGGTGCCATAAAAGCTATGGATTGAGTAATTGTGCCAAACCGGTCTTTCAAGTAGCTGGTGATTCAGAGGTTTGGGTTGTACATTACTGGAAAAAGATGTCACAAAGGTAGCAGTGTCAGGGCTCTTTATGACATGAGATTGAAGGAACATTGGTTGACATGAAGGAAGGCAAAATGGCATTAAAGAACAAATGTAAGGCAAAAATACTGTAAAAAACTCCATTCTAGTTATATTTTGTGGAGGAGTTCTTCCATTTCTTTTTCTTGAATGGTGGGTCTTGTAGCCTATTTTTCTGGTGTGTAGATGCTGCTTGGAGGAAATCTCCTCAAAACGTTCCCTGTTCCAAGTCATATGAAACCAATACATGGGACAGTGTCCACACTCCTTCGGGTAGTGATAAAGCGGGATATCAAATCCAAACTCTTCTTCTACTCTTCTTCCACACCATCCTACAAATATTAATATTCTGCACCCTGAAACTCTAAATTCTATGATCTGTACAATTATTCTATGTATTCCTCCTTGTTGTTTTTGCTAGGCACAGGAAGACCTGCAAGGCACTGAGAAATCAAACATTCCACAAATCTTGTTTACTTGTCCCTAGGCCCTGTCTATACACTTAGAAGCGTCTTCATGCCCATATGGATTAGAAGCTTTTAAAATTTAAAAAAATGGGGGAAAAGAAAGCTTAAATCTTCAGGGGGATGAATTCTGCACCCAGTACCATATTTTGTGAGTTCTCAGCACTCCCATGAAATTATGGCAAGCCCATAGTCCATAACCAGGTCTCAACTATTTTGCTGCCAGCCTCCCTTAGAACATGGAAGTGGCAGAGACAAGGATCATCCCAGCAGTAGTGCAGTAGTCCCTACCACAGTCCTAGCTCTGAAGTTGGGAAGAAAGTTGTGGTTTGTTTCTAAGTTGCCAGGAGAGTGTTGGCCACACAGGGCCAAGCCACCAAAAATATAAAACAAACGCTTGCCAACCCTTCCTGCTCTGGGACAGAAAAGGTGAGGAAGACTGGCCACCACTCCTGGAAGGTGCAGAAACACACACCTTAGAACAGCCACTCTTTCTGTTGGTGCTTCTTCATGAAAGGATTTGGGTGTTGCATGTCATTGCTGTAAGGTGTTCAGAGCATCTTCTGCAGTGGCACCTAACCTTGTACACTGCCCACTGGCCCTTCCCTTGCAAAAGGGCAGAGCAAGATTATTGGGCACCACTCCGCAAAGGCTCCACCCAAATTTGCATGCTTGCAGGAGTGATATGCTTGTCAGGAGAGATGAGGTGGGTGGGAGAGATGAGAACCATGCTGTTTGGCTTCACCAGCCAGAAATTGTGGTCCTCTGCCTCCAACCACAAGGCAAAAACAGTGGGGAGATGAGAAAGGTGTCACTTGGGAAATGTTTCAGATTCCAAATCTGTAGCTCCTATCCTTCTACAGTTCTGAAGAATCCAGTCTGCTGAATGTTTGTGTGTGCACTGCTAGTATTTTCCCTTTCCTTTGTATAAGAGATGTTGCTTATGGACTATGAAGCTGGCTTGCTTAACATTTGTGTCCCGTTTTCTGGGAAATTTTAGGATACCACTATTGCTAGCCAGCTACTTCTTGTATTCTTGAGACTGCCATTGTAGAAATTGTGAAAGACAAAATAAGCGAAATGCCATCTGCTTGATATACATAAGCCTGAATTAGCTGCAAAACCTTGCCATACACCTTTGGCCAACCCCAGTTTGCACCCCCATGTCATGTGTGAATGGCCCTCACATTACTTTTTTCCTTTGTTTTTTGGCACAGCTTTCTGTATCTCCTGCTCCAAAACAGAGCCATCTCTTTTCCTATAACCTTTTCTTGAAGAAGACCCCATCTGGTGGAAATATGCAATATATCACAGTTCCACAGAAGAAGAGGATTTTTACTACACGAAGCCTAAAGATGAAAATGTTCAGCAGCAATGTTTGCTAATAACCAACATATTTCTGTTGTTTTGATCTTTTTTTTTTAAAAAGCTTATATTGTATTATTAATTTAAAATGAAGAGCTTCAGGAGGAAGAAAATAAAACCTTAAGCTGTGTATTTAATTTCAGTCTACCATCAGGGATGTGAGTAAATGAACTGGGTTGGTCCCTTCCAACTCTACAATTCTATGATTTTATGTCCCTTTGCCAGGAACTGCAGGCAAATCATGTTACATCTTATGGTAAACTAGCTAGAATTGAGCTGTTATAAACAAAGGATGGGTTGTGCTCTGCTGACTCAATCCTGCCATTATCTTTTAAGCATTAATGGCATTTGTCAAACTTTTTTAACTATGCCCCCAAATTAAAATGTGTGTTGTTTGTGTGCCTTTTAACCTTTGTTTCTCCAGCTCGCTATTTCTGTGGTTAACTCAAGACTGTACAGGTTGTCCTAACTTCTCTCTTATTTATCCCTACTTGCAGTCCTGTGCCTCCAGTAGTATAACTGGTTTATGAATTGCCTTTTGGGGGAGATGGGCAAACTTGAGTATCAGCCACACTTCTCTATATTGCTTGGTTTGCATCTGAACCATCCTGTTGTGCAACTCATCAGAAGACTGTTGAACAACTGTCCTTCCCTCTTGACCCTTCTCCTTTAGGATTAGAGATAAATACATCCTTGAACATCTATGCCAAGACAGGATACTTCTGCATGATACGAATGAACCAAAATGGTTGAGTCCTGAATATATTTGTTGAATGGGCCTCTAATAATAGCACTGCACCAATAACCTTTAAGGGCCTTTCAACTCCTTAAATGTTATGGCCTCTGCTAGAATTCTGCAATGTATCTTAAAAGGAGCATACACTAAAGCAGTGACTTTCAGGCTTTGATTAGTTACTCCCAACACTGTCTGGTTGGGAGTGTTTCAGAGACTGCACTCACTCCATGTGAGTTGCATAGTTGCCCTTTTTTGAGCTGAACAACTCAGAGCATATTTGGTGTGGAATTCAATTATTACACAGGTGGAACTTCCATCACCTTCCTATACACCCCCAAAATTTGCTCTGGGGGGGCACCTCTCCAGAGCAGATGTTAAGGAGAAGCTAGAGATAGGACCCTGCTATGGGAGCGGAAATCGTTTTGTGTGCACATCAACAGCATGATTGCATACAACCCTCAAAGTCTCCTTCAGTTGCACATTGCAGAAGTAGTGTGGCTTTAATGTCAAAGGGAAAAGTTTGTATTTTGGTTTGGTATACACTGGTACCTTGGGTTAAGAACTTAATTTATTCTGGAGGTCCACTCTTAACCTGAAACTGTTCTTAACCTGAAGCACCACTTTAGCGAATGGGGCCACCATGCTGCCAGCGCACGATTTGCGTTCTCATCCTGAGGTAAAGTTCTCAACCTGAGGTACTGCCGGGTTAGCGGAGTTTGTAACCTGAAGAGTCTGTAATCCGAGGTACCACTTTACCTCTCTGAGAAACCCCCAATGGTTTGAACAGTGTTGCACTAGAACAAAGGAGTCCAGGAACTAGGAAGTACTTCTCAAACTTCAAGAAACAGCCCTCTTTTAACCTAAATTAGATATTTTATGCCCCCATCTTGATATTACTTGTAACATTCCCCTCACTTAGCTACACTGTGTCACTCTATGCTTTATAATTTACATCCTAGCAGCATCAGTCCCACATTAGGTCAAGAGTAACTTCTTCCAGCACTGCCACTTTGGGAAGCATTGCACTTGAGAGTCTGTCTCTGACTAAAAGGCAAGGTGGGGAGCAGAGAGAGCGAGAGCAATTGCTCACCTTGCTTCTGTCCCATGCAATTATGATACACTTTTAACATTCTGTCTCGGAAAGAGAAAGTTTACTTCCTTCTATTTTATACTGAGCGTATTTTAAATTCTGAAACTGTTTTACAACCATGAAATGTTAGAAGGCCTTATTGTCATATCCACTGACATTAATTATGGGTGCTGGTCCTGAATTTTCTCTTGAAGGGTCAGGGCAAGTGATGACGGGTAAGGCTCTATCCCAGCACTGCAGTCAATGCCGGTATGAACAAAGCATAATCTACATATAAGTGTAGCTTATAGAACATTTTATAGGTTGTGTTCTCAGTTCTGGAATAAAACTCAGTGGGCACTATTGTCAGTTTAGGAGAAACTTTTTTGTGTATGTGTCCTTATTACTTTAATAGCAATAGGTCAAATTCAGTGTCCAGTTGCCTTTGTTTAAAGCTGCTTAACTAACAATGAGTGGAGCAGAACATGTGCACCCAGTTAGCATGGCATGAGGGCCCGTAACATGACAAAGCTTAAAGTTGGAAAAATTACGCCTCTTACAGGCCAGTTGATAAAGAACAAATCTGCACTGATACATTTTGTAACTCTGCCTTTAATAAACTATTCACAGTTTAGAGGTTTTGCTGTTAAATGTTTTCTTCTAACGCTGCCCTACAAGCTATTCACTCAGATGTTTGGGTGGAATTTAAAGTACTTCAGAAACTGCCTTATACAATGTTAGACATACCTAACTAGCTTTCCCTGTCTATACAAGTTTGTTAGTGGCTCTCAAGAGACCCCAGAGCCTTTCCCATCACCTGCTATGTGAACCTGGAACTGACTGACCTGCGACTCTATTATGCAATAATAAACGGCCCCATTCCAATTGTCTTTGTTGAGTAGGCGTTTATGACCCAGTAGTCTCCCTCAGATTCTAGGAGTTAGGCGTTGGTTCTATAGCAGTTGGGTGGGAAGTATCCTGCTGAGGCCAGCTGCATGGGATTGAAGCCTCATCCAGGCATAGACATTTATCACAAATGCAACGCTTTTTCCCTAAGCCAGACCTCTTATCCACATGGTTTTACACCACCCTTGAGTTGTTTTGCTTGGCTGGGATGTATCCTTGAACTCTGACAATGCTTCTTCCTTGCCTGGATAGAGGATATGGAGGGAAGTGTAAGTGTGAAAGAACCAGTCTAATGTAATAAAAAAAAGCGGGGGCACATAAAATGCACATTTACAGCTCTGCATACTTTTGCCTCTAGCCATGGCCATTAGTGGACATACAAATGCCTTTTCCCCCTCCCTCCCCCAATATACAGGGTCACTTTGAGAAAGCATTGGAGGGTTTCTGCCCATGCTTCTGATTGCTACAGGGTCCCATCCTGTCCACATGATGTATTTGTATACCACCCATTACCTTAGTCTGAGTTAAAATATTTTATAAGAAGCTGCTGGGTGAGGCTATCAAAGTGTTTGTAGTAACATGGCAGCATGGGGCTGTTCAGACCAGTGCCTGGTTTTGCAAAGTGGGCTGGATGTAAGCTAGTAAGCTGAAGCATCTGACAACATGGAGGTGGTTTTTATGTCCAGCAATTGGGTGTACAAAATGGGTTGCACTCCCCTTGAAAGACTATAAATTTAGCTTGGTGGCGAGGGATAGTCTTGGAATGAGCATTGTCACTGGAAGCCCAGCTTCAGAAAATTACCTGGTGAACTGCAGCTCTCCCCGTCTCTTGAGATTTCCATACCCAAACCCATAAAAGTACAGCTGGCACCATTGCTACCATCAGTTGAACACCTGCTCATAAATATTTGCTAATGTATTTGAAAGTCAGTTATCATTTAGTCTTTTTTCTTTTTAGTTTTATCAGTCTTTCATCAATTTACAACACACATATACACACAACTACCTAATCTTTCTTGTATATTTCCCTGACATTTCATAGATGAAGGGGCAGTTTAAAAATACTGAAAAAGACAAATAAGAACTACCTTAAGCCTGGACCACAATCAGGTTTTCAGGCAAGTTTCTGCACATCTTATTCTCCCTTGAAATTCTTTCCTGTTCATTGCTTATTCTGTACCTTTCCTCCAACCACCTCACTTCTGGGCTCAGAGTTTCCCTGCCTCCTTTCCTCAGCCACACAAAAATACTCTGTTTTTAGGGCCAATGTGAGCTTCTAATCCCAGCCAGACAACTAACCCGTGTCTCAAAGAACTATAAACATCCTGACGGGTTGTGGGCCAAGCATATGGAATGTTCATAAACATTCCATGCCAACACAGCAACTTAGCCCTCTGGCCCCACAGAGAACCAGCAGAGTCAATACTTATCTACCCACCTGGCATTTCTGTGCTCCAAACTGCTGCCCAGCTAACTGCTTTCTCTGTGAAGTTTGTGATGTGTTTAACGCACCTCTAAAACCTTCTCTGGAAAAGTGGCTGGAGGTAACTGGAGCAGATAAATGGTAGTGGTCCTCTCCTCAGTGCCATGTTTCTTTACGAAACAGCACTTTCTTCACACATCTGTAACATGTAGTTAGACCCACAAAATGTGCTGCTCACAGTGCAAGTCAGTATCTCTTGGTTAGGAATGGGACCTCTCATGCCCAAGTCAGGTCATTTGCCCTACTGGCATTATGTATCAGTAGAAAACTAAGGGTGAACAGGAATACAGTTGTAAGTACACACAAATATTCAAATTAACCAAGAATTACTTCTGTAGATGAGAACTTAGAATGAAATATTTATTATCACAGAAATTTTAAAAAATATTCTTTTAACCACAATTCTGCTTCATCACAGTGCAGAAGGCCCTTACCATTTTCAAGATTCATATTTATACATACAAAGAAGCATTTCTGCACAATCTGTGTACATTCTTTATACCCAAATCCCTTTACATCAAAGATGGACAGCATTTTGCCGAAGGTTCTGCTGCTGTGGTATAGATCTATTTGCATGGGTTGTGCATGTAAACACACTTTGCTTGCCAAGCTGTGCACTAGGGCAACAAAACAGGATTCATTCTGCATTAGTTGCAGGATCTGGTTCCATTATTAGTAGAGTCAGGACTAAATAAATAGCCCAATATTTGGAACCAAAGATAGAGTATTTGAATTATTTTCAGATTAAACAAGGTTCTGTTTCCATTATTAAAAAATCTGAAGCTTGATGGATTCCTCAAGAACAATAAAATAAAAGAGTTAAAATAAATAGTTAGAAAACAAGGTTGACAATAGCAATATTACTGATAGAGACACATCTGGATAATTTTCTCCACGTCACCTGTGGAACAACCTCAGGCATTTATGCTAGGGACATACCGTGATGCTGGTTGTTCCATAACTAACAACCACGTTCTTGCCCCAGTCTGGAGCCTTTTATCCCCAAAATGCATCATTGTTGAGCCAGTATGCTCTCAGAACAAACCTTCTTCCACTGTCATATCAATACTGGGGTTAGGAAAACATCAATGGGAGTTGGGTGGGAAGGGGAGAAGCAACGATTCCAGCAAGTCAAGTGTGGTTAGAACAACAGGGCAAGGAACTGATGTTGGCTGGTGCTGCTTTGGCCTGCTTTTCCCTGTGGTGCTTGGGCACCTCCTACTGGAACCAAGTGGCAGCTCAGCTCCAACCAGTGCTAGAGGGCTGCCAGCCTCCGTTTCCCAAAAATGTAATAGGAACTGCCTATTACATTTGAGAGTTATTGTGGGGGGGGGGGGTCTTCCAATTCTAATACAATCTGCTCTGCCTTTAGAAATGTGTCTGGAAGCTATGACAAACAGGATGGCCGGTTTTGGCTTTTGATACTTTGACGCCATCTGTTCTTAGATAGGTATGATGAATGGGTGGAGTGGGCAGAAATTGAGGTGGGTACAGATATCTGATGAATTTCCATAATCAGTCAACAACACTACTGCTGGAAAGGCCTGCTCAGTGGCACCAAAGAAAAGCTGGAAGAGTCTTTAGTCCTGGTGGGCATTGCTGGAGGTGCATGCATCCTGACACATTCATGCATACTGGATGCTGATGGCAGGCCTATGTTACAATATGACAAAATATGCTTCTGCAATTTATCGGGATCTCTGCTGTGCAAATTCCTAAACTTCTGATAGGGTGATCCTAAGATTTGCACAGTGCAGACTATTAGCATTTTTCATGCAAAAAAAAAAAAAAAAAGGAGTAAAAACCATCATGAAAGGCATACAATCTATGATTAGCATTTTGAACAAAGCAACACCCCTCCTCCCACAAAAAGGAATCTTGCTAGGCCACAGCTGTGCTCTTAGACATGTCCCGCCCCACTCCTACAGGACAAAGTTGCCAGGACATAGAGTGCACACAGTACACTTCAGACACCTCTAGTATCTTGAATTGGTGCCTGCCATTTGGATTTGATGCACTTCTTTAAGAATACAAGGTGTGCAAAAATGTTCTGCTTAAGTGATGTATATTGCACATAAAATCTAGAAATCGTGTTGCAGAGATACAATATTCTCCAAAGAGTTAAAATAGTTCTACCTGTACAGTAAATACTAAATTTAAAAAACCCATATTACTCCCAAATTGAAGCACATAATACTGACAAAGTTTAAAATCGGATAATCTACATATAAATTACATTTGTTAATGTGTATAATTAAATACCATAAAATTTCCGAAGCCAGCTATGACGCTGAGAAGTTTCTTGTTTATACCGCCACAAACACCATCCAAGAAAACAAAAAATCTGCAGTTTTAGACAAAGCACTGGAAAGAGTTACAGCATTGCTGCTTAGAGAGGTAGTGCCAGCTCCGTCCAACCAGATCAGTGCTTTGCCGTGCCTCTTTTGTTATCTCTAAACTATGATGGAGCAATGTAGTAAAATGTAAAAAGACTATAAAATTTTACAAAAATAAATAGTTTCAAATGCTTTACAAAATGCAAGGCATTTTGCTGCCAAGCATCTTGAAGCTCCTTCAACAAAAGGGAAGAGGCCTGTAGTCCTTTAAATACTTTAAAAATATATTTGTATTTACTGAGGTTGCAAATCCAAGTATGCAACTCCAGTGAATGTCAACAAAGCGTCTCATTTTATATTAAAAATAGAATCATTAGACTTTAGAAGATGTTTTCCCCTTATGGAAATTACTGTTATGCAAATTTTTCGGACAGATTAAAAATTGCACATTTAAAAAAGTGAGATTTGTGGGACTAGGGAAAGGTGCAAGAGACATATTCCTTGCATTTACCCTAGGATAAAAAAATTGCACAATTGGTTTAATAAATACTCCATTTTATATAACAGCTTGCCACTTTTTTTGGTTTATATATAAGTTTTGGAGAGGTTTTGAGAACCACTTAAGGATAATGTCTAACTACCATTCCAACGTAACACATTGCAGTTCAATCCCTCTCCCTGTGTGGCTTTTTCTTCAAACCAGCATAGGGTGGTAGCACAGGAAAAAGTATCTTTGGATTTTAGAAAAGTATCAAGACCCTACAAGAATCTCCATGATATGGTCCAAATCACTGAGATCACTTCTACATATTGGGATGTTGCTTGCTGAGGAGGAATTGCAAGAAGAGAAGGTTTTCAATATCTCTTCTGTGGGTGCCACAGGCGATGCTCTTGGAGGAGTTAGTGAGGGGCAGTCAAAGTCTGAATCGTACATCGAAGTGTCAATATCTTCAAAAATGTCATCGATAGCCAAGTCTTTCAAGTAGCTAGTTGAGCTTGAAATTTCGAAGGAACCAAATGCACATTCCACTCCCTTCAAGTCTTGTCTGTCATCTTCCAACCGAAAGCCTGAAGTTTCAGAAGTCTTAAACTGATCATCTCCAGATCCAGCCAGGTACGAAGGTGGGCTCACGTCCTCCATGAAGTCCAAGTCTTTCAGAATAGATGAAATGGCAGATGACATGTCATTATCTGAAACCACCAGCAAGTTGTTTTCAATTGGGCCTTCCACAGGCCGTGGCTCATGACCGTTGGACTCCTGCTGATGAACACCTGGGAAAATGTGTGATGGCATTCCAAACAAATCCAAGCCCAGGTAACTGGAAGGGCTGGTGCTGAAGCCACTGCACATATGAATGAACTGCTGGCTATTTTCTTGCCTCATCTCCTCCTGGATTTGCCTGACTGTGTTGGCGATAAGGACAGAGCGGTGCAGGTTTGGCTCTGCCAGCATCTTGTAGGTCTGTAGTTTGGTGAGGCACACATTGAGCACCAGCTGCCTCTTGAGTGGATATGGCAGGTTTCGGCTGGAATCGAAGGCACTTGACACACCTGCCATGTTCTCTTCATAATCACTCAGCTTGCGTTTCAGACCTCTTCCCAACATGAACCTGAAACAGAACATAAACCAATGATAAAACTGCAGAGCGGTATAACACAGTCAAGTATACGGCTGTAACAACACTCCTAGGTTTTTTTGTGTTATATATCCTTTTTTACCATCAAAGTCCAGGTGTTATAGTAGAGTTTCCAGACATAAGCCAGACTTGTGTTCAACAAGGGTGCTGTGGCAGATCTCTTCATAGCAGTGATGGCCATACTTGGCCCTCCAGCTTTTTTGGGACTACAACTCCCATCATCCCTAGCTAACAGGACCAGTGGTCAGGGATGATGGGAATAGTAGTCCCAAAACAGCTGGAGGGCCAAGTTTGGCCATCACTGCCTTCATAGAGCTAAGAGATTGCTGTGTTTGGAGGTGGAAATGCAAGGATAGCTAGAGCTTGCCACAAGCATGAAGAAAAGCTGCTGACCTCAACTTCCCAAGAATCCCAGCTTTAATTTTGTAAACACAAGTTTTCTAGCCCTTACAGTTGCCAATATATGCTTGGAAGCATGTGGGCAATGTCTAGTTGCAATTCTAGAAGCCCAAGTTAATGATTCGGGTATCAGAGTGAGGGGCTTCAGTGGCCATGTTGCTCCTTAGTCCTCCTCCAAACCAGCAGAGTAAACACTACATATTAAATTAGGTAAATAAGAAAAACACTCATTTGCTTAATCTTCATGATTTTAACAGGTCAGAGAATTTTGATTTCCTTAATTTAGCGTAATGTTGAGTTTTCAGTGGCAACGTTCAGAGACTAAAGATTCTTTCCCAATGCCCCCTCCCCCAATCATGCAAAAAATGGTTTAAACATTGAGATTTCAGTATTCACTTTAGGCTGCTTGATCTAAAAGCTGGTTTGAGCGCTGAAGGAAAGCTGGGTTCTCCCAATATTTTTTTTGATTTTGACCATACTCTCTCCTCTTCCCTCCCAACTTGGAAGATAGACTTTTAGTCTTGGCAAACACAGAAAAAAAGCTCTCAGAGAAACTGTTGGAGACTTGCTACTCTGCTCCCGTTACAAATTCAACAGCTTCCCCATGGCTATAAACAATGTAATGTATTTCAAAGCAGAAGTGCTTTTGCTCAAAATTCCAGACAATGAGGTGCTTGGGAGAGACTTTTTAAGCAGAACTCTTGGCTCGTAAGAAGAAAGTCCTTCAGAACGAGGAAAGCTGGGTGGGAGGGAGAGAGGAATGATCTTGCCAAATCTTCCCAAATGAAGTCAGGCAGGAAACAGCAGTTCTTACAGCAATCGTAGATCAAAGTCCAGCGAGGGGTGTGCACACCAACCACCCTTGCAACTAAATTCCTCAGTGTTTCTCCTTTGACAGCTGTTCCCACAGAACCCTTACATTGCCAAGTTTCAGTAGTAGTGTGGAGATCTGGCACAAGAGCTTTTTAAAATGAAAATGAGGAAAAAATAGCATAGGAAAGACTCTTTAAACAGTACTCTAATCAGGATCCCTTCCAATCTTGGAAGAATTGGGAGGTTGTGGGCATGTAGCTGGGTAAAGAGGGTATCTCAAAACCTAACACAGAATTTGTACTTCATAACGACAAAAACGTAAAGCATGATTCCTCAAACCAACTTCCTTAGGACACTCTCAGTTTAAGTGCCATACCAAAAGGGAGCAGCAATTAAGGTTTTTCTACATAGAAAACACTTTTGTGAAAGAAATCACATGCAGATCATTTTATGTCGTGATCACACACTGGCGTACTTGGATGTGGTTTTGAAGTACCTAAGGCAAATGGCAAATTTGAGAAAGGTAGCTATGTTGCACCAAGACAACAAAGTGTGTTGTGGTATGTTAAAGAAGTATTTGTTGAGACTCTAGAACTTTAGTCCATAAAAGCTTATGCCACACTGCATCATATAGTCTTGAAAGTGCCACAAAAAGGTTGCTTTCTGCAGCTGAAGATAATGGTTTGAATCCAGAAATGTTTTGCATAAGCAGAAAGGCACTTCAATTAGGCAGCCCTACTAAATTCTCTTAATTTCCCTATCCTGCTACAGCCCCCTCAGGAGTGGCTTTTCAAGGGGTAAAGGGGCTGTAATGTGAGGGAGGCACCAGGAAACCTCCACTGCACTAGCTGAGTTGTTTCTCTACCACTAAATCCATGCCAATGTGGGTTTCACAACACTTACTATCCCAAACCATCTGCCTGTAGGTTTCTCACACAGAAGCACTTGGCCTTAGCAAGAGAGCACACTGAAGGCTAAGTTTACTGTGGCATGAAGTTTCATGGATAATCTCATCAACTGGTATGAAATATCATTTGATGTGTCAATATGTAAATGAGGAATTGGCAATCTTATTAATGCATCCCCTTTTCTGGATAGTGCTTAAAACTGCTTTAGAAATAATAAGGTCTGAGTGGTGATCAAGCCTCCCACAATTTGGGGCATGGACTCAAGAAAAAGGATCATGTCAGTCCCTTGTTTGGTACTGGAGAGAAGAGAGAATTCAGAAAGACCAAAACAAGTTAACTGGGCATTTGCGCTGCTGCAGATAGATACCGGTGAAATCTGGGCTTTGCAAATCTGCTTTTGGTAGGGGACCGTTTGGAGATCCTTCAATTGCTTCAACACACACACACACAGAAAGGGGTGGTGTTGGGGATGCATAAATTTGAGATTGAAAGGCAGATTAAGGCTGGAACGTAAGTATGTTGTAGACCCTGCACACTGCAGAGGGCCTCCCAACGTCCCTTTCGTCTCAGTACTGGGCTCAGCCAACAGCTGCTCAGCTGACAGTAGTGGTTGCCAGCTCCACATTGCAGTTCAAGCCAGGCAAATTTTCCAAACTAAAGATGACCATATGAAGATTTTCCTATGACCGAGTGGACCCCTTCTCCCTCCCTGAAATACATACAGTATTACGTTCTGCTGCTCTCCTCTGCACAGATCTGTGCCCTTCCCAACAAATGCAGAAATATGCAAAGGTAAGTAAGTACATGGATATTTACACAACTTATTAAGATTACAAATGTTGAATTACTGTTTTGTCCAGCTTGGAAAATAAGCGGACCCACCCTCCCCTAACACTGCAGCTCCAACAAGATCTGAGGATGCTCAGATGCAGCACTGATCTACTGGGATGCTCCCTATCTTTCCACAAAAGTGCCACATAAAGGACCACTTAAAACCTCACAAAATGCATCCCGATACCATGAATCCTGACCATCTTGACTACATAATTGTCCCTTTTTGCAGAAGGCACAAGAAAGAAACCAGAAGCACCTTGGAGACCACGGGACATGTAGATTGGGGGGCAGCGAGTGTACAAGATACACACTGGTCTGGTACAGACACAACAGGAGATTTAGGGAGCATGAATGGTAACCACAACTGTGTGAATTGGTTAATGCAGATCTTTTCATGCGAGCACAGCACTTATTATCAAATGGAAAGGTTGTTAACTGAAAGACTTCGGGTAGGATCCCCCTAATCAGTGCTTTCAGTGCAAACCTGTATGAGAGCTTCCGCTTGCACAAATGGGGTTCCCTCCCTCCCCACGTGGCCTCCAAAATAGGCTCAGCGGGGTGTCAGAAGAACCCCTGGAAGAAAAGGAAACATTATGACTGGCAAGCTGAAGTACTTGCAGCCTGGTATTGGAAGTCCATCCTTTGACAGCTAAAGCTCCAGCCTGTGCACAGGAGCTCAAGAGAACCGGTGAATGTTGTCAGGACTGGAAAACATTCTAAACCACTGGAAGTGTTAATCTTAAGCCCCTCACTCTGAAGTGGCAGCAATGCAATTCCTGAGCCACCATCTTCAAGGGAGACAGACACCTGACACAGGCACCAACTGTTGCAGAGAAACAGCTGCCTCTCCCAACACATGAAGCAAGGACAAAGGCGACTCTTCATGCAGAAGAAAGCACTTAAAGCAAAAGCGATTCATTACCCTTTTTTTTAAGGGCCTCATTCTCTCTTGTTTTCATGAAGCACTTCACCAAGAACCACTGCTCCTAAACTGCTTCCTTGTTCTATTTTCCAGGCCAGTTGTAGCTGATCACAGGTGTTTACTCTGGTCATCAGCCTCTCAGCTGATCAGTTAAGGAAAGTAAGCAACCACTTCTAAAACCAACATCTTGCAAGACTTCAATAAAGGAAGAGGGACTGGAGAGAATCAGCTTCACTTGCCTGTGGCTCTGTTCAAAGCCAATTCTTGGCTGGAAAAGCAAATTGCTGTTTCTGAACTTTGGATACAAACTGAAATGAAAAGCCTGCCATGTTCAGCACAATGGGGGACTCGATTCCTTGCTTTGTTACTACAAAACATTACAAACCTCCCCTAACTGTTAAATTCACCCAAAAAGCAGCCAGTAACTCTGGATAAGTAAGCTTGCTACTCTAAGTAATATGTATGCAACTCTACTAAACTATACAGCTTTGGCAAACCAGGAGATCAACACCAGCAGC